>NC_064838.1:26944848-27247878 GCF_024166365.1 Elephas maximus indicus
TTCCCTTGGGATGTTGTGTAAAAAAAAAAAAAGTACCATAGTATATTTCTTAATATTAGAAATTCTGAATTCCAAAGCACAACAATCCCCAAGGGTTTCTGATAAACAGTTATGGATTAGACCATCTTAAAGAAGATAAAACAGACTGAGGCTTAGCAACGTTAAGGATCATGCTCAAGGACACACAGCTAATAAACCCTTACAGTGGCTTCCCGTTCGCTTTGAATACAGTGTCTTCTTGCTATATCCTGTCATGTCCTACATCCCTGCTTATCTCGCAAACTGTATCTGCCACTTGCCAGCTCTTTCGCTTAGCTATAATCTCACTGGCTTTGCAGTTCCTCAAAGCTGTCCTTCTAACTGGTTCAAACTGGTTCCGTCATGACCATTAAAGCAAAACTGGAACAGACCCAAAGTTTTATCATTTGGGTGTTCTGGAGCAATACCAAATGGAAGAAATTACTAGTTGAAGCCCTGGAATGGGAGACTTGGAAGAGGCATAGTGAGTCTGTTCAGGAGCCTGATGGGTACGATTGGATTATTGGCAGGACTGTGGAGAACAACACACATTTAAAGCCTTGTGTTTGGCAGCTATCTTTGAGCGAGGCGCTGCTGTTTCTGACTCTGCTCAAGATCTCAGGGCAAGAGATTTGGTTGCTATGTCATGTGTATACTGCCCTTGTTTCTATCAGGGCTTTGACCCATAATTTTTCCCTTTCCGATTATCTTCCTGGTTCCCCCCAATTTTTAAAAATTTGAGTCTGTTCCAGTTTTACTTCCTCAGCTATGACTGAACCAGGAAGAACCAGTTTGAAGCCCTCCCTCAAAGACCTCAAGATCTTTTCTGGCTCAAGGCCTTTGCATTTGCTTTTCCCTCTGACTGAAACACGCTTCTCCCTGATCTTCGCGTGGTCAGCTCCCTCTTCTCTTAGATCTCAGCTGAAAGGCTACCTTCATGGAAGACCGTGAGCACTTTCAGAAGGACCCGGATCCTGTCACATAAATCAAAAATAGTTTGGCGGAGAATGAAGTGGCTTTCTACTGGGTTCATAGATGAAATGATAATAAGAAAGAATATGGATATTATGAAGTTTCTTTTTTTTGCCCAACATCTAGTCTCCCTTTTTCTGTTAAAACCTCATTAGTCTTCCTTTCAGAAAGTAGCTTTTGCCATTGTATTCAGTCTTCTTAGGTTTACCAGTTCATATACCCTGCCCTCCTCTATTCAGCAAATGGTGCATGGGTGAGTTAAGCCAGGCAAATTCTGTCCTTCATTCAGGAATCAGAATTCTCCAATGGGCAAAGGATGGGTAGATCAGTCATTTTGATGGCAGCTCCTTGGGGGACTTCCCATTAGTTTCTACCCTCTAGGTCCCCAGAGCTACAACTGGTCATTGTCCTTTCCAAGCCCTATCTGTTTAGCTCTTCTTCAGTTCTGTGAGCTACCCCCACATCCTTTCAGTAAGTTCCCTTTCTTGTGTAAGTTAACCAAAGTCAGTTTCAGTTACATACAACCATAAACCCTAATGTATATAGATGAGTAGATGGATCATTCATAGCAAGATGTTTAATTAACCTTAGAAAAAAAATAACCCTTTAGTGGCATTTGGATATTTATCTTAGTTCTTAAAACTGATTATATCTTACCCCATTTGACCTACACAACTTACAACTTACTAACTGGAATCTCCAAAACCCTTTGGGGTGAGTTTGAAACTCTTTACTTCACAAAGGAATTTGCATTCAACTAAACTAGTCACCCACCTCATTAGGTGCCCTGTCCAGGACTAATGGAGTTGTTGAGCATGCAGGTTTGCAGGAATCCCTGTAATTAAAACAGACATGTCCCCTCCAGAGTGTCTTTTTTCTCACAGAAGAACAAGCAGGGGAGTTTGAGGCTGCCCATCCCTGTGAGCATGTGCTCAGCAATCTGACACGGAGTTTGTGGAATTTTTTGGATGGAAGCTTTTGGCTACATTTGTAAAGACTCAGGTTGCCTGGCAACTGTCCCCTCCTGGAATGAGTCATTGTACTTTCATGCTTCGTTGATCCTCACTGAAGGAGATTTGGAGACAGCCTGAACCTGCCAAATCAGTTTGGGAAGCCCCCTAGCTTGTTATATAAGCATCTTGTGCTCAGCAGTCAGCCCTGCCACTGTCTGTGACAAGTAGCAGGTTCCCATCCCAGTGCCATCCAGATGTGATCCTCTGCCCACCTCTGTGCATGACATTCAGCCTCAGAGATGCTGGAATAGACCGTCTTTCAGCAAAATGAGCTGCCATTGCCCTAATGGCATTGTGTGAGCTAGACAAGAATATTGAAGGTAATATGGGATGCCTTACTTAGTCTCCTGTGCAAGCCCGTCTCTTGTGCAAGCCCCCTTGACAGTGCCTTGTGTATGTGGGGAAGAAAGGATGTCCCAGCGTTCTTGAATGAATTGGTTTCAACTCTACTTGGAAGCCTTCCTGAATCCCAAGATGATCTAAAGTCTGTCATAGCCCCATGCACTTTTCATTTATAGCATTCGAAGCTGAAATTATTTGTTTAGAGCCTGTCTTCTAAGCTAGACTATAAACTACATGAGGACAGGGACCCCGCTTGTCTTGGTTATTGTCATATCCTTAGCACTTAACACATTATTTGGCACATAATAAACATCCAGTAAATATATGACAAATGAAATCCCTAGCTGTGTGAGCTTGGGAAAGTTAGTCCATCTTTCTAAACCTCATTTCTCCACCTACACAACGGTGATAAACTTTAAAGGATTGTATGAGATAATCCACATAAAGTGTTTAGAGCTGTGTCTGTCATTGTTATAATTAATAATACAAATCAAAGAATGAATCTGACCTCTACTTTCAATAAGAGAAGGCTGGACAGCTATGTGAATTTGTTCATGTACAACTGGCCTAAATTAATTGTTTATATGCTTCTACACTGCGTTCTCTATGACCCCAAGAAACATTTTAACTTTCCAGATGAGAGCTCTCACAAGGAAAGTTTCATTCATTCCTATGTGAATATCAGAACAACAAATTTGGCTCCTCTCTACAACAGTTTCATTTGTTTACTTTCATTGCCAGGTCTTTTTTGCAAGTGTCTAAGAGTAATAAGCGAGAATGTGCACCTCTAATGATTTTACCTTCACGACACTATTAAAAAAAAAGAGTTTTGTGTTGGAATGCCAAAGTTTTATCCCCCAAACTGGCCACATCTGTCCTGGATCTTTTTGCTGGGGATACAAATAGGTGAACCAGAGGAAACTTTACCAACTTAGCATCTGCTACAGGAAGACAAATGAGTAAGTGGTAAAACCGTAGTACATCTGTAGATTTTACTTTTACTTCAGAATGACATAAACTCTATCCACCACATCAAAGATCCACATGATCTCAAAGTCAACATATTCAGATCATATTTGCATCATTTTGCCCTTTTCTCAAATACTTCCCCACCACGCACCCCATTTCTATGAAAGGCACCACCATCTACCAAGGTGGCCTAACTAGAGGACTTCAGCTCCACTGCCCTTAAACCACTCTTGTTATGGTTAATGACCTGCTGATTGTCATAACTAATGACCAGCTTTCCTTCTTCAACTTGACCTCTCAGCAGCATTTGATACAGGTAGTGAATCACATCTCCTTTTCCAAAACCCTTGCTTCACTTGACATCCAAGGCCCTGTAGTCTGCTTATTCCTTCTGTCACCCTAGCCACTCCTTCTTAGTCATGTATGTTGGGTCCTCCTCCCCTGTACAAACCTCTAAATTGACCCTGGGCCCAGTGTTGGGACTGCTTTTCTATCTATCCCCTCTTCCTAGGTAACTTTATCTACTCTATGGACTTGTAAGTTTCTGGGTGGTACAAACAGTTAATGTGCTTGGCTGCTAACCAAAGAATTGGAAGCTCAAGTTCACCCAGAGGTGCTTCAGAAGAAAAGCCTGGCAATCTATTTTTCAGAAAACAAGCTATTGAAAACCTTGTGGAGCACAGTTCTACTCTGACACACACGGAATCATCATGCATCAGCATTGACTGGCCACTGGTAGTGGTGGATGGCCTTATAAACTATCTGGATGCTGGGGAAGTCCAAGTTTATCTCTCCAGCCCATATTTTTTCCCCAGAACTCCAAAGTGCTATATTTAATGGTCTATTCGACATTTTACCTATGTCTTTGCTATTCACCCTCAGCATAAAAATTTCAGACTTCAGTATATGAACTGCCCTCTCCTCAGTTAAAGGAAAAGAAAGCAGTCAGACTTTGTTGGCCCTATTGATTTGGAGGACACATGTTCTCCAAATCACTTAGAAGGGTTTATTGATTAGTTGAGTCATTAATTCATCAATTCATTCATTCAGATATTATTTCATGACTACCTCATGTGCCAATTACTATGCTAAGACTCTAGATAAAAATTTTAGAGCCATTACTAAACAATAAGTAATTCCAAATTATCTTGATAGCCTAACAGTCAGATTTTAGTTTCCATGGTACAGAGTGAATGAAGGATTTCTGAGTCACTTATTCCCAGATTTCCACTTACTTCTGTAATATGCATAATCCTTTCCAAAATAGAGACATATTTGGATGTTGTACAAGATAATTGCAGCTTTGTAAATCTGACCTAAGGGAGGTTGAGATTTCATTCTAAAACCTTATCTTGATTGCCTGGATATCACCCAGCATCCTTTGGTCCCTCTGCTTGATGTCATTATGTCAGCTTGTCTTTGGGAGAGAAAGAGGAAGCTTTACCAAAATGAACAAGGCCTTTCACCTTCTCCCTTTGGGTTACATGAAGAAGCTGTTTATGAGAGTTGTCCCCCAGTGCCCACTGGGAACTTGTAGATCAATTACTACAGGCAGACAGTAGGTCTGGTCTTTCTCCCTCTTTCCACATATTAAATTGTCACTGTGTCAAATGTCTTGTCATCAAATATGGTGCTGCAAGGAAATTGCAATTATATTTATCAGGTTTTTTTTTTTTTTTTTCCTCTGACCTTTGGATTTCATTCCGCCTACAGAGAATCCCTCTAGGTGATTCAGAAAACATGTGTCATCCAAATCAATAGGGCCATGAAAGCCGGCTGCTTCCTCCTGCTTGCACTAAGGGGGAAGGCAGTTCATATATTGGAAGCAGAATTTTTTATGCCTAGGAAGAATAGCAAAGACCTATATAGCTTCAGTGCATTTATTCCTAAAATGTAGTAATCTTATAGTCATGAAATCTAGGTCTAGTAAGTAATTATAACAACACTGTATAGAGTTTTCTAGTGTTTTCATCCTCTGTGCCTGGTATTAATTTTGAGCTTTTGTCTCTTTGGACAATTTTTATTTAGATTTAAAGATCTAGGCTCTTGTTCTCTAATCATTTTCTCTCATCTAAGCATTATTACTGTCATCACTATATGGGTTATACACCTAATGTTTAACCACAGCGCCCAATCACCTGGAATATTTTGAGGAGATGCATGGCAGATAACAGCAGGTAGGTTCTCCAGCAGTACAACCTCATTTTAATATTTGCTAAAGCAGAACTAATCAAGAAGGCAAATCTGCCATGAAAAGTCCTATAAAACATTCCAAAGTTAAATGAACCATTAAAAAAATAGTAGGCAGAAGAGACGGCCAGGTGCTCACCAAAATCTAAGAGTTGAACTTTCAAAGTCATACTTAGTGAGCAAGATTAGATGCAAAATCAGCCTTAAAGATTAAATATTCCCCAGGATTCAAGGCTAAAATGCATATAAATCTTATTTTTTCAGCACGTCTAAACTAGCAGCAGAATAAATGGCATTTGCATGTGTCAGTCATATGGGTGCATTGGGCCTTTTCTGAGTGTAAGCAAAAAAATAAAAACAAACTCAGCTCTGTGTCTGCCATATTGGCCTCATTCTCAGACCGGTTTTCCTCTAATGACCAGAAAATGGCTGCAGCAGCTCCAGACTTCAAATCTTCAGATATTTGGTTCCTGCAGCAAAGAATGTGAATCATTTTCCCAAAAATCTCAGAAAAAGTCTCATTGTATCTCATAGGGTTAAATTGGGTCCTGTGATCATCCTTTAACCAACCACTGTGGCCAGAAGACATTAAATACTGTGATTAAATGCAGGGTGGCTGGTGGGTTCAAACCACCCACCTTTTGCTCAGCTGCTAAAGGAAAAGTCAGTGTTTCAAACCCATCAGCCTTTCCACAGAAGAAAAGAGCTGGCCATCTGCTTCCATAAAGATTACAGCCAAGAAAACCCTATGGGGCAGTTGTACTCTGTCACACAGGGTCACTATGAGTCAGAATTGACTCAAGGGTACCCAATAACAACTATTAGATATAGGGTTAATGGATGTTGGGCATAATTGTCCGTATAAGAAGGAATGGTCAAAACTTGAAAATATTAAGAAATCAGAGAGGTTATATGTACCCACATCTAAGTAAGTGAAGGAGATGTTACTTCTGGGGAACACCATCAATACTTGTTGCTAGATGCCTTCGAGTCCATTCCAACTCATAGCGAACCTATGTACCATAGAACAAAACACTGCCCAGTCCTGCACCATCCTCACAGTCGTTTTTATGCTTGAAGCCATTGTTGCAGCCACTGTGTCAATCCATCTCTTGAGACTCTTCCTCTTTTTCACTGATGTCCTTCTCTAGGGACTGGTCCCTCCTGATAACATGTCTAAAGTATGTGAGATGTAGTCTTGCTATCTTTGCTTCTGAGAAGCATTCTGGCTGTACTTCTTGCAAGACAGATTTGTTCATTCTTTTGGCAGTCCATGGTATATTTAGTATTCTTTGCCAACACCACAATTCAAAGCTATCAGTTTTTCTTCCGTCTTCTTTATCCAGCTTTCGCATGCATAAGAAGCGATTGAAAACACCATGGCTTGGGTCAGGCACACCTTAGTCTTCAAGGTGACATCTTTGCTTTTTCATACTTTAAAGAGATCTTTTGCAGCATATTTGCCCAGTGCAATATGTCTTTTGATTTCTTGGCTGCTGCTTGCATGGGTGTTGATTGTGGATCTGGAAATGAAATCCTTGACAACTTGACAATCATCAATACTAGGAACAGGTTTTCTCCTAAAGGCCAGCAGTCTTTGATTCACTCTCAGAACGGTCCATGTTTTAGGCTGGGTTCTCTAGAGAAGCAAAACCAGTAAAGTGTAAAAATATATAGAGAGAAAGTTTTATATGAAGGAAATGGCTCATGTGGTTGTAGAGGCTGGAACATCCCAAGTCCATTGGGTCATGAGAGAGGCTTCTGCTGATTCACATAGCCACAGGGGCTGATGAACTTAAGATCGGCAGGTCAGAAAGCAGGGCTCTTATTCACAGGCTGCAAAGATGTCCGAATCCCAAGATCGGCAGGCAAGACCGCCAGTAACCTGCTAGCTTAAGTCCCAAGAACTGGAGGTCAGACAAACAGGAGCCAGCTGCAGGATCCAGAACAAGCAAAAACCCATGAACCTTGTTAGAATGTCCATTTATATTTGATGCGGGTCACGTGCCCAAGGAAACTCCCTTTCAACTGATTGGCTACTAACAGTAGATCCCATCATGGAGGTGATCTGTAGATTTCTAAGGGCAATATTTCTCTAATGGGATGCTCTTGCATTTTGAGTGTTTCTTTATTGTGTACAGCTGTACCACACTTTGCATGATTACCATCTGAGGCCCCAAGCATTCCTAGTCATTGTGAAAACCAGAAAGCCACAAAGGTGCACACATAATGAAAGCTATTGAGGCAGAAATTAAGATCAAAACTCTAAGTATCTATGCCAGAGCCTTTCCCCAGACCATGCTCAGTACGATATGTAAGAGCTTAAGGTTAGCTATAAGCTATTCCTTCGTGAACAGGAATAAATATCATTACAGGAAACTACGGCAGTATCTTGACGTCAAGAAAAGAATATAATCTTTTGAAGCCCTTTTGGGTCAAGGAAATTAGCTTCTAGGGGGAAATATATTAAGAACAAGTAGTCAGATAATATTTTCAGAGCAAGTTTTCAAAAGGTAGTATATTTTCAGTTATAGCCATAATAACTATAGCTTGCCTGTGAAAAGGTCTTTTTAAATAAAAATACCTAATCATATTTCAATATGATGGGACCAGCAAGTCCTCAAAGTCACACAGGTGTTTGTGACTTCTTCAGATTGGTCATAATTTGAAAGCCCTTTTCACATTTATACCTCTCCACATATTGTGTGAAAATTGGTGAGGCTTTAGAATTGGTATATACAGTCTAATTATTATTTTAATGTAAATAATTTCTTTACCATTAGGTTGACTATCTGGCCAACCCCACATTTGATTTCAAGAACTGATTCTTTTGTTCTGGACCCATACTAATTTGTGAATGACTGATTTATCAAAAAGAAGCCTTCAACTCATCAGAAGTAATTTGGATTCATAAAAATCCTTTGGTTTATCCCAGAGGTAAATTCCCCCAAGGACTTTTAACACCTATTAGTTCTTTGTGTCACTAGCTTTGAGAGTTTCCTGTCAGTTGAGAGGAAATATGTAAGAAAATGTTAAAATCAGCTTAAATAACTTTCTGGCTCTGTTTAACTTCGCTACAACTTCAATGAAAGTATTTCAAGTCAGCATTTCAAATTCAACTGCCAAGGCTCAGGTTATATTTCTTGGACTCAATCATACGTTCATGAAACACTGCAGCTATATCTTCAAAGTCCTTTGAAAATCTGTCTCCTGATATCTTTAGAAGAAAATATTCCAAAATGAAATGAAGAACTTCATTTTCAGCTGAATTTTCCTTGCATCTGTCAACTTCATAGGTGTGGGTTCTGAATTTTAAAATATTCCTCTTTTTGAACCGATGGAGGTTGTAAAAGGCGACATCTCTAGTGAAAATTGGTTTGAGATAATCCCCTATAAAACTTTTGTTGAGGTGTACAGTTGTCGCTTTGGTTCACAGTAGAACCAGGAGAATATAATATGTAGTAATGACTGATGCCCCTTTAAAAGACAGTGCCTCTCTTGTTCATAAGTGTTTCAAATGTTTATAGGCCTCTCATGGGCAATAGCCGTACCTTAGATAGATACAAGTATTTATTTTTTTGTTTGGAAATATGTTGTTGTTGTTGTTAGTTACTGTTACCGTCAGTTCAGCTCCAACTCATGATGACCCCATATGCAACAGAATGAAACGTTGCCCAGTCCCTCACCATGTTCATGATTGTTGGTATGCTTCAGTGCATTGTTGCCTTCCAACTTAGGAGGCTTGTCTTCCAGCACTATATGGAACAATATTTGGTTGTGACCCATGGAGTCCTCGTTGGCTGATTTTCAGAAATAGATCATAAGGCCCTTCTTACTGGTTTGTCTTAGTCTGGAAGCTCTGCTGAAACCTGTCCATCATGGGTGACCCTGCTGGTATTTGAAATACCAGTAGATAGCTTCCAGCATCATAGCAACACACAAGCCACCACAGACAACAAACTGCCAGACAGGTGGTGGTTTGGCAATATAAAAAAAAAAAAAAAAAAAACCCATTGTCGTCGAGTCAATTCTGACTCATAGCAACCCTATAGGACAGAGTAGAACTTCCCCACAGGGTTTCCAAGGAATACTCATGGATTCGAACTGCTGACCTTTTGGTTAGCAGCCAAGCTCTTAACCACTACTCCACCAGGGCTCGTTGGTAATATACTACTTCTTAAAAAATAATAATAATAATAAATAAACACTTGAAGAAGCCTACAAGTTATATGCAGTATGACTATTAAATACAGCATTTAGACCATGTAGAAGGGAAAGCATACATTAATAATACTTTAGTTAATAACGTTATTATTTTGAGCTTCCCAGAATCCTAAGCCAAAAGGGAAATCAGTGAGCTACTAAAGCTCATCATCTAAAGAAATTTCTTGAAGGTGGACAACTTTCTCCTGACATTAAATTATAAATGAAATTTATTACTTGGGTCCAGTAGTAGGTAGATTGCAGTAATGGCTCATGTTTTTCATGCCTGCCTGTATCTATGCCTTTTGGTAGAGCTTTTCAATTTTGATTCTAGGCTTGTTCTGGCCAGTGGAATGTTAGTAAAATTAATGGAAGCAAATGCTTCAAAAAGTGCTTGCACATTGGAACTTGCCCCCTTGCTACTCTGAGAACCGTGTCACTACCATATGAACACGGTAAGGGAAGCCTGATGGATGAGAAGGGACACTTGGCCCAGTCACCCTGTCACCCAGCCAATGGCTAGCTGAGCCAAACACTTGTTCTTTTAAGCCACTGAGTTTTAGAGTTGGTTGTTACACAGTGATAGCTAACTGATACAGATCCTCATACCAAAATCTGTTGACCCATTGTTGTCAAGTCAATTTGAACTCATAGTGACCCTATAGGACATACAAGGGATGTTTAAGAATATAATAGACAGTGTCTTATACTGTAGCTTTTTTTTTTTTAATAGTGTTCTATTGTGTTTTTGGTGAAAGTGTACACAGCAGTTTAGTTCTCATTCAACAATTTTTACACGAGTTGTTCAGTGACATTGGTTATGTTCTTTCCAGTACATGAACATTGTCATTATTTCCATCCTGGTTGTTCTGTTTCCATTAATCTGGTTTCTCTGCCCCCTTAGATTTTCTTCTATATTTTGGTCTCATAGGTGATTTTTTTTTTAGAAGAGCACAGTACTTACAGGTAATATTCATTATTTTTTGAGCCAATTTGTTATTTAACTACAAGGTGACCTCAGGGGTTTTGGTTGAAAGTTAGAAGAGTATCTCAGGACAGTTTTCTCAGGGAGTCCTCCAGTCTCAAGCAGTCCAGAAAGTCTGTTTTTTGTTTGTTTTTTAGAAATTTGAGGTTCTGTTCCACATTTTTTCCACATTCCATCAGGGTCCATCTATTGAGGCCCTGATTAGAATGGTTGGTAGTGGTAGCTGGGCACCCATCTAGTTCATCTGGATAGATCAGGCTGTGGTTTGGGTATACTATTTGTCCTGTAGGTTTTTCTTTGAGTCTTTGGTTTCCTTCTTTCTCTTTTTCTCCAGGAGAGTGGGGACCAAAAGTTGTATCTTAGATGGCTGCTCACAAACTTTTAAGAACCCAGACACTACTCAACAGACTAGATGTAGAACATAATTTTATGAGCTATATTATGCCAATTGACCAAGATGTTCCATGAGACTGTGTTCCTAATCCTTCAAACCCAGAATTCCAATACCATGAGGTGCTTGGTTATGTCTAAGAAGTATCTGTAAGTGTGCCCCCATGTGCTTTATTACATATATGAATATATGTGCATACAGTCACTAGATGCATATACATATGCATGCATCTATATTTATACACATATATACATAAAAAAATAGCTATGCACATATATAGGAGCCCTGGTGGCACAGTGGTAAAACACTCAGCTGCTAACCAAAACGTTGGTGGTTTGAACCTACCAGCTGCTCAGAAGGGGAAAGATGTGGCAGTCTGCTTCCATACAGATTTACTGCCTTGGAAACCCTATGGGCCAGTTCTGGTCTGTCCTATAGGGTCACTAGGAGTCAGAATTGACTCGATGGGAGCTGGTTTGGTTTGGTTTATACACATCTATGCCCACATACGTACATACATATATACCTGCCCGTATATTTTTGGGGTATTTTTGCTGTTATTTCAAAATTACATATGCCATATCAACTACCAACAGGTCCTTTTTTCTTACGTACTATTTAGTGACTTTGTTTACCATCATCAAGCTGTGTATACTTCACCCTTGTTTGGTATTACCTTTTCCATCACCAGAAATAACAAGTGTCTACCATCTAGAGATGAATCCCCCTCTGGCCCCTTGCCCCATCCCTGGTAACAACTAATGAACATTAATGTCTATTTACTTTTTCATGTCATTTCTCAAAAGTGAGGACATACAATATTTGCGTTTTGTTTGTGTGTGCGCGATTAACTTATTTCATGCGATATAATGTTCTCCAGGTTCATCCATGTTCCAAATGTTTTGGGAACTCAATTTTTCACTGAGTAGTATTCCATTTTATGTATGTACCACCTTGTACTTACCCAGTCATCTGTTGATGGGCTCTTAGGTTGTTTTTGCTGTTGTAAATACTGCTTTAATGAGTATAGGTGTGCATATGTCTGTTGGTCTCGCTTCTATTAGATCCCTAGGGTATATACCTAGGAGTAGAATTTCTGGGTCATATGGCAGCTCTACCTCTAGTTTTTTGAGGAACTGCCAAACTGTTTTCCACAATAGCTGTACCAGTCGCACTCCCACCAGCAATGGATGAGGGTTCCAATTTTTCCACATCCCCTCCAACACTTATTATTTATATACAGTAGTTTTTTAGTAAGTATAGGATTATCATCATTTAACAAATCCCTTGAAAGCATAACTTAGACACAAATACCCAAACCACCAAACCAAACTCACTGCTACCGAGTCGATTCTGACTCATAGCAACCGCATGGTGTTTCTGAGGCTGTAAATCTCTAGGGAAGCAGACTGCCGCATCTTTCTCACTTGGAGCTGCTGATGGTTTCGAACCACTGACATTTTGGTTAGCAATCAATCACTTTACTGCACCACCCAGGTTCCTTACATGCAAATACCTTATATTTTCCTCAGGGCCTACTATATAATATAAACTATTATCGAATTCCTGCTAGAGATCAAACCACCTTGCCTTTAGAAAGTAGCCATCCTTTCAGTTATGCACAGCAGTGCTGTTTAATGGCTGGGAAAACAAAAGCTAGTATTGCTCTCAAATGCTTTAAACAGGGCCTGGAGAGAAAGAAATTGCCAGACTTTGGTTTAGCCATGGTACCATGCTTTGAGGATGAAAACAAAGCCATCCACACAGAATAACCTTTGAGAGACATTTTATTAAAAAGGGGAATTGGTCTAGAAATCATGATCTAACTTTTTCAGTCCATTTGATATTTGAAGTTTTTCCATTTCTGCTTTTAGTAGCACTTCCTCTAAAAATCCATTGCCTTTTTCTTCATCAAGGTCTATTTAAGGTAGAGGAAAATATAGTGGCAAAAACATCTCAAAGACGATTATACTTGAAAATTTAAGTTATTTAAAGGATGTTATTTGAGCCTAGAGAATTACTGAATCTCAGGACTTTAAAAATCATTTAGGCCAACTCCAACTGATTCTTGAATTCCCCCTAAGAAAACCCTAACCTGTCTAGTGTTCTTCTACTAAAAATATCCTCAGTAATGGAAACTCATGGCCTTTCATGGAGGATTGTGCCCCGTGGAGGATTTCTAGAGTATAATGTTTATGTTTATCCGTAGAAACAATCTTTAATCATTGGGTCTTAAGCCAGCCCCTGATGTAGCAGAGGAGAAATCCCAGCCTTCTTTACTGTAACAGTCTCCCAAATATTTGAAGACAGTGGCTCTTGCATCCCCAGGTTCACCCAAGCCGTTTGTCAGCATTCCTTGGCTCCAATTAACGGAAATAACTCAAGCTAACTCAAGCAAACAAGAATTTTATTGGAAGGATATTAGGACTTAGAAAACCCATAGAGGAAGCAGGTTTGAAACTAAATGGGCCCCAGGTGGTACTCTGGGGCAGGGACGCAGGAGCCGATGAAGCTGTTTCTTTACAGGAATAGTTTGATCAAGCTGCCACTGCTGAGTTAAATAAATGCCAACGATGTTGAGGTTCTTTGTCCTGCTCTTCCAGGGGAAAGCAGGGGTATCTGTTGTAGCTTAGTCACAGGCCAACCCTTAACCAGGAGGAGAGAAAGCCCCTGACTACTGCCACACCGGATTGAATCCAGTGTGGGATGAGATGCCCTCAAAAGAAAATGTGGGCTCTATTAAAAGAGGAAATGGATGCTGGGTAGTCGAAAAACAAACAAATGTTGAGCACCACCCTTTCTTCTCTCTTCATGTGAAGTGGCTTTGAGTCCCCTCCCTCTTCTCATTATATCCAACATCATTGGTTGCTCTCTTAGACACAGTTTAGTTTTTCCATGTCTCCCTTAAGTGGGGGTGCCTTCTAGCTCCAGCTATGACCTGGTCAGCAAAGAGTATGGTGGGGCTACCTTCTCCCTTATTCTGGGTCCCATATATCTACTGTTGTTGTTAGGTGCCGTCGAGTTAGTTCTGACTCATAGCGACCCTATGCACAACAGAGCGAAACACTGCCCAGTCCTGTGCCATCCTTACAATCGTTGTTATGCTTGAGCTCATTGTTGCAGCCACTGTGTCAATCCACCTTGTTGAGGGTCTTCCTCTTTTCCCCGACCCTGTGTTTTGCGAAGCATGATGTCCTTCTCCAGGGACTGATCCCTCCTGACAACATGTCCAAAGTATGTAAGATGCAGTCTCGCCATCCTTGCCTCTAAGGAGCATTCTGGTTTTACTTCTTCCAAGACAGATTTGTTCGTTCTTTTGGCAGTCTATGGTATATTCAATATTCTTCGCCAACACCACAATGCAAAGGTGTCAACTCTTCTTCAGTCTTCCTTATTCATTGTCCAGCTTTCACATGCATATGATATGACTGAAAATACCATGGCTTGGGTCAGGCACACCTTAGTCTTCAAGGTGATATCTTTGCTCTTCAACACTTTGAAGAGATCCTTTGCAGCAGATTTACCCAATGCAATGCGTCTTTTGATTTCTTGACTGCTACTTCCATGGCTGTTGATGGTGGATCCAAGTAAAATGAAATCCTTAACAACTTCAATCTTTTCTCCGTTTGTCATGATGTTGCTCATTGGTCCAGTTGTGAGGATTTTTGTTTTCTTTATGTTGAGGTGTAATCCATACTGAAGGCTGTGGTCTTTGATCTTCATTAGTAAGTTTTTTTCAAGTCCTCTTTACTTTCAGCAAGCAAGGTTGTGTCATCTGCATAACGCAGGTTGTTAATGAGTCTTCCTCCAATCCTGATGCCCCGTTCTTCTTCATATAGTCCAGCTTCTCTTATTATTTGCTCAGCATACAGATTAAATAGGTATGGTTAAAGAATACAACCCTGACGCACACCTTTCCTCGCTTTAAACCAATCAGTATCCCCTTGTTCTGTCCGAACAACTGCCTCTTGATCTATGTAAAGGTTCCTCATGAGCACAATTAAGTGTTCTGGAATTCCCATTCTTCACAATGTTATCCATAGTTTGTTATGATCCACACAGTCGAATGCCTTTGCATAGTCAATAAAACACAGGTAAACATTCTTCTGGTATTCTCTGCTTTCAGCCAGGATCCATCTGACATCAGCAATGATATCCCTGATTCCATGTCCTCTTCTGAATCCAGCCTGAACTTTGGGCAGTTCCCTGTCAATATACTGCTGCAGCCATTTTTGAATGATCTTCAGCAAAATTTTGATGACGTGATATTAATGATATTGTTCTATAATTTCCACATTCGGTCGGATCACCTTTCTTGGGAATAGACATAAATATGGATCTCTTCCAGTCAGTTGGCCAGGAAGCTGTCTTCCATATTTCTTGGCATAGACGAGTGAGCACCTCCAGGGCTTCATCTGTTTGTTGAAACATCTCAATTGATATTCCATCAATTCCTGGGGCCTTGTTTTTCACTAATGCTTCAGAGCAGCTTGGACTTCTTCCTTCCATACCATCGGTTCCTGATCATATGCCACCTCTTGAAATGGTTGAATATTGACAAATTCTTTTTGGTATAATGACTCTGTGTATTCCTTCCATCTTCTTTTGATGCTTCCTGCGTCGTTTAATATTTTCCCCATGGAATCCTTCACTATTGCAACTCAAGGCTTGAATTTTTTCTTCAGTTCTTTCAGCTTGAGAAACGCCGAGCGTGTTCTTCCCTTTTGGTTTTCCATCTCCAGCTCTTTGCACCTATCATTATAATACTTTGTCTTCTCAAGAGGCCCTTTGAAATCTTCTGTTCAATTCTTTTACTTCATCAATTCTTCCTTTTGCTTTAGCTGCTGGACGCTCAAGAGCAAGTTTCAGAGTCTCCTCTGACATCCATCTTGGTCTTTTCTTTCTTTCCTGTCTTTTCAGTGACCTCTTGCTTTCTTCATGGATGATATCCTTGATGTCATTCCACAACTCGTCTGGTCTTTGGTCACTAGTGTTCAGTGCGTCAAATCTATTCTTGAGATGGTCTCTAAATTCAGGTGGGATATACTCAAGGTCATATTTTGGCTCTCCGGGACTTGCTCTGATTTTCTTCAGTTTCAGCTTGAACTTGCATATGAGCAATTGATGGTCAGTTCCACAGTTAGCCCCTGGCCTTGTTCTGACTGATGATACTGAGGTTTTCCATTGTCTCCTTCCACAGATGTAGTCAATTTGATATCTGTGTGTTCCATCTGGCGAGGTCCATGTGTAAAAAAAAATGTGTATAGTCACTGTTTATGTTGGTGAAAGAAGGTGTTTGCAATGAAGAAGTTGTTGGTCTTGCAAAATTCTATCATTCAATCTCCAGCATTGTTTCTATCACCAAGGCCCTATTTTTCAACTACTGATCCTTCTTCTTTGTTTCCAACTTTTGCATTCCAATCGCCAGTAATTATCAATGTATCTTGATTGCATGTTCGATCCATCTCAGACTGCAGTAGCTGATAAAAATCTTCTATTTCTTCATCTTTGGCCCTAGTTGTTGGTGTGTAAATTTGAATAATAGTCGTATTAACTGGTATTCCTTGTAGGCATATGGATATTATCATAGCACTGACAGCGTTATACTTCAGGATAGATCTTGAAACGTTCTTTTTGACGATGAATGCAACATCATTCCTCTTCGAGTCGTCATTCCCAGCATAGTAGACTATATGATTGTCCGATTCAAAATGGTCAATACCAGTCCATTTCAGCTCACTAATGCCTAGGATATCGATGTTTATGTGTTCCATTTCATTTTTGATGATTTCCAATTTTCCTAGATTCATACGTCGTACATTCCAGGTTCCGATTATTAGTGGATGTTTACAGCTGTTTCTTCTCATTTTGAGTCGTGCTACATCAGCAAATGAAGGTCCCGAAAGCTTTACTCCATCCACGTCATTAAGGTCGACTCTACTTTGAGGAGGCAGCTCTTCCCCAGTCATCTTTTGAGTGCCTTCAAACCTGGGGGGCTCATCTCCCAGCACTATGTCAGACAATGTTCCACTGCTATTCATAAGGTTTTCACTGGCTAATGCTTTTCAGAAGTAGACTGCTGGGTCCTTCTTCCTAGTGTGTCTTAGTCTGGAAGCTCGGCTGAAACCTGTCCTCCTTGGATGACCCTGCTGATTTCTGAATACCGGTGGCATAGCTTCCAGCATCACAGCAACACACAAGCCCCCACAGTACGACAAACTGACAGACACGTGGGGGATATATCTATTAATGCAAGCTAAAGTTTTCTTCACATTTTTGGCAATCTTGTCATCCCATTGACTCGAACTGAGTTTGAACTTACCTAAAACTCAGTAATTAATTTTCTTAACCTTGCTCTGGTCTATGCCGTGGCTTCCCCTTTCCTGAGTACATCTTCTCCTCTGCCAAGAATGCACCCTCTGCTATCTGCTTTTGCCTAATTAACTCTCACTTTTGCTTCAGATCTCAGCTGCATCTTCACTTACTTAGGCTTAATTCCCCTTATTATAGAGCCTTATAATACCATGTACTTCTTCTTTATAGCAGATATTATAAAGTAATTTTACATTTATGCATATGATTATTTGGGTTCAAATTGGTCTTGAGACAAAATCTCAATTTCTTATTACATGACCTAGCCCAAGCCTCAGCAACCAAACTCATTCTTAGCGCTCCCCCCACCCCAACCCACAAGCCTTCTTTCTGTTCTTAACACACACAAAGCTTGCTCCTTCCTTAGGGGCTTGGCACTTACCATTCTGTCTGCCTGGAATTCATGCCCCATTCTTCACATGATGGCTCATTCTCATCAATTAGATCTCAGCTCAAATAATACCTCCTCAAAGAGATGCCTTTCGTGATTAACCTAAAGACAATACACCGTCCTCTCTTCCACCAACCCATCCAAAGTTCATTTCTATGATATTAGTGTCTGTATTTTCCTCTTAGCACATATTACTAAATGAAATTATCAGATGCATATATTTGTTTTACTGTTTATTATCTTTCCCCTTCCATTAAAATGTAAGTTCCTCGAGGACAGTGACATTATTTGTCTATTTTACTGCTGTGTACCCAAAGCCTAGAAGAATGCAGGCCCATGGTGGATGTTCAAGAAATATTTGTTGAATTAGTGAATAAAACCTGGCCACACAGAATGAATGGTCTTCCCCAATACAGCTTAAGCTCCATGAGGGCAGAGACCTTATCAGTTTTGCTCACCATTGCATCTCCAGTCCGCTGCCTGTCATTTGTTGCTGTTGTTATTGTTAGCTACCGTAAAGTTGCCCAGCTCATGGCAACCCCACACACAATGAAACAAAACACTGCTGAGTCCTATGCCACCCCCGTGATTCATTGGGAATCAGACCATTGTGATCCATAGGACTTTCCTTGCTTGATTTTTGGAAGTAGATCTCCAGACCTTTCTTCCTCATCTGTCCTAGCCTGGAAGCTCCTCTGAAGTCTGTTCAGCATCATAACAACACTCAAGCCTCCATCACTGACAGGCTGGTGGTGGCAGCACATGAAGTACTTTGGCTAGGAATCAAACCCAGATCTTTCATATGGAAGGCAAGAATTCTACCACGGAACCACCACTGCCCCCTGCCTGTTGTATAATGGGTTCTTATTACATATTGGTTTAATGAATGAAACAATACATATTTGCACAGTTAATGTTTTTAAACTTCATATGTATTTATTATATATTTAGATATTAAATTTATATTTATATATTAAATATCATTCGTTATTATATTTACCCCAATATTTTTGATAATGGAAATTCTCTAGGAATTTAATTCTGTCATATAAATAGTTGTTTCTACTTCCTGATTGGACCCTAACTGGTACACAATATGTGAGCTAGCCCTCTCAACTTTGTATCATTATGCAAAAGCTCTCCCTAACCTCATCTAAGTAATCAGCAACCCCATCAGAAATTTGGCCAGCACCAAGTCTAGATCTATATGAGAAAATTATACTGTTATCTTGCAATTGCCTAGGGCCATGGGCCATCAGTTAGTTAGGAATATTCCATCTGAATAAATCAGACTTCAAATTATATTTGTTTCCCATCAAATTAGCTTAGTAATTGTGTTGACTCTTCATTAACTGTCCACGTGAACTTATTTTGGTCCAGAATTAGGAGACTTGAGTTCAAGTTCTGGGCCTACTAATCAGTAGTTCAATGTTTCTCAAACATTAATGATAAACATCTCCTGGAGAGCTTGTTAAAATACAGATTCTGATTCTGGGGCCTGAGATTCTGTATTTCTTACAAGCTCCCAAATATAGCAGTCATGCTGATACATGGACCAAACTTTAAGTAAGGAACTAGATAACGCTGATTATAATAAACATCAATCTTATGCAAGTGAAGCACTTCCTAGATTTTAAAGTGCTTGTTTGTAAATTATTTTCTTATCCTTACAAATATCCAATGTTTCAATTATAGATGAGGAAACCAAGGTTCGGAAAACTTTTGATTTATGTACAATTCAACAGTTCTTTCATAGCACAACTAGAAATTTTACCATATTTCTTACTCCATGAACGGTAACCATTCCACTATTCACGTTACTTCGCCTCACCTCCCTGGGCCTCATTCATTCACTTATTCACAGTGCATTTATTTAGGCCTCCCTACACATCAGAAGCCGTAGTGGCACAACAGTTAAGTGCTCAGCTGCTAACAAAAAGGTTGGCGATTCTAACCCACAGAGTCGTTCCACAGGAAGAAAGACCCAGTGGTTAGCTGGCGTAAAGATTACAGCCAAAGAAGTCCTATGGGGAAGTTTGACTCTGTCACAGTCACTATGAGTCAGAATTGACTCAATGGCACACAAGAACACCACACGTTGGGCACTATTGTAGGGAGTGATGATAACACCAGTGAATGAGACAAACATCTTGCCTTCATGAAGCTTGTACTCTCAGTTTTATGATCATAAATTGAATGGTTGCCTCCTCCAAACACCAAGGCTCTGTGATTCTATTAAAATATGCCATATTTACAAAACGGGATTATAGACTTCAGGCACTATCTTAGGCATCGTCTTCTGTGTGCATACCCTCAAAGTCAGGAAACTAAAATTTAGCTGACCATCTCCTCCACCACCACTGTACAAAATTTCCCACATTCTTTGTCTCACTGCAGTCAAGCATGTCTGAATCTTCCCTCACCCCCCCCCACTCATATCCAATCGGCACCTCATTCCCTGAAATTTTCTCCCTAAATTTGCTTCTTTGTGGTCATCCTGTCCACTGCTGCTGGAATTCAGGCTCTTGTCATCTCTTATGCAGTCTAGCAGTATCTAATAGCACTTTCTGAGACGACCAAAATGTTCAATTCCTGAATTGTCCAATATGGTAGCCACTTGCCATGTGTGGCTATTGAGCATTTGAAAGTTGGCCTAATGCAATGAATAACTGAAATTTTAATTTTAGTTAATGTAAGCTTTAGTAGCCACATATGGCTAGTAGCTATCTCATGGCCAATATATGCCTGGACCCTTGCAGGATCTTTCCACCTGATTTCACTGGCTTCCATCTTGTAATGAAATTAATTTTCCTTACACATCCACTAAAGTGATCTTTCTAAAATGCTTTCCCATGCCTTAAGTCCTATATCCAGGATAACATCTTTACTTCTAACATAACTGACAAAACTTTTTGTGACCTGGTCCCTTGCTAAGTCCTCCAGCTTCCTTTCTCTTCATACTTAATGCTATGACAGTGAGTTACTGACTTTCCATATACTGTCCCCTCTACCTGAATGGTACCCTCCTGTTCCCTCTTCATGTCTCTAACTCTTACAAGTCCTTTAAGAGCCACTTTATCTCCATGAAAAACTTCTTTGGCTCTACTGTCCTTGTCCCAACCCAGGACGATTTATATGTGTATGCTGTGTGTTTTCAGGACACCCTACAATTATATAAATCACTTTAGTTAACCACATTGTTTTATGTATTAGTTATTGTTGGTGGAAGTGGTAGGTTCCATTTCTTTAAACCAATTTGTGAGTTTTCTTAAAGTCAAGGACTGTTTCCTATTGAATCTAATGTGATTGGTAAACACTAACAGACATTGAAGTGGGCTGAGAAGAATGAGGTGAAAAAGAAGGAAGGGAAGGCAGGATTAAACTAGATAATAAAGACTCTTTTTTTTTTTCTTTTCAATCTTGGCTGTTAATTATTTGGATTTCTCAATTTTCCAGTTATTGTTATTTTCTGAACATTTAATAGCTAGTGTAAAACCAACTTGGACTTGGTTTTAAAAAACTGATATTTTGAATTTAGTTTCAAAAGGCATTGTGTCTTCTCTACACAGACAGATGGTTTCAATCAGCCAAATCGTTGTTCCTTTTGCTAAAATACCTGAATCTTTGACTGTATTGACTGATGATACAATCATAGACTTTCAAAGCCAGAAAACACTAAGTCCAGCCCCATCGTTTTTCAGAGGAACAACCTGTACAACTTGCCCGTGATTAGTCACTAAATCAATGGTGAATTCAGTTGAATCAGGTATGGATAGAAACTCATTTTGAAAGTGTTAAGAAAGAAAGGCATTTTGTCTTCTAAATACCTACCATAAATGAGTTTATTTAAAAAAAAAAACTGTTTTAATGAGAATTGACTTGAAACAAAAGTTACACAGTTGTGCAGCCTTTTGTACGTTGTGTGGTGTCAGGTAAGAGTGCGCTGGGTCACCTGTCATTGAACCATGACCGTTTTCAGTTGAAAGTTGGAGAAGTCTGCCGTATCTCACAGCCCGTGCCTTTGGGCTTCTGTTCAGATGGTATCAGCTGGAACAAATAAGCTGAGATTGCATTTGCTGTTTTTCTGTGCTAATCTCAAGAACGGTTCCAAAAATGGTTTGTCAGCAGCTGAACTGAGTGCAGAATCTGTGGGCATGTACATATTTCTCCTCACAAGAAAATCACTTTTTAAGCTTCTTGGAAGTTGATTACAATGTGCTTTTTTTTTTTTTTTTTTTTTAACTTCTTCAAGAGTAAGATAAATATCAGATTCTATCATTTTATACTTTGGAATTTATTTCTTAAACAACTGAAGAAGTGCATGAAAACTGAGAAAAAATGTGGAGGGGCAACCACAAATGTATATAGGGCGTAATCTCTCCAAAGCATTCTGTCTTCCTGTGGACCAAGTGCAGAGAGCTTTCTGGTGAATTTACCCACTTTGATGGATGAGCTTGACAGTTCAAATCTTCTCTTCTCAAATCATTTTTGCCTGAATTTTCTGAGAAACAGAAATAATACTAAGGACAAAGCTTGCATTTTGAATAATTTTTTTAAGTTCTGAAGTAGGAGAAAACTTCTTGTGACCAGTCACTGTCTTAGTATCCTAGGGCTGCTGTAACAGAAATACCACAACGAGGTGGCTTTAACGAACAAAAATATTTTTTCTCGCAGTCCATGAGGCTAGAAGTCTGAATTCAGAGCACCAGCTATAGGGAGAAGTCTCCTCTTTCTCTCTGTTGGCTCTAGGAGAAGATCCTTGCCTCTTTCAACTTCTGTGGCCCTGGTGTTCCTCAGTTCCTTGGCTATTCTCATGCGGCAGCTATCTTCCCCGACTCCCACCTCCTCACCCCGTTTGTGCTTGCTTGTCCTGTTATAACTCAGAAGTGATTAGGTTTGGGACAGATCCTACATTGATATGCCTCATTAACATAACAAAGAACTCTTCCCAAATGGCAATACCTCCATAGGTGAAGGGGTTAGGATTCCCGCACAAGTTTTGGGAGACATAATTGAATCCATGACATTTAAAAGTGAAATCAGATATTTATTCTGGTGCCCCACAATTATAAAAAAAAAATTTAAAATCACTATCTTTCACTAAAGGAGCCTTGGTGGTACAGTGGTTAGCCTCTTGGCTGCTAACTGAAAGGTTAGCGGTTAAAAGCCACCTAACCCACCCAGCCACTCCTCAGGAGAAAAACTTGATGATCTGCTTCCATAAAGATTACAGCCAAGAAAACCCCATGGGGGCAGCTCTGCTATGTCACGTGGTGTCTCTGTGAGCCGGAATTGACTCAGCAGCACCCAACATCTTTCTGCAAAGCCACTTCTCACAAGAACAATTTCCTCACCCTCACCACCATGGAACAAACATGTTTACAGCACTCTCTGAGTCATTCCTGTAGTAGGTTTTGAACACAGAGAGGAAAACGATTCTATATCATGAGTTTACAGGCTGGTGGGGAGGCACGCAAGGAAGCGGATAGCTACAATCAGTGTAAGCACCCATGCTGATTCCCGTTTGGGGGGTTTGCCCATTTCAGCCATCATCTTTTGACTGATACTGTTTCCTCTGTGTGTGCGGTCTCACGGGCGATACTGTGTGTTCATCAGATTCTTTTGGCTGCAAATGACAGAAACTCAACTCAAACTGGCTTAAAAGGAATTTCCTAAACAACTGTATTGAGGTATAATTTACAAACCATAAAACACACCATTTTAGGTTTATAATTAAATGACTTTTAGTAAATTTACTGAGTTGTACAGCCATAATCATAATCCCATTTTCATCACCCTTAAAAGGGAAGGTACTGGCTTATGTACCTGAAATGCCAGGTTTGGTCTATGAGTGAGGGGAATACCATCAAAACTTGTTTCTTTTGGCTTCATTCTCAGGTAGGCTATGCCCCATGTAGGGCACATGTGAACTCTAGCAGGTCATCTACCATTTGAGTAACCCCAGCAGGAGTGCAAACCTCTTCTCTAGTTGTTTCAGCAATAGTCTGAGTATGAGAGTCATATGCTGATTGGCCCAGACAAGGTCACAGGCCTTCCTGTGAATCAGTCACATTACCCAAGAGCATGTGATCCAGTCATTGGCCTGGCCTAAATCCCATGCTAATCCTAGTAGCTAGATGATGGTGTTATCATCACCCACACTATGTGGTCTGAGAGTAAGTGGGGAGAAATGGTTTCCCAAAGGAATATCAGGATTGTTATTTTTACTAGACAAGGAGGAAGGGATCCTGGGCAAGCAAAACAATGGAGTCCACTCCACATGTAAGCTTATTGATTAGAGCAATGTTGCTTCTTTCCTCTTGAATTGCTTGCCGTGGTTATCATGACCATAAGTCGCAAAAACAGTTAAGAACTTGGCTGCTAACCAAAAGACTGGTGGTTCGAATCCACCCAGAAACACCTAAGAAGGGCTGGTGATCTACTTCTGAAAGATCACAGCCATTGAAAATGTTACGGAGCACAGTTCTACTCTGCACACATAGGGTCATCATGAGTGGTTATCATAGTACCTTATATATAGCAGGTACTTAAAATATCTGTGAATTGCTTATGAATAGGCTAAAACTAAGAGCAGACCAAGAATGAAGGACTTTGTGTTTCCTTATTTTATTGTTTGGGGAGATATAAAAATTAGGAAGATAGCAAACTATTATTAAAAGTTAATAATTTCTGGTTTATTTTGAGAGACCACATGGGTGCTTGACAGTCAAAGAATGGCTGAATGGATGTAGGGGAACTCACAGGTTATAGCCAGGCTCTTCCAGTGCATACAGCCTTTCTCAGTATATAAAGCTGGTCCTTCTGAATCCCTTTCCTCATAAGACTGACCCAGTGAATGACCTAGAATTAATTTCAGAGGCATAATATAAACTGGCAAAGAACTTTGCTCATTGTAATTTATACCTTCAAAATATTTTTCTAAGCATTACATTTAACATAAAAACAATAACTGGAATTCCAGAATCTTTGTAATAAATAACTCAGTAGCAATGCATACCTTAAAGCATATTATTTTTAAGAAAGACCACCATGGCAGATTGCAAAAGAATAATTTATATTTTAAAGGTAAATTTTATATTTGATACTCCACTCTTCTCACTCCTTTGGGAGCAAGAAAGAATGAGGAAAACTAAAGATAAAAGGGAAAGATTAGTCCAGAGAACTAATGGACCACAACTACCATGGCCTCCACCAGACTGAGTCCAGCATAACTGGATGATGCCCAGCTACCACTACCAACTGCCCTGACAGGAATTACAATAGACGGTCCTGGATAGAGCTGGAGAAAAATGTAGTACAAAATTCTAACTCGTGCCTGTCAGAGATTAGAGAAACCCTGAGAGCGTGGCCCTTGGACACCTTTTTAGCTCAGTAATGAAATCACTCCTGAGGTTCACCCTTCAGCCAAAGATTAGACAGGCCCATAAAACAAAATGAGACTAAAGGGGCACGCCAGCCCAGGGACAAGGACTAGAAGGCAGGAAGGAACAGGACAGTTGTATTAGGGAACCCAAGGTAGAGAAGGGAGAGTGTGGAGATGTCATGGGGTTTTTAACCAATGTAATAAAACAATGTGTATACTAATTGTTTTTAAAAAAAATAAGTTTTATATTTAATTTCATAAAAAGGAAAATGGCTCACCGCAAATTTTAGCATCCATAGAAACTTGGTTTTCCAGTGACTTAAAGTTTTCACTCTTGACAGGAACTTCAAGAATGGCAAATTAGTTCTTTCTTACACTTAACTGTACAATGTGACTGTTGAGATGCTGTAAAAATTTGCAAATTGGGTTGTAAATAGCAGCGATGAAAGCATTCACTCTCTTGGCCACATTCCCTAATGTGCACTTTATGCTAGAGATAGAAATTAAGAAATGAACCTGAACATTTGTGTAAAAAGTCCACTTCCCCATCTTCCAAGCACAGTGGAGTAATTGTAGCTCTAATTTATGGCATACTCTGTAGGGTTGCTGATTAATTATACAGACCTCCTGATGTTTTATGTTCTTTTCAACTTTGTTTCCCTCTGCTGTTTGACCACTACAAAGCGAGCAGCCCTAACCCACTTATTCAGGTTACCTCATTTAAAAAATGAATTTGCTGTTAATATCAGTTCTCTCATATTTCACTGTAGCCCATAAATGTTAGTAATCATTTCTGTCCCTTCTTTCTAAAACTAACCCTCCACCCTACACACACATACACACAAACACACACACACACTTCTAGGCATACACATATAGGCAGCACACACACACCCAAAAGAAAGCTTCCAGTAAATATCTTATCTGACTCATGTTGTCCACTCGGGCAAACATGTCTAACAATTCTCTGTCAGTTGACCTGAAGTACTGAACACATCTACAAAACATGCTTTATTTGGAATAGGATTAGCCCACTTAATTTTTTTTTTTTTTAATGATTATAGAAATCTAATTTGAAAAATTCACTGCTGGATTCTTTGAAAATAATTGTAGCACACTTGGGTTTTTGCTTGAGGTTATCAGTGATTTCAGGATTACTATATTCCTTTCATCATTCTTTTGAGTTTAGCATTTAGACAAAAGCCTAATTTATCAGATTTTCCAAGAAATTTGATGTGCTGATTATTAGATTATTAGAAGTAGATCTGACAGAAAACTATTTTTATACACATACAGTACAAGTTTGTTCACATACTATCCTGTCCTTTTCTTTGCTTTAACTAGGTTAGGTTCACAACGATTTGTTCTCTTCAATTGCTCCTCCCTACCCCATATCCTTATCCAACTCTTTTTGTCACTGGCATGTCTCAATTACTCTCCTCTGCCCCTAGACCAAGACACCTTTAATAATAAGAGCTTCCTCCTCCTTTCTTAAGCTCCTCACTTTTTCTATCATTAACTTCCCTTTGGAATTCAGAAAAGATCCTTCTAGATTTTGGCTATTAAATAGGAGATGACCCATATATCAATTTCTTAAACATTCTGTCATCATGAGAATTATTTATTGGAACCCATTACCTATGTGACTTGAGCCCACTGTTGCAGCCACTGTGTCAATTCATCCTGATAAGAGTCTTCCTCTTTTTTGCTGACTGTCTACTTTATAAGCATGATGTCCTTCTCCAGGGACTGATCTCTCCTGATAACATGTCCAAGGTATGTGAGATGTAGTCTCGCCATCCTTGCTTCTAAGGAACATTCTGGCTGTACTTTTTCCAAGACAGATTTGTTAGTTCTTTTGGCAGTCCATGGTGTATTCAATATTCTTCACCAACACCACAATTCAAAGGCGTCAATTCTTCTGCAGTGTTTCTTACTTATTGTCTAGCTTTCACATGCATATGTGAAAGAACCCACAGTTCGTTTTAGATGGTTTGTCTGAAAAGAATAAAGACTCTTCCTTGAAAAGAAATAGCTTTCTTTGCCATCTGGGCAAAAAAAAATAGCTACAACAACCAAGTCCTTGTCTTCATTTTTCACGTGACACTTGGATGAGTATTTGTTGAGAGAAAACAGCCCTAAGGTGGATCATGGAAATTTGTCCCATGCGAAATAAACACGAGAGTACAGAGCACTTAAAAATAATTCCAAATATTAGCATCGGCACACAGAATTTATTACAGAGCTTTATAGAAAATAGTATAACTTAAATACCTTCACGAGTAAGATTTTCAGTAACATCTCTGCTTACCCCAGGTCAGTGATTTGTCTTTGCAGTTTTGTGACATGGACTGTATAGAGGGGCTTTGTGGTTGTCAGCTGCCATTGAGTTGGACCCCAACTCATGACAACCCAATGCACAATGGGATCAGACCGTTATGATCCATAGGGTTTTCACTGGCCGATTTTCAGAAGTGGGTCACCAAACCTTTTCTTCCCAGTCCACCTTAGTCTGGAAGCTCCGCTGAAATCTGTTTAGCATCATATTAACACACAGGCCTCCACTGACAGATGGGTGGTGGCTGCGCTTGCGGTGCCTAGACCAGGAATTACACTCAGCGCTCCTGCACGGAGGGCAAGAATTCTACCACTGACCCGCAACTTCCCTCTAGAGTGGCCCTCGGGGGGCCTGTAAAATTTCCAAAACAATGTGCGTGTATACGTTTTTTTTTTTTCCCCCAAAATGTTATAATTTCCTTCAAATTCTTAACAGGTCTCTGACCTACCCCCACTACCACGAAAAACTTAAGAACTCAGACTCCAAAATCCCAGGAGTTGTCGCTAATATCTCTAAAATTTTCAAGACTAAATGAAATTTAATTCAGTAATCAACATATTTACTGTGTGCCTATCTGTATATAAAGGATTAAATGAAGCATAGGAACTGAGTCCTGATTTCTGGAAGAGCTTTGGATCAATGGGGTTATTGTATATTGAGGCCGTATATGATAACTACCATGTGAGTCAGGAAAGGTGTGCATCAGGGTTGTGTATCCTTTCACCATACCTATTTAGTCCATATGCTGAGCAAATAATCCGAGAAGCTGGACTATATGAAGAAGAATGGGGCATCAGGATTGAAGGAAGACTCATTAACAACTTGCATTATGCAAATGCCACAACCTTGCTTGCTGAAAGTAAAGAGGACTTGAAGCACTTACTGATGAAGATCAAAGACCGCAGGTTTCAGTACGGATTACACCTCAACATAAAGAAAACAAAAATTCTCACAACTGGACCAATAAATAACATCATGATAAACAGAGAAAAGATTGAGGCTGTAAAGGATTTCATTATAGTTAGATCCACAATCAACAGCCATGGAAGCAGCAGTCAAGAAATCAAAAGACACATTGCATTGGGCAAATCTGCTGCAAAGACCTCTTTAAAGTGTTAAAAAAAACACCTTGAGGACTAAGGTGCACCTGACCCAAGCCATGGTGTTTTCCGTCACCTCATATGCACGTGAAAGCTAGACAATGAGTAAGAAAGACGGAAGAAGAATTGACGCCTTTGAATTGTGGTGTTGGCGAAGAATATTGAATATACCGTGGACTGCCAAAAGAACTAACAAATCTGTCTTGGAAGAAGTACAGCCAGAATGTTCCTTAGAAGCAAGGATGGCGAGACTACATCTCACATACTTGGACATGTTATCAGGAGAGATCAGTCCCTGGAGAAGGATATCATGCTTATAAAGTAGACAGTCAGTGAAAAAGAGGAAGACTCTCAGCAGGATGAATTGACACAGTGGCCGCAACCGTGGGCTCAAGCATAGCAACAGTTGTGAGGATGGCACAGAACCAGGCAGTGTTTCATTCTGTTGTGCATAGGGTCGCTGTGAGTCGGAATTGACTCGACAGCACCTAACAACAACACAAATAACACCGTGTGGGTAGAATGGGCTACCTTGGAAATAATGAATATGCAGTAATAGGACCTACCCAGCATAGGCTGATGGTCCACTTGGGTCAGGATATTGTAGAAGAAACTTAATCATGAGAGCATGACTGAAATAGATGTGTATTTCACAAAGAATAGGAATTGCACCCCGCCAAGTACTCAGATGTTCTTAGGCAGTAAGTACATAGTATACAGGCATTAAGTAATACTGAACCACATAGTTCTCTGTTACTCCTTTTGAGTGTATCAAGGGAAACTGAATTTAGTCTTAGTATGTCTTAACACTTTTTCAACCCTTGGTAATCCCCCTTTTACCAAAGAAAAAGAAAACCCCAAGCTCAGAATCCTCGCAGGCCATACCTAGCTAGAATGAGATAACTTAGGCATCTTTTTAATATTATTTTATATTATAAATTTTTAGGGTTGTCTTCAATTTATAGCAAGTGATATTGGTTTCTAATTACAGTAGTGGTATAAAGTTTGCTTTAATCAATTATTTTTTACTTCCAAAATTTGAGTAATTTAAAGAAAATATTAAGTGACTATTACTTATGATAATAATGGTGAAAATAATATTACCAAAAATAATAATTAGCACTAACATTAGCTGGGGGTGCTTCCTATGCCCTGCCACAGTTCTAAATGTTTCACAGGTATTATAACTTCTAACCTGCTCAAAAACCCTCTGAAGCAAAGGTGATATTATTATTACCCCCAATTTAGAGATAGCAAACTGGAGCTTCCAAAACCAAAAAACCAAACCCGGTGCTGTCGAGTCGATTCTGACTCGTAGCGACCCTACAGCTCAGAGTAGCTAAAAGACTTTCCCAAATCATATGTCTAGAAAATACTAAGGCAAGGATTCAAGCCATCTGGTGGCACGTGAATGTGGCAGAAATTGTGAGCATGGTGCAGAGTTGAGAACATGGTGCAGAGTTGAGATGAACCTGGATTGTATGACTCTAAGATGACCCTGAGATTGGGTTCTACAGAAGGCAAGGAGGGGAAGTGCAGCCTGTGTGCCAACAGGGAGGCACATTAGGGATAGTGGTTGAACCTTGATGGTGGTGTCTATTGTGAAATGTATATGAACTAGGAGATTTCACTTTGATTTCCTAACTTAGAAGTGTTACAAAGAGCAGCTATCAGGGGTTGAAACAAACAAACCCTGATCTTGCAATTACCATGGGGCTGTGAATTGGGTACACAATAAAATTAAAACATTTTGCTAGTGTGGGCAAACATTCCCTGTGTTGTAGAAACCTCCCCTGCTTGCTAAGTTACATATTCTATATAGCTGGCCTCCTTTTCTGATTAATAATTAATAATTAATGCGTGAATTAATTTCTGATAATAATTAATATTGTCTTCCAGGCATTTTAGTCACTTAGGGGTAGAAGTTATTTTCTTTTAACATTCTTTACTTTTTCTTTTGCTTTCAGATATTGGTAGAGACACAGATTTCTCAACGTAACAAAAAGCTATTTCAACATTTGACATTAGAACACACACCCCAAAAAAATGCATTTAAGTTCCCAGAAGAAAGGAATTCTAAATCTTATATTAATGGGGACAGGGAGATATCCTGCATAAATTAAAGGTAGCAATTTAAGAAAGGGATTTTAGACAAAAACACTCCCTTTATTGTATTTATTTCTCCAAAAAAAATGGTGTTTCCAGTGTTAGATGCTAACCATACAGATAAATATAGTTACAAAAGTTTTACTGGCCCAAGCAAAGTATTTCCCTAATCCATACATGTACTGTGTCACAAAGAATTGTTGTTGTTGTTAGTTGCCACCGAGTCAGCTCTGACTCATGATGACCTGTGTACAACAGAACAAAACATTGCCTGGTCCTGCACCATCTTCATGACCATTGGTACACTTGAGTCCATTGTTGAAGCCGCTGTGTATCTTAGGTGTCTTCCAACCCAGGGGGCTCATCTTCCAACACTGGGCAACATTCATGAGATCTATAGGGTTTTCACTGGCTAATTTTCAGAAGTACATCACCATACCTTTCTTCCTAATCTGTCTTAGTGTGGAAGTTCCACTGAAACCTGTCCACCATGGGTGGCCCTAGTGGAATTTGAAACACCAGTGGCATAGCTTCCAGTATCAGAGCAACATGCAAGCCACCACAGCACAACAAACTGACAAAAAATAATTAAAATTAATTCTACTGTAATTAATACTCATTTAGCTGAGGGCAGATAGTTCTTTCAAGGTTATTTTATGGGGCTTTTACTTTAAAATTGTTCAGCAGAAGTTAGACCTGGATCAAACCAGGTTAAATAAGCAAGAGTTTATTTTCTCTTTTGAGCAGTGCTTCAGGCAAGGGCACTAGACCCTGAACCTCTGGTTGTCCTCCCAGCAGACTGAAATACACAGGTTGTTCAGTGGTTTATTAAACCCAAATCTTACAACTGAAAGCAAATTATCTTTTAGGGAACTTTGTCACCAGGCTGTCTGGTCAATAGTGAGGTCTATTTCTGCCAGTGAGACTCTACACGGAAAGGTCAATGGCAGGTTTACCTGAAATTGCCCTTGGTTTTTTTTTTTTATATAGCCTCTTCCCAATGACATTCATTTAAACCTTTAACCTGAACCACCTTTTGCTTAGGATGGGGAGGAAGACCATCTTCTAGGACTCTCAGTGGACTGTTTATAAACTGCACATTGCCACAAAATGACATTTCTTTCTACAATCAGATGACTCACCTCCACCAATCAAGCTCAGAATTTCCATGTCGCATTTGAAGTTAAATACATAAACTCAGGCAAAATTTCTAGGTAAAAGTTAAAATATCTTTTGAATTTTATTAAAATAGCTAAGAAAATTCAGACCAAAACAAGTTCTTATTTTTCACCTTCAGAGCAAAGTTTTGGTGTTATTCGCCGTCAGGCAGGCTGATGTCTAGAGCACACCGATGCCAATTTATCTACCAGGCTTTTCTTATTTCTCAACTGGCACAAAGCCAGGGACAGCTCAACTAATTCAATGCATATCCAGCTCTGTCCGTCACAGGCTAATTCTCTTGTTCATGGATTGCATATACAGATCTTTATCTCCATTTCTTCTTTGCCATCTCTATACGCCTCCAACATTCTGGCCATTTTATGGGTGTTGTATTCCTATTACCTCAAGGTAAAGACACGGCCTTTCCCCAAAGCAGTTCAGCTTCCATTCAGAATGGCTTAGAAAACCATAGGCCACCATTTGGGGTATACATACACCTCCTCTAACTTCAGCTATAATTTTAATAGAAAAATAAATATTAAATAATTGGCCAGAAAATGGAAAGAATAGGAGATCTAGTTTATTTAGTCCAACAAATAACAAACTGGGGTTAATTACAGAAGAAATTGCAATTGCAGGCAGGCCTTCTCCCCTCACCTCTCCATTAGACTTTTATACTTCTGTACATTATCCACCCCAAAACTATCTTTTATATTCTATATTTCATTATTAATGTATCACCTGAGAAGCATTAATGTCTAGTCTCTGCTAGCTGCTTCTGAGGAATAGGGTCAAACCCATTGCCAGCGAGTAGATTCCGACTCATAGTGACCCTAGGCTGACGCCATAGAGTTTCCAAGGAAGGGCTGGTAGATTAGAACTGCCGATCTTTTAGTTAGCAGCCGAGCTTTTATCCACCATGCCTCTGGGGCACCAAGGAATAGGGTCAGGCCCCACAAAGGCAGGGAGAGGGTGACCAGTGTGCATGTGAGGTGGTGCCAGGAAGCAAGCCTACTACTCTGTGTCACTCTCCCCGCATGCTCGTATGGGAGGCAGAGTAGCCCTGGTGGAGTTCCTCTCTTGGCACCCAATTTCCCCTCCTGCTGCATTGCTCTGTTATCTCTATATAAAAAAGCAAAAAAAAAACCATTGCCGTCGAGTTGATTCCAACTCATAGCAACCCTATAGGAAAAAGTAGAACTGCCCCATTGAGTTTCCGAGGAGTGCCTGGTGGATTTGAACTGCCAAACTTTTGATTAGCAGCCGTGGCACTTAAACACTATGCCACCAGGATTTCCAGCGTTTCCACCAGGGTGGAGGTAAATCAAAGAGGGTGGTGGGAGTTGTGGGCTGATGCTACAAGGACTGCCCACAAACCCTGCTCCAGTTACTCATCATATCCTGACGATTTAAAGCAAGGGGTCACAATCTCAAAGGCCCTTAGGAGTGAGGTAGGAGCATTAATGAGCCGTTCAAACCAGGGATGAATGGAAGCTAGAAAGCCTCCCGTCACCTTAAAGGGGGTGCTGCTTCTCCCCTCCAGCCCATTCTAGTCCTGAGGGCATCTCTTGCCAGTCTTTCCCTATCTCCCATTTGTCAAGAATAGCCTGTAATGGATTTTTATAGGAAATCGCCCAATTATTTGGATTAACAGGAAATTTACAAATCACAGAAAATCAGATTAACAGGAAATCAGAACAAATCACACATACGTGGCTAGGCAGTCCTTCCCCATGTTACATGATGAGGAGCCATACATTTGGCCCTGTACTGCCCATAGTTCGGGGATACCTGCTTTAACTTCCCTAGTTCTAGGGCCTCACTGGTGGCCCCTGAGGCCAACAGTCTACTTCTGCTTGGGGCTGGGCCTCCTATGAAAGCTCCAGCATCTGGCCAGGTTGTTTTAGCTGAAAAGTAGCAGTTCTTTGTTATTGTTGTGGCTGTTAATTGCTGTCAAGTTGGCTCTAACTCATGGTGACTGTCTTAGTCATCTAGTGCTGCTATAACAGAAATACCACAAGTGGATGGCTTTAACAAAGAGAAATTTATTTCTTCAGAGTAAAGTAGGTTAAAAGTCCAAATTCAGGGCGTCAGCTCCAGGGAAAGGCTTTATCTCTCTGTCGGCCTCCTCGTTACCTTTCCCCAGACTAGGAGCTTCTCTGCACAGGGACCCCGGATCCAAAGGATATGCTCTGCTCCCGGCACTGCTTTCTTGGTGGTATGAGGTCCCCAACTCTCCGCTTGCTTCCGTTTCCTTTTTATCTCTTGAGAGATAAAAGGTGGCACAGGCTACACCCCAGGGAAACTCCTTTCACATTGGATCAGGGATGTGACCTTCCCATCCTAATCCTCTTTAACATAAGATTATAATCACAGAATGCAGGACAACCACACAATACTGGGAATCATGGCCCAGCCAAATTGCTACACAGATTTTTGGGGGGACATAATTGAATCCATAACAGTGACCACATGTATCACAGAATAAAACATTGCCCAGTCCTGTGCCATCTTCATGATCGTTTGGTGTGTTTGAGTCAATTGTGGCTTTTGTGGTACCTTTCAACCTAGGGGGCTTACCTTCCGGCAGTATATCAGACAGTATTCTGTTGTGATCCATAAGGTTCTCATTGGCTTATTTCCGGAAGTAGATCACCAGGATTTTCTTTCTGGTCTGTCTTAGTCTGGAAACTCCCCTAGAACCTGTCTACCGTGGGTGACCCTGTTGGTATTTGAAATACCAATGACATAGCTTCCAGCATCACAGCAACATGCAAGCCACCACAGTATGACAAACGGACAGATGGGTGGTGGAGACAAAATTAGCCATATTTGGTGTTTTATAATATATCTGGGCTCTCGAGGAATATTAATCTCCCTTATAGTGCATAAATTTATTGTTTCACTTCCAGGGCTTCAACTTTCAAATGCTGTTTCTGGAACCTATCATGTACAGAAGAAAAGCCTTTTATGACCCTTTGAGATTATTTTAATTACATATAAGTGTAAATGAGCTATGTTATCCCTAATCTAACAATGCTAAAGATGATTTAAAATTTAAGTAAGTTAACCGTTGGGAACGTTCTTTGTGTGGGTGTGTGTATGCATACACACATGCGTGTGTGTATGTGTATGTGTGCACCTGTGAAAGGGAAGTATTATTCTTAAGTCCCCTTTTTGCACAGTAGAGGAAGTGATTTTCTAAGTTGTATTCTAAAGCAGTTTACTTATAAGGGACATTTTTCCGTATGACTCAAAGACAGGCGAGGATATGCCACCTCCCTCACCAGCAGTTCAGCTTCCATGCAGAACTACTCAGAATATCATGGGTCACCATTTTGAGATAACCCTTCTCTTTAGGGTGATAGAATATTGTGGAGTTGGCAGCTTTTGTCATCTGTTACTAAAGCCCCCAAAAAGAAAAGATCAGCACTTTTAAAGGTCCCACATCCCCAGACTGGATTTGATTTATAAGACTGACAAGGTCAGCTCCTCAATGACTGTAACACAGAGCCTCATATTAAGAAAGAGATTCAATTTATCTCATAATTCCAGATATGCTCCTATCCTCTATGAATCGGAAATCTCCCAGTGGCAGGGGGGAACCAACACCTTCCCTACATTATAGGTAATTTGCTATGTTGTAAATTAGATGACCTTTTGTCATGTCAGGAAAATTAAGTTCTGTGTCACGCCTTTCTTTTTGCTGCTTTATCATCTTTGACTCCTCTCTGATACTATCAATGATTTAAAAAGAGCCCACAGGTAGGTCAGTGCTAACCTATTCTAAGCCAGGGAAGGATTTACCTTTTCAATTCTTTTTATCTAACTCTATCACTATTCATGAGTCTTATTAGGAAGAGTTCCAAGTTCAATATCAAGGTAATAGTTACAGGGCATTTTGATTGTTGGAAGAGTAAGGTGAAATGGAACACAAAAGAAACTTTGAACTTTCATCAAGAAACAGACATGTAAATAAAACTACCCCTGGATTAGATTCAGGCATTATAGTCATGAGGAAAAAAAAAGGTTTAAATAGGATCCAAAGTGAAAGGAAGCAAGTATCTAAATATTAGTTTTTGGTTGCATTTCAAGAGTTCCTTGAGTTAGTTCAAATTAACACACTAAAGCCAAATGCTGGCTTTATGGCTAGTTCCTCACTCATAAAAGTCTCATAAAACAAATTAAAAGCAACAGGCCAAATTGTATACCTAGCTTTTATATGCAGAAATAAATAACCAAACATTTATGATACAGCTGTGTATGAAGAACGATCTGGTTGATTTTTTTCATGCTCGGAACTCTGTGGTTATCCTTCCATAACAGAATTCGTTAGTCTTCTATTAATAAGTGCTGTAGATGGGCCCATCACAGTGTCTGCAGACTTCATCCACTTGTCTCCACTTCTGTTGCTGCTTTCAACTGAACGTGTTAAGTGATTGGACTCCTCCAGTCATAAGGGCTGAATGTCGAATTCATCACATCTTAAACTATTGGCTTCTATAACTGGGACATCCAAGGGATGCTGTTGGCTTCAGACATGGATGGAAATAGAGCCTCAAAGATGTCAAAAGTTCTCTGCATCTTCCCCCTCTCTCCCTCTTGGGCTCTTTGCTTGAACTTCCGTAATCACACTTTCTCTATATGCTGGGCAAGATGACTGACAACAGCTGCATATTCCCACCCTCCAAATTTAATAATCCCAGCAAAAAGCAATTATTTCTTCAGATAACTCCAGGCCGCGGTGGCACCAAAAACAAAGACAAAAAAAGCCCGTTGCCGTCAAGTCGTTTCCAACTTATGACGACCCCATGTGTCACAGAATAGAACTGCTTCATAGAGTTTTCTGGGCTGTAATCTTTACGGAAGCAGATCACCAGGCCTTTCTGTTGTGGTACCACCAGCTGGGTTTGAGCTGCCAACTTTTTGGTTAGTAGTCAAGCACAGTTTGTGCCACCCAGGGATTGTGGTGGCATACCTGTTTGTAAACCAATCACAGTAGACAAGAGAATAGGGTCTTCTGAATGGTCAGTGCTGGGTCCCTGCCCATCTTTACAGCTAGATATTGGGAGAGACAACATCCCCATTAGAAAAAGCAAAGTCCCTTCTATGCACTTTTAAAAGTGTGTGTATTTTAGCATGTAATGCATTGGCATTAGTTCTAGACACATAATCATCTAAAGTCCTTCTGATTTATTTTGAACTTCTTGAGAATATAAACTGTAACTTTCACTTCTCTGTATCCCCAGTATCTAACACAAGGCCTGGTAAATAGCCGTGAATGAATGGGTCCAATTTTTTCATTCTATCTGTATGACTACTTGGTGTCATTCATATGCTTCATTAAAGTGCTGTAGGATTTCAGAGGGGACAGAACTACTTGACAACAGTCTTAGCCTTAACAGCATCCTTTCTAAATGTTAAAACAATGGATCAAGGAGGATGCAGAGGCTCTCTTAACAGAACCTGTGGCTCGTGCACTTATGTAGTGCATTTTGTATGTCAGACTGTATTCTACACACTGCACATCTGCTTAACCCAATGAGACCTACTTATTTTATTATTCCATTGTCTCAAATAAGGAGACCTAGGCACAGAGAAAATAATATACCCAATACCACACAGCTCATAAGTGGCAGGAGTATAATCTGAACCAAAATGGTTTTGTTCCAGAGTCTATGCTCTTAATCACTACACTGTGTTGCTTGGATAAGAAAGTGGTCGAGTTTCCCAAAATAAAAATTTCTTCTAACTTCATATTACCCCCAATTTTGGATTATATCTAGAAACACTAAGCAGTTACAGCACTATGATTTGATTTAAGGACAGTTATTCAAAAGGTGGAGCCCTGGTAGCGTAGTGGTTAAGAGCTTGGCTGCTAACCAAAAGTCAGCAGTTCAAATCTACCAGCTGCTGCTCCTTGGAAACCCTACGGGGCATTTCTACTCTGTTCTGTAGGGTCGCCATGAGTCGGAATCGACTCTACAGCAGCTGGTTTGTTTTTTGTTTTTTGTTTTTCCAGTTAATCAAAAGGTTGGCTATCTGAACCCTCCTAGTGGCTCTGTGGGAGAAAGACCTGGTGATTTGCTCCTATAAAGATTAAAAAAAAAAAAAAAAAGATTACAGACTAGAAATCCCTATGAGGCAGTTCTATTCTGTCACGTGGGGTTGTTTGAGAGCACCCAACAACTAAAAGTTACCTCTTCTGCAGTTGTCTCCCTCACTGACATTCTCCGTTGCCTGAAATTCTAGCTTTAGAGGATTACCTCTTTTAATTACCTCTTTGCAAACACCATCAGGAGGATTAAAATTAAGTCAGTGTCAGCCACTGAAATCTTAAAAATGAGTATTAAAAGTCATTTGTAAAATTGCTTCATCATATCACAAAGCCCATAGGGAATTGAATAGGTAGGTTTGAGGGAAAGGCACAAAGAGGGCCTTGTACTAGGACTGTGAAGATGGATCTGGGTCCCACAGCTGGAGTGGCAACAATATGTTGGGTGTCTTTGGTGCAAGTGACATACCAAAGGTAGGAAGCAAGGAAAAATAAAGAAGCAGGGATGGACATGACATTGGAAAAACATTTGTAGAGCACATTACAGTTAATGGAACTTTTCATGTACCTTTTATCTCCTTACCAAAGATAATCACCATAAACACACTGTGAGATTAAAAAAACAAAACAAAACTGACTTAGCCCAGTACTTTAAAAAAAAAAAAACTGTTGCCATCGAGTTGATCCCAACTCATGCTGACCGTTTGTGTTACAGAGAACTGTGCTCCATGGGAGTTTTTGTTTTTTACCTTTATCATTTTTTTTTTCCCCATGATGGCCAGGTTTTTAATTGGTTTTGTTCATTACTGTATTTTTTTAGTTTTGCTGTTGTTGAGAATATACACAGCAAAACAGACCAATTCAACAGTTTCTACAGGGTCAATTCAGTAACACTGATTACGTTCTTCAAGTTGGGCAACTATTCTCACCTTCCTTTTCTGAGTTGTTCCTCCATTATTAACATAAACTCACTGCCCCCTGAGTTTCCTATCTGATCTTTGTAGTTACTCTTGTCAATTTTATCCCGTATAGATAGTTCTTAAAAGAGTGTAATGCTCAAAGCAGATACTTTTTACTAGTTAAGCTAAACTATTGTTTGGTTTTAAGCAGGCTTTACAGGATGTTTTTGATTCAAGGCTTAAGCTTATCGCAGGGCAACAGTTTCAGGGACCCATCCAGCTTCCATGTCTCCAGAATGTCTGCAGTCCGTGAGAATGCGAAATTCTGTTCAAAACTTCCCTCCTTGTGATCAGGATTCTTCTGTGAATCTTTGATCAAAATGTCCAGTAATGGTCACCACTATCTTTTCTTCTGGTCTCGTGGCAAAGGAAGCAGTTGTTCATGGAGGCAATTAGCCACACGTTCAAACCCTCTTCCTATTCCTGACTCTCCTTCTTCCTCTGTTGCACCAGGCGAATAAAGACCAATTGTTTTTTAGATGGCTACTTGCAAGCTTTTAAGACCTGAAGATACGCAAAGAACTAGGAGGTAGAACAGAAGCCCTCAGCACATTATTAGGACAAATAACTGGGATTCTCATGAAACCATGACCCTAAACCTCCAAACCAAGGAACCAAATCCCATGATGTGTTTGGTTGTAAATAAGCAGGCTTAGCAGCTACTTTTTTGTTGTTGTTGTAAACATGTCTGTCACACAACTTTTCCCAGTTGAACTTTTTACAGGTGTACAACATATTGACAGCACTTAAGAGTAATCAGTTGTGCAAGCCTACCCTTAAGCAATGTAATTTTCAATCACCATAAACCAAAATTTAGTACTGTGTAAGCAGCAACCCCCCACCCCCACCCCCGCCACCCCTGGTAACCACTAATAAACTTTGGTCTCTATATATTTACCTTTTCTTGTGTTTTTATATAAGTGAAGCCAAACGATATTTGCCCATTTGTAATTGACTTATTTCACTCATCATAATGTCTTCAAGCTCCATCCATATTGTAGCATGTATCAAGAGTTCATTTCTCCTACTGGCTGAGTAGTATTCCATTGTACGTATGTACCACATTTTGTTTATCCATTCATTGTTGATGGGCATTTAGGTTGTTTCCACCTTTTGGCTATAGTGAATAGTGCTGTAATGAACATTGGTATACAAGTCTCTGAGTCTCTGCTTTCAAGTCTTTTGGGGTATACCCAAAAGAATTGCGGGATCACATGGTAGTTCTATTTTTTGTTTTTTGAGGAACTGCCACAGTGTCTTCGCAGTGACTACCATTTTGCATTCCCACCTGCAACGGATAAGGTTCCAATTTCCTTACATGCACTCCAACATTTGTTATTTTGGGTTTTTTTTTTTTTTTTTTTTGCTTGTTATCTTAGCCACTTTTAGTGAAATGATGTCTCATTGTGGTTTTGATTTGTATCTCTCCGATGGCAATTTTTTCATGTGTCCATAGGGTTTTCAATGGCTGATTTTTTTTAGTAGATCACCAGCCTTTTCTTCCAAGGTGCCTCTGGGTGGATTTGAACCTCCAACCTTTTAGTTAGCTGCCAAGCACATTAACCAAAGAGACTCAGTAATTTTTAACAGGGGTAATTTTGCCCTTCAGAGGACATTTAGCAGTGTCTGGAGAGGTTTTTGACTGGCGGAGAATGCTGGAGTCTAGTGGGTAGAGGCATGACTTCTGCTACATATCTTCCCAAGGATAAAGAATTATCTGGTACAGTGTATCAGCAGTGCCAAAGCTGAAACCCCTTGTCAGAGCTTAAGTAATTTGGCCAAAATTATACACTTAACAAATATCAGGGTCAAGGAATAGAGCCCAGGTCATCTAGTGACAAATCCTTGTTTCCTTTTTCATATCCTTTGGCATTATACAGTGTAATAGAAGATGTGGCTTCAAGTTTTGGGAATATAAGGATAGTGTTTTAAATAATGTAAACTATTAATAGGCCCTTGGGTTTTGAAAAGGAGCTCTGGTGGTGCAACGGTTAAGCATTCGGCTGCTGACTGAAAGATTGGCAGTTCAGACCCACCCACTGCCTGGGTGGGATAAAGACCTAGCAATCTGCTCCCATAAATATTAAAACCCAAAACAGATCCACTGCTGCCGAGTCAATTGTGACTCAGAGCAATTTTATAGGACAGAGTAGGACTGTCCCATAGGGTTTCCAAGGCTGTAACCTTTACGGGAGCAGATTGCCACATCTTTCTCCCAAGGAGCTGCTGGTGGATTCAAACAGCTGACCTTTTGGTTAGCAGCCAAGCACTATAACCACTGCACCACCAGAGCTCTTCCGTAAAAATTATAGCCTAGGAAACCTCATGGGGCGGGTCTGCTCTGTCACATGGGGTTGCTATGAGTTGAAAATAGACTCTATGATACCTTACAACAACAACATGCTTTGCAAGAGTTAACTCGCCCTTCAGAGTGTTTAATATGTCCCAGGCCTTGCTACAGCTTGGAACAAAATGACTCTACATCCAAAAAAAAAAAAAAAAGTCACCTTACTAGTTGAGTTTTCATATATCAACATTTCATAATTTCTAGTGAGTTATTTTATAAATAGGAATATGATTAACTCCCTTAAAGCTATTTTTGTTAGGTGGTATAAAGGATTTGAAAGTTTAGAATGATTATTGAGGTAATTAGGATTGGATCGTCACTCTGTTTTTGTCAGTACCCCTGCTCTTCGGCCGAGGAGGTACCAGATGATCTTTACGAAGCAACTGTTGTGTGTGTCTCTGTGGACAGAGTGAGCAAAGGGCCACGTTGTGTCCTGTGCATTGACTTGGGACGACTTAGCTCGTTTGATATTGACTTCACCTTGTCAGAAATGATACTCGAAATACAAAAAGAAGGCTGATTTAATTACTATATTAAACGAAAGTATATTAAGAGTCCAGGTTTTCCCCATTTGTACAAATGACTAAATAAGAGAACACTATTTTTAAAAAGAGAGATAACTGTTTTTGTTGTGTGATGTTGAGTCGATTCCAACTCATAGCAACCCTATAGGACAGAGAACTACCACATGGTGTTTCCCAGGCTGTAATCTTTACGGGAGCAGATCTCCAGATCTTTCCTCCCACTGAACAGCTAGTGGGCTTGAACCGCCTACGTTTCAGTTAGCAGCCAAGTGCTTAACCATTGCACTACCAAGTCTCCTTAAAAGAAAACAAAAACAAAAAAGCCAGTCCCAATGTCATCGAGTTTATTCTAACACATAGTGACCCTGTATGACAGAGTAGAACTGCCCCATAGAGTTTCCAAGGCTGTAGTCTTTATGGTCGACAGCACTGGGTTTTTTTTTTTTTTTTTAGTCTTTATGGAAGCAGACTGCCACATCTTTCTCCCTCTGAGCAGCTGTGGGTTCAAACTGCTGACCTTTCAGTTAGCAGCTGACTGCTTGACCACTGTGCCACCAGGGCTCCTTTTATATATCACAGAAGGGAATATATCAGGAGCTTCTCCAACCAAGAACCCCGGCTCCAAAGGACATGCTCTGCTTCAGGCACTGCTTTCTTAGAGGTATGAGGTCCCTATCTCTCTCTGCTTACTTTTCTCTTTTATATCCCAAAAGAAACCTGCTCAAGACACAGTCCAATCTTGTAGACTGAGTCATGCCTCATCAACACAGCTGCCACTCATCCTTCCTCGTTAACGTCATAGAGGCAGGATTTACAACACATAGGAAAATCACATCAGATGACAAAATGGTGGACAATCACACAATATCAGGAATCATGGCCCAGCCAAACTGATACGCACATTTTGGGGGGGACACAATTCAATTCATGACACACATTAACTATTGTATGAGCCCTGATGGTGCAATGGTTAAGCACTCAGTTGCTAACCACAACACTGGCAGTTTGAACCCACCAGCAGCTCCACGGGAGAAAAGACCTGGTGGTCTCCTCCCGTAAAGATGACAGCCTAGGAAATCCTATGGGGCAGTTTTACTCTGTCCTATAGGGTCACTGTGAGTTGGAATTGACTTGACTGCACACAACAACCACCACAAGGACTCCTGCACACGAGCTCTGTGCAGGTGCAGGAGAGAGAACAAAAAAAAACAGCAAGTGCAAAATCCATGAGGGAGGATAGAGTGTGAAATGCTCTTAGAACTTTGAAAAGGCCAACTTGACTAGAGTTCACGAAGAGTAGGAAGATTAGAATGAAATAAAGTAGAAGAGAGAAAGGTGGAGACCAGATCCATTAGGCATTGTATATCTTAAAACCAAAAACCCAAACCCACTGCTGTCAAGTCAATTCTGACTGATAGTGACTCTGTAGGACAGAGAACTGCCCCATAGGGTTTCCAAGGCTTTAATCTTTATGGAAGCAGACTGCCACATCTTTTTCCCTCCGAGCAGCTGGTGGGTTCAAACTCCTAACATTTTGGGTAGCAGCTGACTGCTTAACCACTGTGCCACCAGGGATCCTTTTGTAGACAGTAGAAGGGAATATATTCTGAGTGTAGTGGGGAGCCAAGGAAAGCTCTCTAAACTTAGGGAGTGATGTGATATTATTTATATTTTTAAAAGATCATCTGGCCAGTAGCTGAAGAACGGATTTGCGGGACAAGAGTAGAAATCGGCACACTAGTTATGAAGCAAGAGGGAAGTGGCAGAAGAGATGGAAAGAAGTGGGTAGATTTGAAATATATAGTAGAGATTGAGCCAGCATTTACCTTGAACGAGCTATCTGTGTGCATTACTTATTTCTCTTTCAGCTTCTAAGCCAGGCTGTATGTCTTACGCATCTTGATATCTTCCTGCTCTTCTGCCACAATCATGTTGAAAAAAAGGTTTTCTGAAATCCTTCCTACCCCAGCTTCTGTGTCTGTCAGCAGGAGTGTTGCCTTCCCCCTGGGTAGTAGACGTTGGTCTCATTGTTGGGCCAGAGATGTACAATCCACATTAACTATTCTGCCAAAGTCACACTTAGTTGTGGAATATTTTAATTTTTTATGTTCGTTTCTTGCATCTCATTAAAACTATATTGGCTGACATATTTCAGAACATAAATATGCTTAATAATGCCTTATTTAATTAGAACCTCTCATCTAGAAAAACCACTTTCAATGAAAGTGCCTAAAGTGGTCAATCAAGGGATTTTTTTCTTATCCCTTATTAGCAGTCTCAGCAGTGATCTACAGTAAGCCTTCCCTTTAGCCTTTCCTTTGCATAACAGTAAGCCTTCCCTTTGCATAATGTGGCTATAGCTACCAAAGAGGGAGAAATGATTACAACTCATCTGAATATTGAGAACATTTTAGCAAGAAGAGTTATTAAAAGTACCAAACAAGTGACATATCCTAATTATATTTATGTTGCTGTAGACAAACACCCTAAATAAAGATGAGACTGTTAACTGATACAGCCATAACTTATGGTTTGAAAAGACAAGAGAAATCATTCGCAATGAGTCATGTAGAATAGATTTACCATCTTGGGTTTATTTGCTTTGATTTCAGAATTATCGTTTCTGAAGATGGAAGCCTCAGAATTATCAACGTCACTAAGTCAGATGCTGGGAGTTACACCTGCATTGCCACTAACCATTTTGGAACTGCTAGCAGTACTGGAAACTTGGTAGTGAAAGGTAATGGCTAACCCCAAAAAAGAACTCATATATTAATATATGTGCCCTCATTTCTAACAATGTATTCTATAGGCATGGCATCATTCATGTAAACCTCTACAGACATCACCATGCTGCTAAATTAATTCATCATGGCAAACATGATATGATTAAAAACTCCTGGCCAACTGTTGGTAATGAATATGACTGAACGACTATCTTATTTCAGAATCATCCAATACACTTTTGAGAATTACAGCCATTGTAGCTATTGTAGTATTGTAACTAATGTTATCTTCGCTCCTTTAATTAAATTTCCTTCGAGCCTCTATAGATTTGAAATTCATGTCGAGGAACAATGTGCTAACAAATTAAAAACCCAAGACTCAAATACTATTTTTAGCAAACATTGTTGAAACAGTGACATTGGCGATTTTTAAAAGAGCTGCGCCAGTTATTCAGAGAGATGGATATACGGATTATTACACTAATAAAGGGTTTTGGTCACCTCTGTGCTTTGCTTTAGTCACCCAGCCAACCCTGTAAGTTCTAAGGAAATAAAACATCCCACATACCTTAGACTGGGTGCTTTCTGGCTTATGACAGAAAGCCCTTTACATTCTTAGCACAGCACAGGGTGTGCAACTGTTCCAACCCCAGCTGGATGGGCTGGGCTGCAGTGCTGAGTAAGAATTGTTTAGGATGAGATCTTCATTTGCATGTCATTTGCATTTCTATCACTTTATACCTTGCTGGGTCATAGGATTTTTGAGTTGAAGGGATCTTGATGATTTGATTGAGGAAGCTAAGTCTCAGGTTGATGACTTTTCTCAAGGTCACCAGTAACAGAAGAGGAATTTGAACCCAGGAATCCTGATCCTTTGCACTACTTGAGGAACCCTGGTGGCAACAGGGTTAAGAGCTGGCTGCTAACATAAAGGGCCGTGGTTCCAGCCTACCAGCCAGCCACCCCATGAGAGAAAGACATGGCAGTCTGCTTCCGTAAAGATTACAGCCTCGGGAACCATGTGAGGCAGCTCTACTTTGTCATACGAGGTCTCGATGACTCGGAACTGACTCTATGGCAATGGGTTTTTGAGTTTTGTTCTACTTGGTTCTTTGCACTGCACGAAAAATTTTTCTTTTCATTCCTTTTTTCTATTTCTGGGTAATAGACGCAGATGAGTCATAACATGGTTTCCTTCTTATCTATGTGCAGCATCCTCTGTGAAGTAAGGTAGCCTAGCCTAAAGCAAGTAAAAATATCCCAAAAGAGTATTTGCCTCATTTTTTAATTTAAAGAAGACGGCTAAAATTCACCTAATTACATATTTTGGGCTCATTGGAAATTTGAAGAATGGATTTGAGAGACACGTGAGGAAAAGTATTACTAGTTTGGGAAGCCCTTTTATCATGAATGTACTTGTATATATGCAGATAGAAAATTGGAAGTCCAAAGGTTAGAAGTAAATCTGTACTTAGACTAACTCCACATATTTTAGTGCGTTTATTATTCTCAGAACAATAGCACTATACAGTATGACTGGCTATGTGTTCACTCTCACAGGGCAAATCAAAAGGAGGATAAATAATATCTGTAAAACAAAATCCCAGGTAGAGGTCTCTGCTAACCTACTGGGTATTTCCAGTGCAAAGGGAACTTATTGGTCAACTGTGTCCAGGAGGGACCCCAAGGTTTCAGAGCTGGGACCTATTAACCAATCTCCTCTATAGATTATTCGCTAGTTATGTGGAGATATAACAGAATTCTAGGGAGCAGTCTTAGGTAGTGATTAAGGGGTGTCTTAGTTATCTTTTTTTTTTTTTTTTTTTTGCGTTGCTATAACAGAATACCACAAATGGATGACTTTAACAAACAAATTTATTTCCTCACAGTTTAGGAAGCTAGAAGTCCAAATTCAGAGCACAGTCTTTAGGGAAAGCCTTTCTCGGTTGGCTCTGGAGCAATGTCCTTGTTTCTTCAGCTTCTGTTTCCTAGTTCTGTAGAAATCTCCCTTGGCATCTATCTTACCCTATGTCTCCTCTGCTCACTTATTTAATCTCTTTTATATCTCAAAAGAGATCGACCAAAATACGCCCTACACCAATTCTGTCTCTTTTACATAAAAAAGACAGTGTATTCCTAAGTGGGATTATAACCACAGGCGTAGAGGTTAGGACTCACAACAGAGATGGGGACATAGTTCAGTCCATAACAAAGGGGCAGGGTTCAGAGTCAGAGAGATCCAAGTTTGAATCTCATTTCTCCCACTTGCTAGCTCTGTGACCTTGGACAAGATAATGAACCTCTATGGGGGATAATTCCGATAATAGGAGTGCCAACCGTATAGGGTTGTTTTAATGACTAAATGAGATAATCCACATTAAATGCTTAGCATCATGCCTGGCACCCAGGAAATATTAGTAGTTGTTTTGTTATTTTTATTGTAACATTGATTCTGACTCATGACAACCTCATGTGTGTAGAGTAGAGCTGCTCCATAGGGTTTTCAAGGCTTTCAGAAGCTGATTGCCAGGCCTTACTTCCAAGGCACCTCTAGGTGGGTTTGAGCCAGCAACCTATAGGCTAGTAGTTGAATGCTTAGCTGTTTGCACATCCAAGGATCCTGTAACATAATAGCTATGTGTATATTCTAAATGATAGTGAAATGAACATTTCTGAAGTTTCTACCCCAAGCCGTTGGAATGATTAGCAAAGAGAAATGACCCTGCCACAAAGAAATGGCTAAGAGTGTGACAGAGGATTATAAAATACCTAAACATTAAACCTAAACATAGAACCATGTATATGCTGTTCTGTGTTATTGAAAGTAGGGCATTTTTGCATGTAGACACAAGTTATATCCTATATTTGCTTATCATTCTTGTAAGTCTTGGCTTCCTTGGTTTATAAGATAGTTGGCAGAAAGGAAAGCCTTCTATTTCCTATCAGAGTTCACACCCCAGTTGTACCACTAGCCCCACAACAAAACTGTTCCCAACCAGCCATGCAGTTCTCTGCTGCCTACCTTACAGATTAACCAGTGACGAAATATACCAGAGTCGTCTTTTTTGTGTGGATACAAATTTTGCTGAGAGTAATTTCTACCTATTTTAAAAGACTGAACACTTTATTTCTTGCCTTCTTGTAAGCTTTAGAGCAGTGATTCCCCAAGTATTGTATGTTGTTGTTGCTGAGTGCTACCAAGTTGGTTCCAACTCATTGCAAGTCCATGTGACAGAGTGGAACTGTCCCATAGGGTTTTCTTGGCTGCCATCTTCCTGGAAGCAGATGACCAGGTCTTTCTCTCTCAGAGTCCTAGATGGATTCAAACAGCCAAGCTTTTGGTTAGCAGCCACACGCTTAACTGTTGCACCATCAGCGTTCCTTAAGTATGGTGTAAGAGATAGTTTTAGGTAGTTCTTAGCTTAACTTTTTTCTATATACTAGTAATTTATTTGTTTCTCTCAGTGTGTAATAGGAAAAAGTTCATTTTTTATTAATAGCAATAATTTAAAAAACTTTCTAAAATATATTTAGGGAAGGGACAGGAACTGCTTGAATGGACACAGGGAACCCAAGGTAGATAGGAGGAATATGCTGTCACATTGTGGGCATTGCAACTATCACAAAAAATATGTAAAAGATAATAATAAAATACACTTAAGTAAACAAGTGAATCAGTACAAAGAAAATAATTGTGTATGTATTGTCATGAGAGGGTGTACAAAAAAAATCATGAAGATGATATAGGAATGACTAACAGTTGGGAAATATAATTCAAGGAGAGTTGTCAGGCGAGTTTAGTGGATTTGAGGACAGGACTGAGAGGAAGGTGTATCAGGACTAGGATACCCTACCTTTGCTGACCACAGGTTTTGCCACAGCAGGTGGAACACTTTGAAACTGGAAATTTTCTAATAAATGGTATTTCAGTCTCCTAATGCTGCCATAACACATAACACCACAAGGTGAATGGTTTTAAAGAACAGAAACTTATTTTCTCACAGTTTTAGAGGCTAGATGTCTGAATTCAGGATGTCAGCAGGACCATGCTCCTGCTCTCTCTCTGACCAATTTACAGGAAGAACCTTCCTCATCTCTTCCAGCTCTAGTAGCCTAGGTGTGTCATGGCGTTCCTTGGCTTATAGGCAAATCCTCACATGATGTCTTCCCTCTGTGTGTGGCTTGTTTCCATGCCTGTCCTCCTTTTTTATAAGACACCAGTCACATAGGGTTAGGACTCACTCTACTCTGGTAGAGGTCCCTAGGTGGTGCAAATGGTTTGCACTCGAATGCTGACTTGAAGGTTGGCAGTTCTAACCCACCCAGCAGCTCTGTAGAAGACAAGGTCTGGCGATTTGCTGCCATTAAGATTACAACCAAGAAAACCCTATGGAGCAATTCTACTCTATGTGCATGGGGTCACCAAGAGTCAGAATCAACTCGAGGGCAAATAAGAACAACACAACTACTACTGTGACTGCTGTTTGAGGTCATTCACTTAACTGAAAACATCTGCAAAGAAAAACTCTATTTCCCCAAACAAGGTCACATAACACAGGTACAGGAGTCAGGACTTCAACATACCTTTTGTGGGGAAACCATTCAATCCATAACAGGTGGGGAAAAGGGAAGGACTGAGGCAGGAGGGACCTGGCAGAATGTGAGAAGAGGAAGGCAGAGGTATGTACGCATAAGCCGGTGAGGTCAAGATGAAGTGTGCCTGGGAGCCCGATTGCGAGGCTGAATTCATTCCTTTCAAGGTGGAGTTCTCTCTCGGGGCTTGGCTGCTGGCGCTCACCTACAGTTAGTTTCTCTCCAGAGGCCCTCTGATTCTTGTATTATTCTTCTAGGTGAGGTGAGAAGAAAAGAAATATGAGCTTTATCTGGTCAATATGTTCACAGAGTTAACAATCCCGTTACTTTGGGCAAGGTCAGGAGAGATTTGAGAGAACATTTATCTCCTAATGCTTGCTTCTGACTCCCACTTGCATTAATGGGAAGGATGCGTGTGCACAGAGGGGCATCGACACCACTAGGTCTCCAAGAAGGACATTAACATAAACTGAGAAATACAATTTAGAAATCCGCCCCATAAAGCACGATAAAGGCAGAGAAAACCATTCTGAACTCCACATGAACTGCGCCGGCTACTGAATCGCACTTTGAAATGCTTGAACTCTGTACCTTTAATGCAGATGTAACAGTTTAGCCAGAAATATGACTGAGCAGTGCATTTTAATCCAATCTGGAGATCTACAAAGGGACTAATTTAGCAGAGACAGTGTTCTCTCACCTTAAAAAGTGCTTGTATTTGTTTTGATCTCTTCATATGTCTGAAATTAAAACACCATGAAGGTCAGACATCAGAACACAGCTTTTCTAACCCTTTTACAAAAATTCTATCAATACTTTTAAGGTCCAATTCTCTCCCACTTTCTGCCGCCTATATTTTGTCAAACACAGGGTCAGCAAGTAGGGGCAGAGAAAAGCAAGAACCCAAACCCATTGCCATCAGTTAATTCCAACTGACAGCGACCCTAAAGGACAGGGTAGAGCTGGCCCCATAGGGTTCTCAAGGCTGTAAATCTTCAAGGAAGCAGATTGCCACATCTTTCTCCCGTAGAGCAACTGGTGGGTTCAAATTGCTGACCTTTCAGTTAGCAGCCAATCACTTAACCACTGTGCCGCCAGGGCTCCTTTAGGCCAAGGGAAGGGGGGGAACAAATCCACTACGTTAGATACAGGAGATTTAAAATAAATCTCTGGCAAGCCACCAGAAAACGACTAAATTTTCAGATTATGCAGGAGCAGGCCCTCAAACTGCAGAATTCTGACAGGCACCGGGGGCTCTTGATTATCATCCCATCATCTGAATTTCTAAATTTTGCTGATTTTAGTTTTCAAGCCAGTTATAGTATATTTGGGATTTGGCACTCTCTTTTTTTTTTTTTAATTTTAAACAAGAGGTTTCAAGTCAGACCCCCAACTCCTAACAGAAAGGATAAAGATGTGTCTTAGCTGTTGTTGACATCACTAAGAACTACACGGAGGGCAGGCTCTATTTACATATGATACAGGCAGTCCCCAAGTTACTAACAAGTTCCACGCTAAGTCTGTCTTTAAATCAAATTTGTACGTAAATCAGGTACGGTTTATATCTAACATAGGTTAGTCAATATTTGTCTTAGTATGTAGTATATAGCGTATCTTTCTATGCATAAAAACATTAAAGCAACACAGATACACTAAAACATCTTTAACATAATAATCAGTAATTTTAATACTGTTTTGATGCGTATGGCAAAGTAGCTCCCGTTTCTTGTTATGAACTGTTGTATGTGCCTCTTATTTTTAATATAATAGCCTTTATGAGGGTTGTTTTTTTTTTTTTTTTTAATGAGGGTTGGTTCATAACCACGGGTTGTACTTAGATCAGACGTTCAAGTCCGACGTTTGTAACCCAGAGATAGCCTGTATTGTACTTACTAATTCATTTGTATCTCTATAACAGAGTTAAAAGGCATGCAGTTTTGCATGACACAGTGTCTTTGTTGTACAGGTTTCCCGTGAGAGATATTTTTAAGTAGCAGGCCTAGAGAAGCCAGCTTAGAGTGTTTGTCAGGTAAATAATAATGGTAATAGCAACCCAAGCTCCTATGATCACCTCTAGGGCTCAGAATGAAATGCAGGGCTTTAAGCTAGAGGTGCTATCGCCATAGTTATCTGGCTAAACTACATCCAAAATGACCTTGAGTAACTCTGTGGCTGATGGTTCCAGACTGTACTGTTGGCCGGTACCAAAGAACTTCATATGGCTACTGAGCAAGAGAAAGTTCATTACAGTGCTTTACAGAAATGCTGATTCCCTGGGCATTGCTCATCACTTAATAAGTCTAAATCTCTGTGCGTGAGGCCTGTTAAAAACTACACTTTTTAAATAAAATACCCATTGATTTTCATACATACCGAAGTTTAAGGGGAGTCCCTGGATGGTGCAAATGGCTAACATGCTCAACTGCTAACCTAAAGGTTGGAGGTTCAAGACCACCTGGAGGTGCCTTAGAAGAAAGGTCTGGTGATCTACTTCTGAAAAATCAACCATCGAAAACCCTGTGGAGCACAGTTCTCCCCTGACGCACACGGGGTCACCACGAGCTGGAGTCGAGGGACAGCAACTGATTTTAAAGTTTGAGAACGTTGTATTTTCAGAGGTCAGTGAATCATTGACCAAATCCACCACTACCTGTTTTTGGCTAGCCCATGAACTAAAAGTAGCTCACGTGTGTTTCCCAGATTGAAAAAAATCAAAAAGATAATAATATTTAGAGATGTAAAAATTTTATAAAATTCATATCTCAGCATCCATAAATACAGTTTCGTTGGAACACAGGCATGCCATTTGTTTGCATATTGATTATGGCTGATTTCAGGCTACAATGGCAGAGGTGAGTAATTACAACAGATACAGTATGATATTTAAGTACCTAGTTAATGGGGGGCAGTGTGGTTCAGTGGTAGAATTCTCTCCTTTTGCATGGGAGACTCAGGTTCAATTCCCAGCCAGTGCACCTCAAGCACAGCCACCGCCCATCTGTCAGTGGAGGCCTGTATGTTGCTATGATGCTAGACAAGTTTCAATGGAGCTTCCAGACTAAGACCAGATAGAAAGGCCTGGCAACCAACTTACAAAAATCAGCCAGTGAAAACCCTGTGGTTCACAACAATCCAATCTCAGTGTGCGTGGGATTGTCATAGTCTCAGAAACCCTGGTGGCGTACTGGTTAAGTGCTACAGCTGCTACCCAAGAGGTCAGCAGTTTGAATCCACCAGGCGCCCCTTGGAAACTCTCTGGGGCAGTTCTACTCTGTCCTGTAGGGTCGCTATGAGTCGGAACTGACTGGACGGCACTGGGTTTGGTTTTTGGTTTTGGGGCTGGCTCCACGGCAGTTTACGACAACTACATCATCACCTACATAGTATCTTCAATTTTGTCTCTTGGCCCACAAGCCGAAAATATTTACCAGCCAGCCAGCCTTTTACAGAAAAAAAAAAAAAAAAAAAAATTGCAGGTTCCTGCTTTAAATAACTTCTTCCCTTTCTTGATAGATCTTCAGAATTTGGCCTGAGGTGTCTCCTAGCCAGGTCACGCACAATTGTTTTGCTGTCACGCAGATCTTGCGGACATCTCCTTGAGTCTGATTACCAGCTGGAATTGGCAGAGACGTCTTTCTCAGGACCTTAGCCTCACCTGGGGCAAACAGGCTGAACTTACTATTTTGATTGAAGTTGAAAATCCAGAGGAGAGACAATAGAATAGCTTATTAGAAACCAAAACCAAACCAAATCCATTGCCGTCAAGTCGATTCCGACTCATAGTGAGCCAGACAAGAAGGGGGATGACGCTGGCTCTATCAACGTCTATTCATCTTGAAATTGAGGGGTGGGTGGAACTTAGAGATTGCCCCAGCACTCAAATTTGGGAGCAGGCTGCAATTTAGAGATTGCCCCTGGGCATTCATTACCCTTGCTGTGCCCCTGTGGTAGGCCAGGAAGAAAGAATCCTAAAGCACAAAACCAAGGTTTTGTAAGATACTAAATCACTTTCCAAAAGCCCTATTTCTTCCACCCTTGCCTTCCACATCTCTCAAGCTACGTGTTGCCTTTTTTTCCCCCATGTTGGTATTTTACGAATTTTTTTCCCCTTTAAAATTACTGTCATAGTTTCTTAGAGCTGCCATAACAAAAATACCACAAAGTAGGTGACTTAAAAGAACAGAAATTAGTTTTATCAAGGTTATGGAGGCTAAAAGTCCAAACCTGGGCCTGGGCTGCATCAATTCCTTCAATGGGCCTCTTTATTGGTGTCTGGTGGTTGCTGCAGTCGTCGATGCTCTTTTGCTGCTGATAGCTGCATCTGCTTTTGTGGTCACATGGTGTCATGGATTGAATTATGTCCCCCAAAAAATATGTGTATCAATTCGGCTGGGCCATGATTCCCGGGATTGTGTGATTTTCCTATATGTTATAAATCCTACCTCTATGATGTTAATGAGGGAGGATGGGTGGCAGTTGTGTTAGTGAGGCAGGACTTAACCTACAAGATTGGATTGTGTCTTGAGGCAATCTCTTGAGATATAAAAGAAAGAAGGTGAGCAGAGAGGCAGGGGAACCTTATACTACCAAGAAAGCAGTGCCAGGAGGAATGCGCGTCTTTTTGACCTGGGGTCCCTGGGCAGAGAAGCTCCTAGTCTGGAGGAAGATTGATGAGAAGGCCAACAGAGAGAGAGACTTCCCCTAGAGCTGACACCCTGAATTTGGACTTCTAGCATACTGTACTGTGAGAAAATAAACTTCTCTTAAAGCCATCTACTCATGGTATTTCTGTTATAGTAGCAATAGATAGCTAAGACACATGGCATCTCACCCTGTGTGTGTCAGTACTGTCTCTCCCTCCTTATCTATCCCACTGCCGTCGAGTGGATTCTGACTCACAGTGACTGTATGGGACAGAGTAGAACTGCCCCGTGTGTTTTCCAAGGAGCGGCTGGTGGACTTAAACTCCTCACCTCTTGGTTAGCAGCCATTGCTCTTAACCACTGCACCACCAGGCCTCCTTCTCGTCTAGACTCACCTTTATAAGACCATTCAGAAGAGATTAGGTTCAGGACCCAACCTACTCTGACGTGGCCTCATTAACATAACAAAAGAACCCCTATTTTCAAATACAGTGACATCCACAGGTACCCAGTCAAACCAACCAAACTGTTGTCGTCAAGTCAATTCTGATTCACAAGGACCCTATAGGACAGAGTAGAAGTGCTCCATAGGGTTTCCAAGGCTGTAATCTTTACGGAACCAGATTGCCACATGTTTCTCCCGTGGAGTGGCTGGTGGGTTTGAACCATTGGTCTTTCAGTTAAGCAGCCGAGCACTTAACCACTGAGCCACCAGGGCTCCTTTCCACAGGTACAGGGGCCAGGAATTCAACACAATTCCATCCACAGGAGTTATCCTGTATACAAATTTTACCCTGATTTCATTCAGATTTTAAAATATTTCTTTTTGCTCCTCTGTTTAAATATTTTAATAAGGTACACAAAATTACTTTTACAGTAAGAAGAAAATAAAATATGTGTTTTAAAATAGCTTTGATAGAAAAAGAATTCTCAGTGGGATCTAACGAAGACCATTTACAGCCCTAATGAGAAATTGTTTCATATTCTCATTCCCCCATCATGGAAAATGAAGATGCGTCTGTGGTTTACTGAAAATGTAATTGTATCACTGCCAGACATAGTGCTTGTTGCTCATCCCATCAAAAGTTCTTTATGCTTAGAAGGAAACAGGCCTTCAAATACATGTATATGGCAGACAGAAAGGAAACTTTCTTCCCCACATCGGAGAGTGTCTACAGCATTACTGTGGTGCACAAAATAAAATTCTTCTTCTATTTTAACTATAAGACATTGAGAAAGTGTCAGTCTTTCTATCCACAGCATCACAGACACAGTAATGTAGAGTCTTTTCAATTGAAACTTTTTTTTCAAAACGAATGAGAAATAGCCCACATCTTCTATGTAAAATTATTCAAGGCTTTATCCAGATTTGACTGGGGATCAATCAGAAATCAGTAACCATCAATGACGGTTGGCTGCTAACCCACGACAAAGGCTTTGAACATGGAGCCCCATAACAATACATTTCAACCTAATTAGGTGTCTTCCACTGGAACCAACTATCGCTAGGCGGTAATTAAGGGTCTTTCTCATAAGAGTAACACAAATTCTGACCCAAGGCATCCAGGGTAAGAAGGAAAAGTTTGTTGTGAGTTGTACTAAATGCTATTTATGAGAGATCCCTCAGTAGGAGGACAGTGGCCAGGGCATTTCAGTACTAGACCCTGTTAGATCTTAGAAGGTTTGGCCAGCTGGAGTTGGCATTCTTTAAGAGAATCCTAAAGAAAAGTTGGATAATTATAGCTCTTGTTCTTCTTTTGTTCACCGAGCATAACAGAACCTGGAAATCATTTTCTACCAAGACATGAAGCCAAGATCTTGATGAAACAGGGCATAATTATTTCCCCTGATATTCTTGTGAGCACTAATGAGGGCCACATAGATTTAACAAATAATGTGCCTTTAGCAATATTAATCATGGATACAATCATTTCCCTTTTGTCCAGTTCTTTCTGAATAAGAGCTTCTCAGGACCCTTTGTCATGCTGAGATGTAAGGTCATTAAGATGGCATGCCATGACATTCTTCCTTAGCTCCCACTGCCTATTCCTTCTCCATTCTTGCTCTACTGGGAAAACATAATTCTTTAATGATTATCTTTCTCTATAGTAACTCTGTCCTTCCATAGAGAAAGCCTCTATGCTGAAGGCAGGCTTCACATTCTTACTTTTGGTATAAAAGACGCACTGCGGGCCAAAAAGCTTATAAAAAAAATTGTCAACCTCACTTGAAATCAGGGAAATGCATATTTAAGTACCAATATGGTACTATTTTTTTATGCATTAGATTGGCAAAAGGTAAACGTCTAACAATACTATTTGTTGGTGAGAATGTGAGAAAAATGGTACTCACACACTCTAGGTAGGAATGTAAGTTGAGACAGATTCTGTGAAGAGCAAGTAAAATCAGAAAAGTGTACTCTCTATGACCCAGCAAAGTCATTTCTGGGTATTTACCCTAGAGAGAGTTACACACGTTCAAAGATAGAATTGCAAAGGTGTTCAATGTGTTGTTTGTAATGACAAATATATATATATATGCAGATTAATTTTGTAATAAAAATAATGTCCTACATTGTTCAAACACAAAAACACATGCACCACATAAAAGCCAAGTCACAATAGTATTTGTGAAGGTGGGTGCCTAGAAGGGGAGACTATGAGAGAAGACTGAGTTTAGCTGCATTGGCGATATTTTATGTGGATACATTTTTAACGTATATTCATAGGAGAAAAAGGCTGGAGGTATATGAAAAGATGTTAAAGACTGTTAATTCTAGAAGTGGGAATATGAGCACTGGCTAATTTTCTTTCTTTTTTTCTTTTTCTGATGTATAATTTCTCAAAATAAAAAAGAAAACCCAGGTCGGAGTGTTTGTTTCTACCTGGTCAAATACTGCAGGCAAAACCATCTGGACAATGGATCTGATTTTTACTTCTCTCCCAGATATCGTAGAACAGACATAACCTTCTTACTAGTGACGCTTAACCTGTTCAATACAAATACTTTCTTTCAAGAAAAAAAAAAAAAAAAACTCTAATGTAGAATGAAATAAATGTGTTTTGTTTTGTTTCTAATTAGTACTTACCAATCAGAGTAAACAAAACAAACAAACAAAAAACAAACAGAATATGACTCTTTGGCTTCATTAAATGTGAAGCACATAATTAATTTCTTTTCCGGCGATTCAAAGAGTCTTGTGTTGTACTGATTTAGTTTAATTGGACTTATTACCACAAGCAGATAATAAGAAGTATATTGAAGATATCCATCTGGCTTGTGCTGCAAACCTCTCATGTTTCATTCTTCATGGCTGTCATAGGCCATACTAATTGCCTCATTTCAGCTGTTTTACAATCAGTATGATTTAGCTATTAATGTGATAAAATCTTTACTAGGGAGGAAGTTGATATTAAAAAGCATAGATCTCTGACCTAACTCTGCTACCACTTCTGAACACATCCTTGGCATTATTAAGGTTATATATCTTTGAAATACATAAGTATAACTCCATGTCTTTCCCTTGCATACCTCTCTGGGTTCCATCTGTTTTCTGGCGTCTGTCATCTTGCCACAGAGCTATTCCCCTACTGAAGGCAAGAAATGGTTATGTTGAGCTTTCAGTTCATAAAATGTTTAAAGCTCAATGTGGTTTGTTTTCATACTACAGTTTTCATCTTTACAATTTCCAAAGCAGAAATGGATTTTAAATGGCTAACTGTACAATAAATAAAGAGAAAGTGAAATGAAGTACTTTTATCTTCAGTTGCTAAATATCTGAGTGTCCTGGGTAAAGCTGGTTTGAGAACGATGCTTTGACATAGGTTTGTGATTTCTCAGAAGCAGAGGGTGTGTGTCTGTGTGTGTGTGTGTGAAATCATCCATCTCCTTATATTTTAGAGATGGTCCCATGAGGGGAGCCAACAGTTGGTCCCAACTCCAAAAGGGAAGGTTTGGTCTATTACAAACACTGAATCAGAAAGAAGATGTATTGGAATAATTCATGAGTGACTCTCACCTTCCTTTCTTGGTGTTTGTTTTCTGTACTAGAGACAGGAAGGGTATTACTCTCCCAAAGGAGTAGCACCACCAAACCACGATTGAATTTCTCTGGCTGTCATATGCAATCATATCTAAGAAAACCGCCCAAAAGACTGTAGGCCTGTAGGTTAAATGCAAAATCTGACCAAGATGAAAGAGAGTTAATTAACATTTCCATCATCTCTCTCTGATTTACTCTAGCAAGATCCATTTCTAAAAGGTTAAAATGGTTTTCTCTTTTATGCACCCATTTCAAGAGCTGAAAGCAGGTTCCTGGTTCTTGGCGAGGACATTTAAGTAGAACATTTAGAGCAACAGTGGCTTTTTACATGGCTTTCTAGCAGTTTTATAACCAGTGTGTGAAAGTGCAAGACATGTTATTAAGTAAAGATTAGTAACAACTGCTTTGAAGATTTACAAAAGTGGAAAACATGTCATTTGTCATCTTATTAACTTTTTCCCCTTTATCTCTCTCTTCAGAAGTAGAACTGCTTATAAATGTTTAAGTAAAGCTTGGATTCTACCTAGAAGAGTGGAATTCAAAGGGTCTAGTCAGAGTGTTTTCTTCTCCATATATACTTTCATAAGCCTAATACAAGTCTCTTCTGATATAAACGTATGTCAGTCTCCAATGGCTTTGTCTACATACAGCACAGGGGAAATATCTGGTCACTGTGCTATTTGCTACGACCCATCGGTCAGTTTTTCGTACTGTAGTGGCATGCATATTGCTATGATGCTGGAAGCTATGTCACCGTTATTTCAAAAACCAGCAGGGTCACCCAGATAGACAGGTTTCACTGGAGCTTCCAGACTAAGGCTAGGAAAAAAAGGCCTGGCAATCTACTTCGAAAAATTAACCAGCTGTCCTCAAGTAGATTTCAACACATAGTAACCCTGTGTGTGTCAGAGTAGAATTGTGCTCCCTAGGCTTTTAATGACTGCTTTTTCAGAAGTAGATCATCAGGCCTTTTTTCTCAGGCACCTCTGAGCGGACTTAAAACACCAGCCTTTTGGTTAGTAGCCGAGCACTTTCCTAAAATTAGCCAGTGAAGCCCTTATGGATCACATCAGAATGTTGTCTGACTCACTGCTTTGGATGCATCATCAGGAGGGATCAATTGCTAGAGGAGTGCATCACGTTTGGTGAAGCAGAGGGCCAACGAGGGTGAGGGAGACCCTCAGTGAGATGGATTGGTAGAATAGCCATGGTGATAGACTTGAACATGCAGGCAATTGTGAGGATGACGCTGGACTGGGCAACATTTCTTCCATTGCACATAAGGTCGCCATGAGCTGGAGTCAACTCAACAGCACCTAAGAACCACATCAATGCTATTTGCACTGACACTTCTTGATATCTAAGACAAAAGAAATGAAATTGTAAAGACCAGTGTAATCGATGAGAATATACTTTTATGTAGTGCAAAATAGGGGAGAGTAATCAAAACATAGGGCCATGGACCACAAGCATCAGAGTCACCTGGGGTCACATTTCTGGTCTCTACCCCTGACCTGCTGAACCACAATTTCAAGGAGCGGGGCCCGGGAATTTTCATTTTTAACAAAATTACCAGAGGATGCCTACATACAGCAAAGCTTGAAATCCTAGGAGCACGCAGTCTAGGGGTGGATATTGATAGGCAAAGAAATAGAGCTTTATTCAAACCACAGAAGGAACACAAAGGGAGGCTTGAGTAACTAACTAGGAGGTAGGGTGATCATTGAGCTGAGAGTTAAGAGATGAATAAGTATGTACCAGGTTAACCATGTAAAGGCAATCCCAGATGGAAGAAATGTACCTAAAGGCCCAAAAGTAGGAAAGCTCCCAGCATGTTCAGGGAACAAATGGGTACAATGAAATGAAACCACATCCAGAGCCGAGGTCACTGAAACACTGTTGGTCATGTCTTTGGAATCGTGGATGAGAGGCAAATAATTTGATTTTTTTTAATGGGAAAAAAAATAAATTCCATGAACTGTAGCTAAGTGATCTTGATACCAACTTCAGGGGGAATTTTACATCTTCTAAGACAATTGAAAAAGAAAATTGGTACTCCTCAGCATAAGATTTAATTTTTTTTAAGTATGTGATAATTCATATTATTTGTAGAAAAATTAGAAAATAAAGGTAATCTCATCATGCCAAGAAAGCCTCATAAATATGTTTTATATTTTCTTCCAGTATTAAATCTATATACCTGTGAACCAAAAAACCTAACCCATTGCTGTCAGATCAGTTCTGACTCATGGCAACCCCATGTGTGCAGAGTAGGACTTCTCTATAGGGCTTTCTCGGCTATGACCTTTAAGAAGCAGATCGCCAGACCTTTCTTACACAGAGCTGCTGGGTGGGTTCAAGCCACCAATCTTTTGGTTAGTAGATGAGTACAAACTGTTTATACCACCCAGTTATCTATCTACGTGTACTTTTAAATCTATGTATATATATATATATATATATATCTGTCACAGGAGGACCAGCTAAAGAAACAAGTCTCGTTAAGCCCAAGAAGAGAGTTATGAAGGATGGAAGTCAAGGGATGGTCAGTGCTTTCAAACATTTGAAGAGCTATCAAACTTTGTGACGCATCAGAAGACAGTTCCGGAATAGATAGGTGATAATTATTGGAGCAGAGGGTGATTTTTGTCTTCAGTATAAGGGAAAACTCTCAAACAATTAGAGCTTGCAAAAAATGGAAGCAGTGATTTTTCTGTTATTGATGGTGTTTCGTTCTAGACTGGACAGCTACTTTGGAGAAACATTGCAGAAAGAATTCATGCATCAGACGGGAGTGTGTGGTCTGGCTGGCCCATAGGGAACATTTGTATTCATCTTAGCATTGTCAGTGCCTCCCTGGGGACACTGAATCAGCTTTGACCCATCTGTCCCTCCCAACTCTGAAATGTTATCTTCCTATGATTTTATGGTTTTGAAAACTTATATTCTGACCCAATCGTTTTCTACCCAGGAACAAAAGCACGCCTCTAGGTTGAATTCTGTCACTTTGCCTTTGTTTTCTTATTGCAGAGTCTCAGGGTTCCTCCCCCTCCTCCCAGGTATGAATTTACCCATGATCAGCAGCGCAGAATGGGTTGAAAAGGTTATTCTGCTAATTATGAGTAATACGTTCTTACGATAGAGTCCAATGAAACAATTTCATTGGAGGCTGAGGGGCTTCAGTAAGAAATACCCTTGTTCAGTGTATGTACTGGAGGCTGAGGGGCTTCAGTAAGAAGTACCCCTGTTTAGTACCTGAGTTTTGAGCAAATAGATGAGTCAAAGTAGTCAGGAAATAGCAATCAAAGCGTCAGCTTTGTGACCAGTAAAGCTGACACAGGAGAATGTGGCTTAGGTACAGAGAAATAGTGGCATTCCTAATACTGAACCCCCAAATTAGGCGGACATGCATCACTATACAGTCCAGGGCTCTGCCTCTGGCTGCCAGGAGAAATAAGGGCACTAAGCCAGGAATGCTGAATTCTTTTTTTGAAGACTGGCCGTCAGATAAGGAGGAGAGAGAACAGGGTGTTAGGAAGCATCAGGACTGCTTAAATGTAAGCTATAACCCCGTAGTTGCATACTGGTAGCTTTCATGCCTAATTGGAATTGAACCCACAGATTTGTTTTGTTTAGCATCAGATGTTCAAATTTTTTGATTGGAATGCCTTTAGATAGGGGCATACCAAACTAAAACCAAACTCATTGCTGTTGAGTCACTCATAGTGACCCTATAGGACAGAGTAGAACTGCCCCACAGGATTTCTAAGGCTCTAATCTTTACAGAAGCAGACTGCCACATCTTTCTCCCTAGGAACAACTGGTGGGTTCGAATTGCTGACCTTTTGATTAGCAGTCAAGCACTTAACCACTACACCACCAAGGCTCCTTAATAGGGACTGTAAGCCAAAAAAACCAAACCCATTGCCATCAAGTCAATCCTGACTCATAGCGACACTATAGGACAGAGTAGAACTGCCCCGTAGAGTGTCCAAGGAGCAACTGGTGGATTCGAACTGCCAACCTTTTGATTAGCAGCCAAGCTCTTAACCACTGCGCCACCAGGCCTCCAGTCAGAGGAATACATTCTCTAAATTGACCCCAGACCCATTATTCCTTATTGGCTTATATCTCTAAATCACGCATTTATAGCACTAACAGGCCTGTGTAAGCATTTGAGAGGCAGTATTAAGGGGTCTCGTCAGTCTGTGGAAAAGGCCAGCCTTTGATTATTTCCAATTATTAAATTATTAAGTAGATGTAAATTGACTATGATGGGAATATGAGAAGAAGACTGGAGAAGGAGTGTTCAAATCTTTCTATTTATAATTCTGTAGATGATTAGACACTGAGTCTGCATTTCACTGCCATATCTATTCCAGGAGGTTATCGGTGGAAAGAGAAACTCAGTTACCTGAATGGACATGGTCTTCTCAGGAGCAGCCAGTGGTTAATTGGGACAAGAAAACACAAGTCATTATCTCTGAGAAATCTGAAGCAAATTGAGGCAGGTTGTCACCTCTCACCAGGAAACAAATTAGCCCTGTCTTTTAAAAGACTTTGCTTTCTCCAGCTACTAGCTGAGGATTCCTGTCAACTGCTAAAGAAAGAGGGAGAGAATGTGGGTTAATGGTACTAAAATAGTGGTCTTAAAACATCCATAAACCTATTTTTTTCATTTTCATGAATATTTCTCATTGATTTGAGCTAGGGTGTTTGAATGAATATGTGCTATACCTTCAGCTCCAGAAGTCAGGGTGCCTTCTTCCAGCAGAAATTGTTACTATACCAGTCTGTTTGGGAAAAGTTCTGTGTATTTAAAAAAAAAAAAAAAAGCCATAAATAATAGACAAAATAGCTCTTTACCTCAGCTAACTTATCTTTGTGGACTCCCTGCCAGCCTGGGAGGGATAGTTCATCTTTAGCAACAAAAAAAAAAAGGGAGAAATAATAAAACAGGAGACAACATGCTGGGTTATAAAGCTTGTGAATAATATAAAACCTGAGTGGCTATGACCTACTTTTTATTAAATTTGTGCTTATGGAAATTATTGCAATCTGGTGCAAGCAGTTTGCGATTGGCTGCTAACCTAATGGTTGGCTATTTGCACTCGCCCCCAGTGGTACCTCAGAAGAAAGGTCTGGCAAACTGCTTCCATGTTGATCACAGCCAAGAAAACCCTAGTAGCGGTTCTACTCTGTAACAAATCCATCAAGTTACCATAAATGAGAATCAGCTGGACGGCAATAGATTACTGATTTAGTGGAAAGAACATTGAACTGAGGTCCTGGATTCTAGCCCATGCTCTGTTACCCACTGTCGTGGATTGAATTTGTCCCCCAAAAATGTGTGCCAACTTGGCTAGGCCATGATTTCCAATATTGTGTGATTGTTCACCATTTTGTCATCTGATATGACATTCCTATGTGTTGTAAACCCTACCTTTATGATGTTAATGAGGCAGGATTAGAGCCATTTATGATAATGAGGCAGGACTCAATCTACAAGGTTATGTTATGTTTTAAACCAGTCTCTTTTAAGATATAAAAGAGAGAATCGAGCGGAAAGACAGGGGGACCTTGTAACAGCAAGAAAATAGTGCCAGGAGCAGAGCGGAGAAACTCATAGACCAGGGGAAAATTGATGACAAAGACCTTCCTCCAGAACCCACAAGAGAGAAAGCCTTCGCCCTGGAGATGGCACCCTGAATTCGGACTCCTAGCCTCCAAGACTGTGAGAGAATAAATTTCTCTTTGTTAAAAGCATCCATTGGTGGTATTTCTGTTATAGCAACACTAGGTGACTAAGATCACATCTCTCCTGACTCTAGTTTCTTCTTCACCTGTGAAATGAAGATCTTTGATTAGAGACATGTAAAGCCTTTACCAGTTCTAAGATTTGATAATGAAGTACATATCTGAATCAAAGCATTCTAATTTCACATTTCTTTTTTACTCAACAACAGCAAAAAACTATTTAGAAGCACTCTATCTCAGGCTCCCCAAAGATAATGAGATGACATCTCTCATGCATTTGCTTTGTATGACTACACGAATTCACCTAATGCTCACTGCAGGAAAACGAGAGAGAAATTACAATTTAAGTGGTGTGGGTGTGTCTTAGCTTCTTAGTGTTGCTGTAGCATGAATACCACAAGTAAGTGGCTTTAAATTTATTTTTTCATGGTTTTGTAAGCTGCTGTTGTTTTTGTGTGATGTTGAGTTGATTCCAACTTATAGTGACCCTGTAGAACTGCCCCATTGGGTTTCCTAGGCTATAATCTTTACGGGAGCAAATTGCCACATCTTTTCTCCTGTGGAGCCGCTGGTGGGTTCAAACCACCTACCTTTTGGTTGGCAGCTGCGTGCTTAACCATGGCAGCACCAGGGCTCCTTTCAGGAGGCTAAAAGTTCAAATTCAGGGCACTGGCTCTAGGGGAAGACTGTCTCTTTCAGTTCTGGCCAAGATTCTTTTATCTTTTTTTTTTTTCTTTATTGTGCTTTAAGTGAAAGTTTACAAATCAAGTCAGTAGTCAGTCTCTCATACAAAAACTTACACACGCCTTGCTATGTACTGCTAGCTGCTCTCCCCCTAATGTGACAGCACACTCCTCCTCTCCACCCTGTATTCCCCATGTCCATTCAACCAGCTCCTGTCCCTTCTGCCTTCTCATCTTGCCTCCGGACAGGAGCTGCCCACATAGCCTCTTGTGTCTGCTTGAGCCAAGAAGCTCACTCCTTACTAGTATCATTTTCTTATAGTCCAGCCTAATCTTTGTCTGAAGAGTTGGCTTCAAGAATGGTTTTACTTTTGGACTAACTGAGAGCCCTTGGGCTGTGACCTCTGGGGTCCCTCCAGTCCCAGTCAGACCATTAAGTCTGGTCTTTTTACTAGAATTTGAGGTCTGCATCCCACTGTTCCCCTGTTCCATCAGGGATTCTCTGTTGTGTTCCCTGTCGGGGGAGTCATCGGTGGTAGCTGAACACCATCTAGCTCTTCCAGTCTCAGGCCAATGGAGTCTCTGGTTTACATGGCCCTTTCTGTCTCTTGGGCTCATATTTACCTTGTGTCTTTGGTGTTCTTCATTCTCCTTTGCTCCAGCTGGGTTGAGACCAATTGATGTATCTTAGATGGCTGCTTGCTAGGGTTTAAGACCCCAGACTTCTGGCGGAAGATCCTTGCATCACCTTCTGTAGCCCTGATGTTCCTAGTTTCCTTAGCAATCTTCAGGTGGCACCTGTCTTTTCCACCTCACCTTCCCTCACTCCTTTTGGTGCTTCATCCTGAGTCTAATCTGTACTTTTTATAACTCAAAAATGATGAGGTTTAGGACACACCCTACGCTGACATGGCCTTGTTAACATAATAAAGAAAACCCTATTCCCAAGTGGGATTACATCCACAGGTATAGGGGTCAGGATTGTAACATATTTTGGGCGCAATTCAATCCATAACAGGGTGGTTTTACCAAACAGTCCTTCTGAGAGTGGTCGTGAGGTAAAGATCTGAAAGGACACTGAGCTCAGTTTGCCTCAGTCTTCATGTACCTTTTAAAATATGATCATCTTGCCACATTGAATAAGATTCCAGTGTTTGAAGGTAAGTTGATTTTCTACAATAGGGCCAAGAAACACAAGCTAGCCGCTTCTCTGGATCCTGCTTCTACTATAAATTCTGTCTTAGCTTCTTTGTGATGCTATAATAGAAATACCACAGATGGGTGGCTTTGATATACAGAAATTTATTTTCTCACAGTTTAGGAGACTAGAAGTCCAAATTCAGGGTGCCAGCTCTCGGAGAAGGCTTTCTCTGTCTATTGAGGGGAAAATCCTTGTTTCAGCTTCTAGCGTCCTTCTTGGAGTTCCTTGGAGATCTATCTCCATGTGGCACTTATCTGTTCTCCCATCTGCGCTTCCTTGCTGCTGTGGCTAATGTGCTCTTTTTATAGCTCAAAAGTGATTGGTTTAAGACACACCCTACACTGATATGGCCTCATTAACATAACAAAAAACCCTGTTCCCAAGTAGAATTACATCCACAAGCATAGGGGTTAGGATTTACAGCAGAATTTTTTTTTTATTATTATTATGCTTTTGATGAAGGTTTACAGAGGAAATTAGTTTCTCATTAAGCAACACGCATATTGTTTTGTGACATTGGTTGCCAACCCTGTGATGGGTCAGCACTCTCCCCTTCTCAATTTTGGGTTCCCCAGTTCCATTCATCCAGCTTTCCTGTCACCTCCTGCCTTCTCATCCTTGCCCCTGGGCTGGTGTGCCCATTTAGCCTCGTATACATGATTTAGCTACATGTATTTTTTTTTACATGAACTAGCTACATGTATTATTGTTTGTTTTAGACACCTGTCTAATCTTTGGCTGAAGGGTGAACCTCAGGAGTGACTTCAATACTGAGTTAGAAGGGTGCCCGGGGACCATACCCTCAGGGCTTCTCCAGTTTCTGTCAGACCAGTAAGTCTGGTCTTTTTTTGTACAACACACATTTTGGGGGTACACAATTCAATCCATAACATTCTACTCTTTCACCCTCAGCTCTATTCCTGGAATACATTGTAGGAACATACTTCTACCATTAGTCTCCCATTCACTGTTACTCTCCAGAATCTTGGCACCTTTCCTCTCTATTCCTGTGACACTGTCAAATATTAAGAGCACAGTAACCAGATGATGAAGTTCTACGGTAGGTTCAATATAGTCCATCATCCCTTCTCTCTTAGTACATTATGAGGGGAAGAACACAGGCTTTGGAGCTAGGCAAATCAAGGTGGAATCCCAACATCACCACATACAAGCTTGTGAACAGGTATAACAAACTGATTACTTACAGAAATGTTAAAAAACCAAAACCAAACCTGTTGCTGTCGAGTTGATTCCGACTCATAGCGACACTATAGGTCAGAGTAGAACTGTCCCAGAGAGTTTCCAAGGAGGGCCTGGTGGATTTGAACTGCTGACCTTTTGGTTAGCAGCCGTAGCACTTAACCACTACACCACCAGGGTTTCCACAGAAATATTGAGAAGACTAAATTAAATAATGCGTTTATATTAATTAGTACATAATCAGCACTCAAACATTTATTCCCTTCCCTTTCTCTAAATACTGTTTATAGCCCACCAGCATCTGGCCAAATGGTCATAGTCTACAAACATATGTTATCGCATACTTGGTTTAACAGATAAAGCAGTTCTGCCTTGTTGGCTCTATCTTTTCCTCTCAACTACCTCTAGTTCCTTCTCCTGCGTTCCCTCCTTCATTCAGTCACCACCCATTCAGTCCTCCCATACTATGAACTCAGGATCCATCCCTGACTACTCCTTTGATATTGCTCTCAGTCCATCTCTACCATTGCATGATAACATTTATTATGTTGATCTATTTATGATTGCCACTAGATGTCTGCTCATTTTTTAGTCCCTAATACCAAGCATGTAGTTCAATAAATTTTGATAAATCAATAAGAAAATGAGCAAATGAGTTCATTTTCTGGCAAAGAAATAATATCCGGTCAATGCATAGCCAGTAATAATGGGCCTTTATTTTCTCTTGGATGTCTGTACAACTTTTTTAAATTCATTACATTTGTTTTAATAATATAGTGAATATCTGTGGACCCATGCTTACGTTAAGGACTGGAACATTACCAGGAACTTATGTCTTCTTATGTGTTCCTATTCTAATCTATCCCACTTCCTTTTCCTCTGCCCATCATCTTTAACACATTTAACTAATTTGTAATATCTCTCAGATCCATACCCATTAAATCTTGTGGACAAACTGTACTGATAGGTTTGATCGAAAGTTATAGCATAAGCTATTTTAGAACTTCTGTGTTATTTGTGTTAACTATTCTTTTCAAATAAAGGAAAAGAGGACTCAATAATTCACAGGAAAATCATAATAGCCACTTTAAGAACTCATATTATCTCCACTGAGTGAGGCAAATAGGAACAGGTATTATTTTTCCCCATTTCATAGATGAGGAAACTGAGGCTCTGAAAGGTAATGTGGCATGTTCCAGGCCACTTAGCTAATAAATAGCAATCCCAGAATAAGAATCCAAGCCTTAAAACTAAATGTCTAATGTTGTTTCCATTACACTCACCCATTTCACTCAGCCATCTGTGAGACTTGAAGTTGGATATGCATATAGTGAGACTAAAAATGGTCCCTACTTCATAAAGATTTTGAGAAGATTAAATGAGATAATGCATTAAAAGCACCTGCCCATACGGTGAACATATAATAAATATTGTTGTTGTTGTTAGGTGCTGTTGAGTCAATTTCGACTCATAAACCCCGGTGTGACAGAGTAGAACTTCCTCATAGGGTTATCTTGACTGTAATCTTTACGGGAACAGATCATCAGGTCTTTCTCCCTCAGAAGTGCTGGGTGGGTTTGAACCACCACCTTATTGGTTAGCACCCATGCACTTAACCATTGCACCACCAGGAATCTATAATAAATATTAGGTATTTTTTTTATTATTATTATAACTATTTTAAAGATTGGTAATTCAATGTTTGAAGTCTCTAGAAACTCTTCTGTGAAATTCCTTGAAGTCCTTAAGGACTGAGAGTCATGGGTAGTGGAGCTGGCTGTGTCCCTGGGTTAAACTGATCACCTGGAGGCCATCTTTGTAAGACACAAGAACTAAAACTGGTTTGTTGGACTCCAGGTAACGTAAATCCCACCAGTTAGGTTGCCAAGGCAACCCTCAGTCGTATGCTACGTGGTGGAGTCTGTCTCAGATGGGCCTAACAACCTTTTACTTACTAGGCCTATTTAGTCTCTCAGTTTGACCAAAATACATGATCTCTGTGAGCCTCAGTTCCCTTATGTAGAAAATACAACAGAGCTTGAGAATGATGTGGAATTGTTTCATTTATTTATGTATTTGTGTTTGTTTATCTGTCGATTTCTTTTTTACCAGTACTCTTTAGTTAAAACACCCACTTATTAATAGGCTTTAATAATGTAAATACTTCCAAAAGTAGAGTGTATTTGGCTGTATGGATGTGTGCTTGTCCTTGTCTTTCATGTTATTACATTCGAAATATTATTATAACATTGCGCAGTATTCAAATAATTTTTCCTATATTTTAAAGCTCTCCCCCTACCACCCCCACTGTCTAACTGCATTTTGTGGCTGACTCCTTCTCTTCCTTGAGATCTCTAATTTCCTTCAGAAATCTACTCTGGACATTTTATCAAAAGAAGTTTCTTCCTGTTATTTACCCGATTTATTTCTTTTATTGATGTTGCTGTTGTCGAGTCAATTCTGACTCATAGCAACCCCATGTATGCAAAGTAGAATCGTGCTGCATAGTGTTTTCAAGGCTGTGACCTTTCAGAAGCAAATCACCAGGCCTGTCTTCTAAGGCACCTCTAGATGGGTTCAAACTACCAACGTTTCAGCTAATAGTCAGGTATTTAACCATTTGTATCACCCAGGGATTCCTGTTTCTTTCATTACACTTTCATAATCCATATAATTTTTTTTGTTTTTCTTGTTATCGTCTGTCACCCTAACTAGAATGTGGGATTCATTGGGGTCAGGACTGCTGACCTGTACTTACAGTGTCTAGTACATGTCTTGCACATTGTAGGTGCTCCGTGACTGTCTCCTGAATGAATGAATGAATAAATGACAATATGAAAGAAAGAAAACACCACAGGACCAGGTCTCCTTTGGCAACATGTTAGAACCATACTGTTCTCATAGTAGATTCATAAATTGCCCCGACTAGAAGGGCCCTTTGAGATCTTTAGAAGAGATTAGGTCATCCCTTCCAGCACCTTCTTTTTGCAGAGAAAACTAGAAAGGGGAAATTTCATATCCAAGCTAAGGCCCAATAACCCATGCCCCTTCCACTATTACCATGTGCCTTCCTACAGGAGATCGACAAATTCCTGTTATTAAAGTAACTGCTGAGCAAATTACCAAGTAGGAGACCAGAGGCAAATAGAGGTCCTCAATGAGGCACAAGGAAAGGAGTATGGGCTTTGGTGCCTGACAGGCCTGACTTCATATACCAACTGCAACCCTTCTTAGCAGCTCTGGGACTCGGGGCAAATTAATCTTTAGGAGTTTTAGTTTCCTCCTCTATAAAATGGGAAATCCTACCTGTTGTAAGAATTAGAAGTCTACGTAAAGCACCTAACAGCTTGTGGCATCTAGTTGTTATTTTTGTGGTTAGTTGCTGTTATGGGTTGAATAGTGTTCCTCAAAAATATGTTTTAAATCCTAACCTCTATGCCTGAAGTTATAATCCCATTTGGGCATGGGTTGTCTTTGTTATATTAATGAGGCAGGATTAGTATAGGGTGTATCTGGAGCCAACCCCCTTTGAGATATAAAAAAGAATAAACAAGCAAGGGAGATAAGTAAAGATGGGGGAGATTGATGCCAAGCCTTATGGAGATCTCCAAGAAATCAAGAAATGAGCTGAAGAGACAAAGACCTTTCCCCAGAGCCGACAGAGAGAAAGCCTTCCTCTAGAACTGGGATCCTGAATTCAGACTTCTACCTTCTTAAACAGTGAGAAATTAAATTTGTTAAAGCCGTCCACTTGTGGTATTTCTGTTATAGCAGCACTAGATAACTAAGACAGTTGCTGTCAAGTCGGCCCCCAAATCATGGCTACCCCATGCACAACAGAATGAAAAGCTGCTCAGTCCTGTACCATCCCTATGATTGGTTGGAAATCTGACCGTTGTGATCCGTGGGGTTTTCATTGGCCTGTTTTCAAAAGTAGATCACTCGGCTGTTCTTCTCAGTCGATTTTAGTCTGAAAGCTCTGCTGAAACCTATTCAGTATGACAGCAACAGGCAAGCCTCCACTGACAGACACGTGGTGGCTGCACATGAGGCGCATTGGCCAGGAGTCAAACCCAGGTCTCCTGAATACCTTTGAATGGTAGCCAGTATCATTGTGCTTACATTCACTTTACTGTCTGCCCCCATTACTCCCACTGCCATTTATCCAAGAGTAACGTCTCAAAGTGCTTAACAATGTGTCTTACTATGGTTCCGTAAAAATGCTCCAAATTTCCAGTGGTATTTTTATAGCAACACTGAGGTCTCAGAGATTAGGCACTCTTTTCTCAGAAAAGGTAAATCATTGTTTATATCTACTTCTTGTATTTACGCTGTTTATTTACCACTGTGCATGTATTATAATGCCCACAAATCAATGCCCTCAGCAGGCAAAATGGCTCAAACCTGCAGCATGTCTTATTTCATATCAGGTCTTTGACAAACTGGTATCTGCCTATCCTGAATTCTGTTTTCTGAGGGACCATGGTGTGGGCAGCTAGGGTCTGTGATTGATCCCTTTGTGGCTTGTACTTTATCAAGGAGCAGATATGATTTCTCATGTATCTGATTAACCTTCTCTGAAAGATTGCCATCATTTCTATAATGCCATCGGATTATTCTGTGCTTGGAAAGACGGATATCAGCTTATTTTAATCAATAGCCTACAAAAGGTGTTACCGGGCTCTGCCTGTGGTTGTCTATATGTAATACCTGGCCCAAAGGGTGCTGTAGTTTGTTACATAACCTGGTTTAATTTAAAGCACCTAAAGGAAGTAAAGTTGCCTTTATTTAAAAACAGTATGAAGAACAATACATGAGGTTAATAAAATGTATGCTTGATTTCTGGGTGATAACCTGTTAGAAAGACAGGCTCACAAAGGGGTAAAATATCCACTATCCATCTCCATTATATAGGACCAGTTTGTAACATGTATGTTGGCATGGCAGTGAAGAAGAAGTAGAAGATGCAATAGATTCAAGGTCAGCATGCCAAAATGGGAGTGTCTTAGTTTCCTAGTGCTGCCATAACAAAAATACCACAAGTGGGTGGCTTTAAAGAAAAGAAGTATATTCTCTCACAGTTTAGGAGGCTAGGAGTCCAAATTCAGGCCGACAGCTATAGGGGAGGGCTCTCTCTCTCTCTTTCTCTGTTGGCTCTGAGGGAGAACTGCATCTTTTTCAGCTTCTGTAGCCCCAGTGTTCCTCGGTTCCTTGGTGAGCTTCACATGGCATCTGTCCCCCTAACCCTGTCCCTGCTGTGCTTGCTCCTGCATCTAATCTGCTCTTTTTATAACCCAGAAGTGATCAGGTTTAGGAGGCACCCTACGCTGATATGGCCTCATCAACAAAGAAAACCCTATTCCTAGACGGGATTACAACCACAGGTAAAGGGGTTAGAATTTCAGCACATTCAGGAGGACACCTTTCTGTCCATAATAGGGAGCAACAGTGGGAGCAAAACTACATGATTTTTCATCTAAACTAAAGTGACATGGAGTGCTATGGATACGCTGAAACCGCAAAGAAAACCAGGACTGTCCTGGGCAAGCAGGGATATATGGTCACCCTAAGTCGTATCCTCATTTGCTATTTTAGAAACTCTTGTAGTGTTCAAGAACTGGGATGTTTGGGGTCAATGATGTTTCTGTGGTGTCCTCCTCCTCTGGATTCTCTGAGGTAAATTGCTTTGGGATATAAATTAGCCATCACTTATTCTTTAGCAGGAGTCTCTAGGTGGCACAAACAGTTAATTGCTCGATGACTAACTGAACGGTTGGTGGTTCCAACACACCCAGAGACGCCTCAGAAGAACAGTTTAGCAATTTGCTTCCGAAAGGTCATAGCCTTGAAAACTCAGTGGAGCACAGTTCTACTCTGTACACATGGGGTTGTCATGAGTCAGATTCAACTCGAGAGCAGCTGGTTTGTTTTGTCGTTGTTGTTTTTAGCCTTTTGTATTCTTCAGCCATGCTGTTGTTACTATTAGGTGCCATTGAGTCACTTCCAACTCATAACGACCCCATGTACAATAGAATGAAACACTGCTAGGTCCGGTGCCATCCTCACAGTCGTTGCTGTGTTTGAGCCCATTGTGGCCACGCAGAGAATGCTTATTTCTGTATTTGAGATAATGACGCCTGCTAGGAGAGGAGAGGCATTCATTCCTGGGAAGGGTAATCAGACATCCAGTCTGGACAGTTTTCAGTCTGCTCTAAGCTCCTTTTGCATTGTCAGTTTGGGGAAAATGCTAAAGCCTCAGACCCAAACCTTCCTTTGGAGGTGTAGTGAGTCAAGCAGAAAACACATTCTCCTAAATGAACGTTAGGTGACAGAACGAGAAACCTGTCAGGCAGCATTCGTGGATCCTCCAAAGAAAACAAACAAATCAGTCTTGAATTTTTTGAGACTAAATGACAGCTGGCCAAAGAAGCAGAGTTTACATTCAGCAACAGCAGAAATCTTATATCAAGGTTGACAGTATCCCCAACTCATTAAATATGATGGATGGGGGGTTGAAATTCGTGGAGCTATTGGGCTCCTTCAGATGAGCTTTGAAACCTCCATTGAAATCCTGATTTCGCCACTTACCTCGCTAAGCTTCAGATTCTGCCTTGGTGAAATAGGACTACTACAGAACCTCACTGAGTTGTTCTGAGTCTTAAATGGGGTTACATTTTGCAAAGCACTTAGCATATGACCTGACATATCGTAAACACTCTGCAAAGTGATAGGTCTTTTTCTTTCTAAGATAATCCATAATCTTAAAGGCAAGTAGCCATATTGTTATAGCTAACACTATGGATCCAGGTTAAAATTCCCTCTTTGCTTTAGAAAGCAGCGAGTTTTTGCTTATGGTAAGGGGAGATTTGGCAACAATTATGGGTGATGTTTGCACAACATGACTAATGTAATTGATATCCTAAATTGCACACCTGAAAAATGTTGAACTGGCAAATGTTGTGTCATATATATTACAACAACAATAAAAAAAAAAAAAAAATTCCCCTCTGCTACTTGTAATTGCGTGACCTGTCTGAGCCTGTATTTCCTCATCTTTGAAACAGGAGTAGCAATGCCTACCTGACAATATTTTATATTCTCAGGTTTGAATTTTTTTCCCAGCATTATACATGGACAAAGAATAAAGGATCAAGTAGTTCTAACTCCCAGCAACCCCATGTGTGTCTGAGTAGAACTGTGCCCCATAAGGTTTTCATTGACTGATTCTTTCAGAAGTAGACTACTAGGCCTCTCTTCCGAGGCACCTCTGAAAGAACTTGGTGATTCAGTGGTAGAATTTTCATCTTCCATGCAGGAGACCTGGGTTCAATTTCCTAGTCAGTGCTCCTCAGGCTCATCTACCACCCATCTGTCAGTGGAGGCTCTTGAGTGTTGCTTTGATGTTAAGCAAGTTTCAGTGGAGCTCCCAGACTAAGGCCGTGAAGAAAGGCCTGGTGATATACTTCAGAAAATCAGCCAGTGAAAACCGTATGGATCACAATGATCTGATCTGCAACCGATCATAGGGATGGCATAGGACCAAGCAGCCTTGCTATGCTGTATACAGAGTTTCTGTGATAGGTAATAACAACAAAAGACTTAGTTTAAAAAACATCAGTCCCCCTACCCCTTTTTTCCCTTCCTTTTGTTTTGTTTCTTTACATTGATTCTCTTGTCATTAAATAGTATGTTTATAATGCTATTTCTTGATTCTTTAGTTGTCGCAATTATCTTTTGGCTTTATTATAGAAAATGAGTTTTTATCTCTCATATACATCTCTATCCACGTAGTATCATTGCCCATCCTCTTAACATAAATAAATCGTAATTCTGGCTATATTATTAATTCATGACTATGTAACTATGACTACGTAAAGCCATCCCCAGGTGAACAATGTAACAAATCATGATTATTTTTACTTTTTTACAGATTGTTTTTGTCTTTCTGTAGTTAACAAGTTTTTTTTCTTTGTTTTCTTGCTTTTCCACATAAAAACAAAAAACCAAACCCGTTGTTGTTGAGTCAATTCCAACACATAATGACCCTATAGGACAGAGTAGAACTGCCCCATAGAGTTTCCAAGGAGCACATGGTGGATTTGAGCTGCCTTCCTTTTGGTTAGCAGCCATAGCTCTTAACCACTATGCCACCAGGGTTTCTGCTTTTCCATACACATATCATTAATTCAAATTCCAAATTTTCTGCCAGTTTTCAAAAACTTCTCTTAATCCAAGCAGAGACATACTATAAAATATTTTCTTCTAGGGTCTTTTACCATTTTCTTGGCAATTTCCATCATCTGATTTATATTTTGGTACTTCTGTTTCCCAAATGTCAGGTCCTCCTCTTTTCTAATTTGTTCCTTCATTTTTTGAAGCATATCCTCCAATGGCTTTCTGAAAACCACCTTATCTCAAAGTTTCTTTCTTTTACTCTCACACTATGATGATAGTTCAGCTGGGAATAGAAGTCTAGGTTAGAAATACTTTTTCTTCAAAATTTCGAAGGCATTTCTCCATTGTCTTCCAAATTCTAGCATTACTGTTGAGAAGTCCAAAGCAATTCTAATTCCTGTTCCTTTGCATGTATTCTGGTTTTGTTTGTTTCTCTTTTTTCTCTAGACACATATAGGCTATTCTCTTTGTCTCCATTATTCTGAAATGTCACAATAGTGTGATTTGGTGTGGAGTCTTATTTTATCTTTTCTGGTTGATACTCAATAGCCCTATTTGATTCAGAAACTTATATCTTTCTGTTCTGGGAAATTTGGGATTTTTTTTCGAGGATTTATTTCTTTCCTGAAATTTCCCTGTTTTCTTTTTCTAGAATGGACCTATCATTTTCTCTCTTATCTTTCCTAAGTTCCATCTCTTTGTGATTTTTCTCTATTCTCCAGAAACTTCCTCAGATTTCTTTTTCAATTATTATTTTTTCATCTGTTGTTACCAGGCAAACAAAGTCAAATAGGCAGGCTGTGCACACATCAGACCTGCTGAAGCTGCATTCCCAGGAAAAAACTCAGGGAGACATAAGCAGTAGCAGGAATGTGGGTCCCCCATTGCCCATAGCATTGTAGGGCAACCCACAGAGATCCAGTAGGCTGACTGTGAGATTCCAACATTTAGAAGGATACTAACTCTTGAGCCATAGCACTTTCAGACTGCGTAATTATGGAGTCGCCAGCTCCTTTCTTAGCACAATCTGTAGACTTGAGCCAACCTATGTGATTGCCTGTATAGCAAGCAAATGGCAGAAACAAGTGTTCACAATTGGGGAAGCACTTTCACTTTCCCTGGCATGATTGGGGGCTGAGGACCAAGTGTTGCAGTTGACTAGGATTGACTGCCTTAAACAACACGCAATGGCAAGTTTCCTTGGAGCATTGCAGGAAGCCTCATCTTTTTTGGGAGACCAGACAAGGAGTCATTCTTAAATAAGTTAACCTTTACCTTTCAGTAATCATAGCTTAAATTTCCAGGAGCTCTTTTTTAGTCTCTGAATGTTTCTTACTTAGAACTTCCTTTATTTTTTTTATGCATTAATTTAGTATCTTATTTCTCTCAAAATATTAATTATGGAGTTTGTTTTCTTGTTTTGGACTTGATTTTTTATGTTTGAACCTATACTCAGATATCTAGCAATTCTTAGAGAGAACTGCCTCTGATTATCTTCTTTAGAGAATAAAATTCCAGCATTCTTTTGGGATAGGGAGGGTAAGTTATCTGGCTGCATGAAATAAGGGAGAGTCTCTGGGGACCTAATTAATTCTAAGAAGCATTCAACCAATACTCCATTACCTGCACTTCCAGTGGTAGCTGAGGCCACCAACTCCTGAATCTTTGGGGTTATCCTATAGTATAAGTCAGGCTTCTTCTGGTCTTTCCTGCTGACTTAGAATTCAGAACTTCTTATCTGATATATATCCAGTTATTTCCCAACTTTCCATCCTTATAGGCTTATGCCTTTTTAAAAATCCCTGTACTGCTGGTTAAATGGGGTTTTAAAAGTGTTCCCAGAACCTAATAAAGTTATTAAAAGGAAGAAACGAGACAGTTTATGGGAAAGAGCTAACACAGTACCTGACACAGAATCATGATTATTATTTTTATCATTTTGCTATTATTCTACCCTTATAAAATCACCCCAGTAGGTCAGTTATTTTTGGCCAGATCTGTACAGCTCATTGCCATTGAGTTGATTCCGACTTATAGCAACCGTATAGGACATAGAAGAACTGCCCCATAGGGTTTCCACGGAGTGGCTGGTGGATTCAAACTGCCAACATTTTGGTTAGCAGCCAAGCTCTTAACCACTGTGCCACCAGCGCTCCTATGGCTAAGGGAGGGCCCTGGGAAATTAAGACGTATGCAGTGGTTTTTCCTATTTATTCAGATCCCACTCTATTGTTCCTAGGTATCCATGATTTAGACTTAGCTTGTAAAATGAAACCGGGATTGAGTGTGCATGACACTCAACCACTAAGATGATGATTCCAAGTCTATGTTTAGCATCATGTAAGGACGCTTCTGTTTTAGAATGTAGATCTCTTCATTACTGGTAAATCCACTTACTCCTATTGAAGAATAAATTGCCCATCAAAAGTTTAGGACCCCACCTCTGCAAGTCTATCACTTGTACAAAGTCAAGCAGCTTGCCTAGGGGTGATCCTGTGAGGTGAGCAATCTTATAGCATGTGGGAATTTGTGCCGGTGCTCCCATGAACAGTCCTTAGACCTAGTGTGATTTAGCCTCTGGGGAATTATAAAATAGAAGACAAGAGGCAAAAACAAACATTTAAAAAGATTCTGTATTTTAAAGCCAAAGAGGGCACTCAGCTAAGCTTTGTTTAGACCTTTCGTGTCCCTCAGTAAAATATATTTTTTGGCTATGCCCCATAAACTACTCAAATAATCCATTAAGATAGCTGTAGAAATCAGCATAGCAAACTATCAGTGAGCTAGTTTAGTTATTCGCCGGTTATTAATCTTCTCAGCTCAGGGTCATATTGTCCTGTCTTCAGCATTTTTCACAGTGTCTGATGATGTCCAGGGAGTTAATGGAGGTCCTAGAATACGGATACAACAAGCATGATAATCCCTTAACTTGAAGTCATTCTGGGGATTGTCTTCAAACTTGGTGTGTTGCCCTGGCAAATGAACAAGGAAGCACCTGTGCTATTTATCTGGATGTTTGTACACTGTTCTGGCAAAGAAATGTCTATGTATAATGATAATTTCCTTAGACTACTTTCACTAGCAGCAAATTATTTTGAGCATCTGCTATCAATTTCCGTAGCTCTGGATTCCTTTTCCTCTTACAACTTCCTCGTAAAGTTGAGGCAGATTTTGTCATGACTTAGAGACCCAAAGAAATATTTGATAACTAAACCATATCAAGCACTAAAAATTCTAGTCATATTACACGCAGACATAGGATTATCACAACTTAAGAAACAAGTTAACTGACTTACAAGTCAAGTAACCAACCTAGCCAGTTGCCATCGAGTTGATTCTGACTCAACAATGACCCCATGTGTGTCAGAGAAAAACTGTGCTCCGTAGGGTTTTCGAGGCTGTGACCTTTTGGAAGCAGCTTACCAGGCACTTCTTCTGAGGCACCTCTGAGTGGGTTCAAACCTCCAAACTTTCAGTTAGTAGTCGAGCCCTTAACTATTTGCGCCACCCAGGGATTACTACAAGTCATGTGATTTACCCATACTCGGTCAACTAATGGGTAGAGCTAAAATTTACACCCAGATATTTCTAACCCCAAAGCTCAATTTCTTAACAACTTCTGCTCTGTAAGAGCTGCTTTCTACCAGAATCCGTGCCTTCGCAATACCAGAGTTTAGATAGCAGTTTTCAGTTTCGATTTGCACTTGAAAGAGGTTCTTTTACTTAGGGTTTCTGTTCTCAACCAAATGCCAATTGAGATTATGTAGAATATTACTGCTCATTTTAAGGATTTTGGCATTTACTCTGAGGGAAATGTAGAGATATCTTTGTTTCTGCTACATCCTTAGTAATAGCTAACATTTATTGAGCACTAACTGTGTGGCAAGGAACCCCAGTGGCACAACGGTTAAGTGCTCAGCCGCTAACCTCACCCAGTAGCTCTCCTGGAGAAAAGACAGGGTGATCTGCTCCCATAAAGATTACATCCTAGGAAACCCTAGGAGGTACTTCTACTCTGTCACATGGGGTCACTATAAATTGAAAATCAACTTGATGTTACCTAACAACTATGTGGCAAAGTCTATTTCAAAATTTTACATTAATTATTTGATCATCAAAACAATCTTATGAGTTATATGACATTATTCCCATTAAAGCTGGATGATCTGAGGCACTGAGAAGTTAAGTAACTTCCCCAGGGGCAACACAGTCAATGAGTGGTGGAACTAGAATAATACCGTATTTAGTGCTTCTGTTCTACCTCCTAGTTCATCGTGTAGTGCCTGAGATCCTAAAAGCTTGCAGGCAGCCATCGGAGGCACAACAATTGATCTCCATTTGTCTGGAACAACTAAGGAAGAATCAGGAATATGAGGAAGAAATGCAATGTGTGGCTAATCGCCTCCATAAACAACTGCCTCTATTTCCGTGAGACCAGAAGAACTGGGTGGTGCTTGGCTATCATTACTGAACATTTTGATCAAAGATTCTATAGAAAAATCCTGGTCAAAAGGGGGGACATATAGAACATAATTTCAAACTCTCGTAAACTCCAGACTTTCTGGAGTCATGGAGACTGGATGAATCCCTGAAACTATTGTCCTCATAATCTTTAAATGTTAAACCAAAAATTACCCACTGAATTCTTCTTAAAACCAAGTAATAGCTTAGCTTAGCTAATAAAGAATGTCTGCCTTGAGCATTGTGCTTTTTTTAAGAACTATCTATATAGGATCAAACTGACAACAGCAACTCAAAAGATTGCGTAGAAACCTTTGAGTTTGTTAATGGGGGAGAGATAACTCAAAATAGGAGGGTGTGAATGATTAAACAACTCAAAGAATGTAATTAGTGTCATTTATTTGTACATGTAGAAATTGATGAATTAGTGTATGTTCTGCTGTGTATATTCTCAACAACAAAAAATTATAATAAATTACATATATTAAAAAAAAAGAACGCTGGATGTCTGGCTCTAGAGTTCACATTTTTAATCCCTAAACACAACTGCCTCTGATTCAAGGGGTCTGTTTTTCAAATTTATAATACTTTGAAATGTTTTTTTTTTTTTTTTTTTTTTAACTTTGAAGCATTTCAAATCCAGGTATTTTGCCTCATCTTGAGCTAAGCCTTCATGTAAGGAGCCTCATCTTGAGCTGAGCCTTCACGTCAGGAGCCGGGCTCCATAAATAACCGAACACATTACCTCATTTGGGTGCATTTGACAATGAAGTCTGATCATTCCTTTCTGGCTTTCCCAGAGCTGCTTCTTGCCATCCTTCTCTTGGATCATTTTCTCACCTCATCACATGGGCTCCGTTGGATTCCCACTTTTTCCTCCTTCTTCTTGTGTCTTGATTTCTGCAAGTACCTCTCTTTCCAAGCCATCATGTCACATTCTATCAGAATAAAAAGAGAATAGGCAAAGCTCATTTATACCCAAACATTGGCAGACACCCTAACGTCTTTTTCACAGTGAATTAAAGTGAACTGTAGTCATATTGCAATGGAAATCAGGAACTTATGGGGCTTTGGAGTCAACCAGACCTGGGGTTGAATACTGTTTTCTTCTTCTAAATAGGTCTGTGACTAGGCAATTTACTTAGCCTCCCTAGAGGAGCCTCAGGTTAATTGTCTATTAAATGGGGACAATAACGATACCTAATTCTAGAATTTTGAGGCTTAACTGCTAGTGATTGATCCATTCTAAAAATATTTATTGAACATCTGTTATGTGTGAACCACTGTGCTAGCTATAACATGTATATGCTGAACAAGAAAGACATGGTCTTTGCCCTCATTGTGCTTATATTTTTGTGAGGTCAAAAATGCAGATGCTAAGCACAGAATCTGGCACATTTTAGACATATGATATACCGAAGCTGCAAGAATGACAATGACGATGATGTTCAGTGATGGTGATCATGGCCATAGTGATGTCATCACCATTTGATGAAGAATCTAAAGTGATAATTCCAGTCCAGTGCAACGGTTAAGAGCTCGACTACTAACCAAAAGTTCGGCAGTTCGAATCCACCAGCTGCTCCTCAAAAACCTATGGGGCAGTTCTACTTTGTCCTATAGAGTCAGTAGGAGTCGGAATTGACTTGATGGCAAGGGGGTTGGTTTTTGGGGTTTTTTTTAAATCTATTAGGTAGAGTAATGAAAGTAAACATTTTAAAAATTCCTTTAAAACACACACACCAAGTCTATTGAGAAATAAAGGGTTGACAGATTTGCAAAAATTGTAACTGAAAGGAATTAACTTGTTCCAGCATCAAGGGTCTTGGTCCTTAGCAAATAGCAGTGCTATCTTGTCTACCTCCCAACCTTATAGATGCTACATTTTCCCTGTTTGTGTTTCACCTACTTTTCTAACCTGTAGTTTAATGATTCTTTCTGAATTTGCCACCTTTCTCATCAGTTTCACAGTTACTCTTTCTCCAGGATAATTTTCAGGGGCATCCTTTCCTTCTGGAATGTACATGCCTGCAGTCCTCTGGCTGGAAGTGTCTTTGGTGTCTTTGGATTTAGCTGCTGGCTTGAGGCATCTGGAAATCGAACATAAACCCCTGTACTTGGGCATTCGTGCTTCAACCAGAAACTACTTTGTCGTCTTCACTGGCTTTTATTAAGCAGCCAACAGCTGCCTTGGAACTATGACTTCCTACAGTGAGCTGTTCCCCTTAGAATGTCGCCCTCTTTTTACCCCTCAAAATAAGTGTCTCTTTTTCCTTCTTTTCTCCCAAGCAAGTCTTTGGTGTCAATAAACCAAATAAACCAAAAACCCACTGCCATCAAGTTGATTCCGACTCACAGCCACCCCATTGTTGTTAGGTGCCGTCGAGTTGGTTCTGACACATAATGACCCTGTGTACAACAGAACGAAACACTGCCCAGTCCTGTGCCATCCTCACAATTGTTGTTATGCTTGAGCCCATTGTTGCACCCACTGCGTCAGTCCATCTTGCTGAGGGTCTTCCTCTTTTTCACTGACCCTCTACTTTACCAAGCATGAGTCAATAAAACCAAACTAAACCCATTTCTGTCAAACCGATTCCGAATCATAGTGACCCTGTAAGACAGAGTAGAGCTGCCCCTGTAGGGTTTCCAATGAGCAGATAGTGGATTCGAATTGCTGACCTTTTGGTTAGCAGTGAAGCTCTTAACCACTGCATCACCAGATGTCAATAGTAAGAGTAATAATTGCATCTTATTTGTATAGTGCTTTTTTTATGGTTTATAAAGCCTGTTAAACTCCTTTAAGCTGTTTTGAGTTCTATAGTTATCCTAGGATGATACATACCATCACCTCCAAAGCACAGATGAGAAAACTACAGCTCAGAGATGTTAAATAACTTCTTCGTAGTTACATGTCTAATAAGTGCTATATGCCAAATCTGGAAACTAAGTTTTTAAACACGACATTAAGTGTTTTATACATTTCATCATGCTGACATATTTAGCAAAACATAGTTCCTGAGTAGTACAAATGGTTAATGCACTCAGCTAATAATGGAAAGATTGGTGGTTCAAGTTCATCCAGAGGTACCTCAGAAGAAAGGCCTGGCAACCTGCTTTCAAAAAATCAACCATTGAAAATCCTGTGGAGCACGGTTCTACTCTGACATACATGGGGTTGCCATGAGTCAGAGCCGACTCGATGGTAACTGCATACGTAAACACGGGAGCATCGCTAAAAAAAGGTCTTTCCTTCCCTAGGAAATAACTCCCAGCTATCATTTCTGAGATGAGCTGTGGGCCTGGCTTATTTCCGGTGAATGGAGTGGCCAGCTTATTCCTGGTCATCCAGCATTGTTTGAGAACTTCCCTTGTGGGGAATGATGGTAGCCACATTACACAACTGAACATCGTACTCTGCGTCAACGGTACCCTCTGGAGTTGTGCAGGGTGGCAGGCCCTGGTACTGTGGCCAAATGCAAGACAGTTTCTCTGTTTGCATCTGTACTGGTCTATGTTAAAGTGCAGGAGAGGTGTGGAAAGCAAATGTATAACGGATGAAATAGGGTTTTTTTAAATATGGAGTGATTGACACATGCAAAGGACCCTGAGCCTTGAATATCTCACCTGCTTGAATGAATGAATTGGTTTTTCTTATGTATCTCTGCAGCTCTTGGTTTATTTGATGCTGCACCAATTCACAAAACTCCGCTCACTGCAGTTTAGAGAGACACCATAGGGACTTGGCATGAGTCATACAAATAATATATACCCATTTGTTATAACCTAGGCTAGGTCTTCCCTCACTGTCTTCCCTACCAATAGTGAGCTGTTAGATTCTAATGGATAATCTAGGACATGTGTACATTTCCTATGAAGTTCAAAAGGCTTTATTGAGAAATGGATATTTGAATACACATGTACATACACATACATGCACACACTTACTCAACTCCCTTTGGGTTTTGTTTTGCTTTTTAATTCAAGTAATGTGATTCTGGAATGTGGAAGTAGTTAATTTTTCTTCTCAGTTAACCAAGACTCAGCCAAAAAATGTTTCTCCTTTTGTCCTTAATAAATATCTTTCTAAAGTATCGGACCAATTTTTAGTGCTGACCATTACACATTATTTTCAGACAATGGTGTCTCTATAGAGCTTCACTTACCACCATGGCAAACACCAGCTGTCATCACGTTGTTGTTAGGTGCCATCTAGTCAATTTCAACGCATAGTGACTCCATGGGACAGAGTAGAACTGCCCCCTAGGGTTTCCTAGTCTCTAATCTTTCTTTACCAGAGCAGATTGCCAGATCTTTCTCCAGCTGAGCTGCTGGGTGGATTTGAACTGCCAGCCTTTGGGTTAGCAGCTGAGCACTTAACCATTGCACAACCAGGGCTCCTTGCTGTTGTGGGGCTCTACATCAAATCAGAACTCTGACTTAAAGTTCCAGGCATCTTTAGGAGGAAGGAATAAGATGCAACTGAAGCATAAATAATTGCATATTCAAAGATGCAGCTAGCCCAACAAAGATTTTCCATTTTAATATCTTAAAAACCACAGGCTAGAAAGTTGCTCCACAAAAGATTGCCTTTTTGCTTTTTTAAAATGCCCGTGTGGCTGTGTGCACTCCTGTTGATTTGTCTTTTTTCTAACCAGCGACGTCTTGGGTGTTTGTGGCTAGAACTCACCACTGTTTCTGCCTTTCTCTCTCTCATTCTCTTTCTTTGTATTTTTATCTCATTTTCTCTGTCTCCTGTTTTCCCGCTCTTCCTCGCCTTCATTATCTCTTGCATAGATAAGATGTAAGTTTCAAATTATTTGGTATATTTTTCAACGTTTATGTTTTCTGTACCTAATTTAAAGGCATGGAAAGTTGTAAACATCAGTCTGAAAATAAACTAAATTAAGTTGCTTTTACTTCTCTCACCCTTTTTTTTTTTTTTTCTCTTTGGATCAGCAACTCTCAATAGAAAAGGAAAATTTCCCTGTCTCTGGTGTGGAAGATTGGACTAAATGTGCAGTGACCCTCAACCCTACACCAGAGGGTAGTTCTTCTTTACAAGAATATGTTTCCCAGTGATTCTCTTTCTTCTCAAATGAAGTACAGTGATGAAAGCTTAATTGAGGACTCTCTGAATTTTTATTCTTCCTTTAAATTCCCTTAAATGTGTTCTGCAGACCCCATTCTGAAGCGCGCAAAGAAACAAGAAGAATCTCTTTTAGCTAGCATATCTTTTATTTAAGCATCATGTCTTAACCTGACATGCCTACAAAGGGGCATCTCAGCATTTGAGAACCCTGGTGGCGTAGTGGTTAAGTGCTATGGCTGCTAACCAAAGGTCGGCAGTTTGAATCCACCAAGTGCTCCTTGGAAACTCTATGGGGCAGTTCTACTCTGTCCTGTAGGGTAGCTATGAGTCAGAATCAACTTGAGGGCAATGGGTTTTGGTTTGGTTTAGAACCTATTAGGAGCCCTGGTGGCACAGTAGTTAAGAGCTACCACTCCTAACCAAAAGGTTGGCAGTTTGAATCGACCAGGTGCTCCTTGGAAACTCTATGGGGCAGTTCTACTCTGTCCTATAGGGTTGCTATGAGTTGGAATTGACATGATGGCAACAGGTTTGGTTTAGGACCTATTAGGAGTCCTTGTGTGGTGCTAATTGTTAACACACTCTGCTACTAGCCAAAAAATTACAGGTTCGAGTCTACCCAGAGGCACCTAGAAAAAAGGCCTGGCAATCTACTTCTGAAAAATCAGCCATTGAAAACTCTAAGGAGCACAGTTCTACTCTGACAAACATGGGGTTACCATGAGCTGGGATCAGCTTCACGGCAACTGGTTTTTGTCTTTGGTGGGCCCTATCAATACAGTGTCCATTCTGAACAGTTTTAGGGAAAAGTTCACATAGAATTACAGACAAGCCCCCCCAGTCAAGTTATTCAGTGGTGGACCTCAGAGTCTTGAGATGAGGAGAGGAAGGGATTATTTGATTTTGCTGGATTATGTTTTGCAGAAAGCTTTATAAATCAATCCTACCTGCATCAAATAAAGTGAGGGTAGCTAATAACTTCCACAAAGATTGTAATGCCTTGTGTTTTAAGCTCCAGATGCTCCTTGGTGACCTTTTCTCAAATCTATCAGCAAACAAAGAAATACCGCGTTAGAATATGCGAGTTCTTGCCTCTTTGCGGAGATGCAGAGTCCTTAAACCTAGGAATTTGAAAACATGTAGAACATTGCTGATAGGGGCAGGCTAGAGAAAGGTGGACCGCTTCTCCTTCTGCTGAGGCTTCAGCACCACCTACTGTCTAGAATATTAATCCTCTCCCCTGGTCGACTATATGCATGAACGGGCACTTGGTTGTTACTTGATGTGTGATCACTGTGGAAGGCATCGTCTTTGGAATTCACTGCCCCTGCGTCAAGGTGTACACTTCTTTTATACTTTAGGTAAATATCCTTTTACCTTGTTCTAGGATACTAGATACTAGGATACTCATGAGATACAATAATAGGTGCCTTTCATCAGCAAAGACCTCGTCATGCCATTTTATGCATTGTCTATGATGAGATTTGCTTTATTTCACTGACACTAATGGGATTTCTTTGGGACCATTTCACCCAGTGACTCATAAGGACAGTCACTCATGTGTAGTAGCTGAAAGAATCAGGCCTGAAATCCCTCCTCCCCAACCAGAGAGAATGCTGATTATTATTTGATGAGAATTTTTTCTCCATGGGTATTTTTCTCTGTGGTTCCCATTTATCATTCTTTTTTATCTCCCATCACAGTCAAAGAAATGCCATAGAATAATTTTAATTATACCTTGGCTCGAAGATATGATTTATTTAATTTGTCATTAAGAAGACGTTTCAAAGAGTCTTTTCAGATGATCATTCCTCTTAAATCATAATTTTGAAAGAAAGCTTCAGAACAAAAATGTGAAAGGTAAATTGAACACACAGAAACCACCACCGCGCCGCCGCCCCCTCTGGCCTGTTATCACTTGCTACTTTGCTTGAGGAACATCGTTACTCATTATGGAAGCTTAGGCACCTGCAGAAATTCCTTGGTATTTGGAAAGGCATCCCAGCTGATAAACCATGCTACTAAAACATGGCACAAATCCAAACCAAGGGTTTGCTTTCCCTGGCAGCAGGTAGGAATAAGAACAACAGGGTTGATGAAGGATGATTTTAAGACAAATTATAAATTGTTTATTTTATAAATACTCCTTTATGTAATAATTGTAACTTGGAAGCCAACCAAGAGCATTTGGGTGTCATTAGAGCAGTCTTCATAATTAAATAGGTTCTTCACACTGCCACCTTCAACCAGGTAAATCTAATCATTTTGATTATCGCTTGGCTGCTTTCTTCCCAAGGACCTATACTCGGCCACCCTCAATTGGCTTGTGCGTAGCAGTTTCCATTTGTGGCAGTCAAGCTTATTAAACAGCTCTGCTTGGTGTTTTCTCCCCTAAAAAAAAAAAAAAAAAAAAACAAAAACAGTGCTATGAGCTTGGTGTTTTCTCCCCAGTCCTTGAAAATAGACCGGTAAGCATTCTGCTCAAGGGCAATTTGTAAATTGCTTTACAGAAGGCTCCAGTTTGTGCTCCACTTCCCTACCTAACTCCCTGAGAGAATCAACCCATGTCTGCAACTGTCTCAGGAGGAAAAAAACAAACTAGAAACTAAGTTGTTATTTTTGTTTGTTTTGATAGCTGCTTTAAAATGTAGAACCTAATAACCCAACTAAAAAAATTTCTTTTTGAAAGAAACAACCAGTTGCCACTGAGTCAATTCTGACTCATGGTGAACCCATGTGTGCAGAGTAGAACTGCACACCATAGTGTTTTCAAGGCTGTGACCTTTCGGATGCAAATCACTAGGCCTTTTTTCCAAAGCGCCTCTGGGTGGGTTCGAACTGCCAACCTTTTGGATAGTAGATGAGTGGATGTATACGTATGTGTATTATATGTGAGTGTGGTGTCCCAAAATCTGACTGGGGTCAGAATTTGCCTTGGGTTTTGTTCCGATGTCATTTGTCAAGTTGCAGAAGTTGTTCAAAGAACCAGGTCACAATACTACGTGACAGTGCTTCTTGGCATGAATCGATCAAAAACCTTGACTCATGAAAGTGCCCTACACCACTGCTGGGTTTTTTCCCTGCCACCCAAAAATGGCAGTTTGGCTTGTCTTCAAGCAAGAGAAAAGCATTGTTTTTTGTTTGTGTTTTTCCGACTTGTTCTCTTTCCCACCTTCACACAACAAGGTTACGTTTTAATTGTGTGAACAAAAAAGAGGCAGGACAAACAGAGACACTATTGAGAAAATAGCCTACCTCGTTTTTACATTCTGAAAATTCTCAATTCACGGGCATAGCTGCTCAGTAGAAAATAAACCTTAATGAAAAGTGAAGATGTTGAAAAATCAAATGTCCAGAGGATTTCCGAAAAAGTAATAATTATAACCAAAATAGAGACTTGGAAACAAACACTAAATATGTAGAGGCCTAATACTTTCTAGATGATGGTACACTTAATTGATTTTCATCAAGATGTTTTGGCACCTTAAGCCTTTGCCTAATCAGGGGAGAAAAAGTCTCTACCCAGACTTGAAACCTTTAAAGGGAATTAATTTATGGCTAGATTGAGCAGCAAAGCCACCCAAGAAAACAAGGGCCTGGCCTGTACTTTGTAGAGGGCATGCTGTACATTGTGCTATTCCAGTAGGTACAAACCCCAGATTCCTCACATAAACTAATTCTAGAGCCTTACAACCACAGAAGCAGGAGAAGTGCTCCCTTGTCAGATGAAGTTCAAACTAACATGACAAAGTCCTTGAGGAAATCTGCCACCAAAAGAGACAGCAAATCCAACAAAGGAAAGCATTCACCCCTTAAAAAGGAAGTATGATGGAACAACCTGAAAGGGACTTTTAGCTAAGTTATGTGTAGATTCTTCAAGGGTGACTCCTGGAACTCCACTTCCCTACCTAACTCCCTGAGAGAATCAACCCATGTCTGCAACTGTCTCAGGAGGAAAAAAACAAACTAGAAACTAAGTTGTTATTTTTGTTTGTTTTGATAGCTGCTTTAAAATGTAGAACCTAATAACCCAACTAAAAAAATTTCTTTTTGAAAGAAACAATCAGTTGCCACTGAGTCAATTCTGACTCATGGTGAACCCATGTGTGCAGAGTAGAACTGCACACCATAGTGTTTTCAAGGCTGTGACCTTTCGGATGCAAATCACTAGGCCTTTTTTCCAAAGCGCCTCTGGGTGGGTTCGAACTGCCAACCTTTTGGATAGTAGATGAGTGGATGTATACGTATGTGTATTATATGTGAGTGTGCGTGTCCCAGCCCCGTTGCTGAGCAGCCCTTAGAATCAGTGACCCTCAGTAACAGTGAGCACAATGGGTGTCCACTTCTTGGTTTCTCAAAAACCTCCTCCAATAAAAGGAACCAGGGCTCCCTGGAGAAATGGATGGTTCTAGGACTGTTGCAGGGAAAATTTTGAGATGAGCCTGGAACGTCTTAATTGGGCCAGAAAGTAAGGAAATACTCAATGAATGAAAATGATATATCAAAAGGACAGAGGAGCCAGCTTGAAAAAAGTCTCCCACTGGCCAAAATGGAGACGCTGCGAGTATCACAATAGATAATGAAAGGAATATTTTATGATACAGTGGGTATTATAACCTAGTGAATAAAATAAGAAGCCAGATGCCTGTACCAATATAAATATATAAGTAATTGAAGGAGAAAGGAAAGTTCTTAGAGTAGAAAATCAACTAGCACATGTGGAACCAATGAATGAATGATAGAAATAGAGAATCATCATTTGGCAACTGTCTTAGTTATTTAATGCTGTTACAACAGAAATAACACAAGTGGATGGCTTTAATAAAAAAAAATTTATTCTCTCACAGTCTAGGAGGCTGCAAGTCCAAATTCAAGGTGCAAGCTCCAGGGGAAGGCCGCCTCTCTCTGTCAGCTCTGAGAGAAAGTCCTTGTCATCAATCTTCCCCTGGCCTAGTTGCTTCTCAGCACAGGGACCCTGCATCCAAAGGATGCGCTCTGCTCCCAGTCCTGCATTCTTGGTGGTAGGAGTCCCTCTCTTCTCTGCTCACTTCTCTCTTTTATATGTCACAAGAAGTTGACTCAAGATACAACCTAATCCTGTAGTTTGAGTCCTACCTCATTAACATAACTGCCTCTAATCCTGCCTCATTAACATCATAGAGGTTAGGATTTATAACACATAGGATAATCACATCAGATCACAAAATGGTGGACAACCACACAATACTGCAAATCATGGCGTAGTCAAGTTGACACATATTTTGAGGGGGACACATGATTCAATCCATAACAGCAACCCTTGTAGAGATGGTTGATTTAGGCAAGAGCCTTCAATGGATTCTAAGGCTGGCAGGTGGAGATTTGATGAGCATCAGGTTATTGGTGTAATCTTGGAATATTTTCCTACAGAATACTAATCAGTTACAAGGGGGAACATGGTAAACGCAAGAGGGAAATGTCAGGTAGACACCAACATGGCCTAGTGATTAGGGTTAAAGTTTCTAATGATGAGGCAAGTCAACATCATATAAGCCCTGAAGAGAACTTCACAGCATTTCAGTGGTGTTCCTGCCAAGACTGAATCAGGCCATGAGGAGACACCAGGCAAATCCAGACTGAGGTCATTGTACAGAATGTAAGACCCGTACTCTTTAAAACTGTCAAGGACTGGGAAGGACTTGAAGAACTGTTCTGGCTTGAAGGAACATGAAGAAACTATGACAATTAAATGCAATATACCTTCCTGAATAAGATCTTAAACCAAAAGAAAAAGAGACATTGCTGAGAAAGTTAGCAAGTTTTGAATGGAGTCCTGATTGGATAATGGTAATGTACCAGAGTTTGATGTCCTCATTTGGAGGGTTGTGTGCTGGTTATTAGGAAAGTATGCCTTGTTTGAGGAAAAATACTGTGAAATATTTAGAGCTGATGAGGCATCATGTCTGTAGCTGGTTTTAAAGGTTGAGAAAAACACTAATCATAATGGTAAATACAGAGAGAGAAAGAGAAAAGGAAATGGAGCAAATACAGTAAAATATTAACAATTGGAGGTCTGTGTGATGGGGATACAGGAGCTCTTTGTATTTTTTCTGGTAAATTTTCTTTAAGTTTTTAAGTATTAAAAAAAATTTTTTTTTCAATGTAAGAAAAAGGAATTCCAAAATATGGCGTTAGAGGCAAAAGCAGTAATGAGACAGATGGGGAGGGCCAGAGCTTACACAGTGAGGGCCAAGTGAACCCTTAGGTGGCTCCTATTTTATGGTCTATATTTAACATGCTGTTCGCTACTGTTGAGTGGATTCTGACTTGTGGTGACCTTATGACGACACCATGAAACACTGCCCACTCCTGCATCATCTTCATGTTTGAGTCCGTCATTGTGGCGCTTGTCCCAGTCCATCTCACCGAGGGTCTCCCTTGCCCTTGTTGGCCCTCTTCTTCACCAAACATGATGTCCTCCCCTAGCAATTGATCCTTCCTCATGACATGTCCAGTGCAAGCAAGTTGGATAGTGTTCTGTTGTGATCCATAAAGTTTTCATTGGCTCATTTTTGGAAGTAGATCGCCAGGCCTTTCTTCCTAGTCTGGCCTAGTCTGGAAGCTCTGCTGAAACCTGTCCACCATGGGTGACCCTGCTGGTATGTGAAATACTGGTGGCATAGTTTCCAGCATCATGGTAACATGCAAGCTAACGTAGTATGACAAATTGACAGATGGGTGGTGGATATTTAACATAAGTCAAGGTAATTAATAAGAAATACAGCACACTCAATGACAACAACAAAATAGATAAAATTTAGAAAGGGAAAAAAAAAACAAGATTACAGCCTAGGAAACCCTATGGGGCAGTTCTACTCTGTCATATAGAGTCACTATGAGTTCAAGTCAAAACAACGGCACACAAAAACAACAACAAACAGGATAAAGAGGGACATAAAATTTAAATGTCCAAAATCCTTGCTTTCTTTCTTCCCACTATGTAAGGCAAGGCATCATCTGAGGAAATCGGGAGGAACTATGGTTTCCATTTCCTTATATTGGGATTTTAAGTGTCGGCTATCTTATGAGATTAATTTGATGACCATATCTTATAGCTTTAACTTGTATAAATAAAGATAAATGTGCCTATTAAAAAAAAGAAATATAACACAACAGCTTCCTGACCCAGGAGCACTTCAAGGGTCAGGGCCTTATTTTCATCTACATTCACAGATTGTCAACAACTTATCTTTAACCTCCTCTCATGAATAGGGACAGAGCTCGGCACCAGGGATTTATGAAAGTTTAAGATGTGGTCCCTGACCCCTAGGAGCCTTAGAACAAGGAGAGAAACATCATATATGTAAAAAAAAAAAAAAAAAAAAAGACAAATTATATTCCTCAATAGTACAAGCTTCATGCTGAAGAAATGGAACTGGCAGTTAATGCTGACAAGCTTCATGAAAAGAAGGAATCATCATGAGCAGGGGGGTCAGGAGAAGGCTCTGAGGGAGGTGGCCTTGCATTCACACGCTCCTCACAGAGACAATAGGCTTCATCCAGCTGCTGACGTTCAGTCTAACCTGGCCATTCTCCCTTTGATGCCATGGATGGATAGATGGTGCCTCGCCTCTGCTTGAATACTAGAAATGGTGATTCATGTTCTCCTGAGGCAGCCTGTTTCAGTGTTTTAAAGGTAGAAAGTTCTTTCCTTACACAGGAGATTACCTGTTTGTAGTTAATCCTTGCTTTCTGATAAAGGGAAATACAAAATAAGTTCAATTCCATTTCATCTTTTTCCTAAAAACCCTTCATATATTTGAAGATCACTATCATGTCTCCCCTAATTTTTCTTTCTCGTGCCAACTACTTTTAGTTCTTTTAACTCTTATAAATTTACTAGACTCTTCACTAGCCTAGGCCCCTCTGGGTGGCACAAACAGTTAAGTGCCCAAATACTAGCTGAAGGGTTGGGGTTCGAACCTACCCAGAGACACCTTGGAAGACAGCCCTGGCAATCTGCCTCTAAAAGGTCACAGCCTTGAAAACCCTATAAAGCAGTTCTACTCTGCACACATGTGGTTACCATGAGTCAGGATCAACTCAACAGCAACCAACAACAACAACATCACTAACCTAGATGCAACAACATAAATTCAAAGGATGTTGCTAGTAAGCTGTGGTCTGACTAATGCAAAATACAATGGTAGTAGTACCCTTCTAAACTGGAATACCTCGTGCTACTAATGCAATCTAAGATTGCGTCCACTTTCTTTGGCAGCCACATGGACCTGTTGACACCGAAATGCTCGAGTCTCCCATGAACTGCCCATCCAGTCTTCCCCCTTCCTATGCCTATGTCGCTGATTTTTTCAATTGTAGCTTTCTGTCATTATCCATATTAAATTTCATCATAGATTGACTGGTCCAGCTTGAAATCACTGTAAGTCCTCATTCTCTTATTTAATGTTCAGGGTATTCCTTTTAGGTGTGTTCTTTATGAAGAATTGATAAAAGCAGTTTATCAGGCACTGATTTTGTTTTTATTGAAAAAATGGGTCAACTAGAGAGTGTTGAAATTTATCCCTAGAGATGCTGCCTCCAGGTTTATTGTGATCATTAATCAGCAGTCTTTGTTGTGGCATTTAACTATTAAAGAAAATAGTTCTCTGTCCAGTCTCCATTTTATCACTAGAGGTGAGCTGTCTGTCAGCTCTTTGGGTAGCTCCAAGCCTTTGAAGAATCTCATTTTTTAAATTCTCCCTATGAGGAAATTGATATAAAAAAGAAGACATCACCCTATTGTAAGGCTTCATCAAAGCCATCGGTCAAGAAAATTGCTAACAAAAAGACATGTCCTCTCTATGAATGAAGATGACTGCAACACATTATTTTCCTGATTGGCACCAAATAAATACATTGGCATTGTGAATGAAAGGTAAAGAAATTATAACCTGAAATGGAAGGCTTAGTATGATATGAAGAAAGTAACATCAAAATGGAATTCTTATCCTATGGACCCATAGGCGCTTATTTTTTACAGATAATAAAAGCACTAAAATCAGAAAGACTTTTCACTAACAGAAGTGAGACTATAGTATGACTTAAATACTATTATAATTTATGCATCTCATTGCTAATCTGATCATTGACAGAGTTGTTCATAGTTAACTTTTTTCTCACGATTTTTATGATCTCTAGAGAAAAGCACTGAGTTTACCTTCTGCCAGGTATACATTATAGAAAACACTATAGAAAGTAAAAGAATAATTTTTTGAACACTGGGATGGTTAAGCACTTGGTAAATACACACTTTTAAGCATCTATACTCTGAATCATTCTCGGCAGTATGAACCAACCACGAGCAGAAAAGGTTGGGGGTATTGTTGATCCTGTTTATTGTTGGTATTTAATTACGTTCAAATCCAGCCATCAGTTCACATCTTGAGTTCTAACTGCCTTGGAGAATTCTGTGCACAGAACAATGGCTGGAGTGACTCTTCAGAACAGAAGTCATAAATATAGTTTCTTCCTGATCTTGATGAATTAAAACCAAAGGAGGGGAGACAGTTTTGTTTTGCAGGAAGCCATCTGTTTATTTGTGTACAGCGTTTGTATTCATATTTAAGGAAATTAATCAAGCAAAAAGCATCAGAATTCCCAACACAAAACACAGGAGTACAAAACAAACATACAGTTTGAGAAAACCAAGTAGCTAATGAGGTTTTGAACCTCTTTAGTTTAATCTTCTAGAGTCCCAAGGAGACCTCTCTGGTGTGTGTACAGTGCATGACTTGCTCTGCATTCATCCTTGCTACTTCGGGGCTCAGAACATGAATCGGGGACAAGTGGTAAGTTAATGAATTAGCACTGTCAGCCCTGCAACTGTACCAGCAAAGTCCTGGATTTACAGAACTTCTCTGGTCCTTGGTTAAGCAATAATAAAACCAATAATAAAAATCTGTCCCAGGTCCCTACATGTGCATAAAGAGATGAACGTTTCTTCAGGAAACAAATGTCAATTAAAAATGTTAATGTCAATTATAAAAAAAAGCCTTGCAAATGACTCTAGGGCTTGGGATATGTGCCAACTCCTTGCTGCTTGCCAAGAAGTTGTCAGGAGATATGGAACCAAGACAGTTTTAAGAACTAGACCTGGACAATTTGACTCTGCACTCAAAAGTTTGATGTGTGAGCTTACAATTAGAACATTCTAGGTATAAAATCATTACTGCTTGTCACCTCTCTGAGGCAATAACTTCATTACTCTTGCAGCAACGCCTTCTGGAACCACCTGTACCACATGGACATGTTTCTCCTTCTTTGAATTCCTTCTGTGTTTAAACATCTTCAGTTGGCTACACATAATCAAGAGTGCAGATAGCTGTATTATGCCCTTGCACTTGTTCTATAGATGATTCATGCATGGATATCTTGTTTCCAGCTAATGAGGTGTCTTAGTTGTCTAGTGCTTCTGTAACAGAAATACCACAAATGGTGGCCTTAACAAAGAGAAATTTATTATCTCATAGTTTAAGAGACTAAAAGTCCAAATTCAGGGTGCTGGCTCTAGGGGAAGGCTTCTTTCTCTGTTGGCTCTGGGGGAAGGTCCTTGTCTCTTTCAGCTTCTCCTGGGCAATCTTTGTATGGCTTGGCATCTCTCTTCCCCTATCTTTGCTGCTTTTGCTTGCTTGTTTAATCTCCTTTATATCTCAAAAGAGGTTGACTTAAGACACACCCTACACTAATCCTGTCTCCTTACCATAACAAAAACAACCCATTCCCAGATAGGGTTATAACCACATATATAGAGGTTAAGATTTACAACACGTATTTTGGGGGGACACAATTCAATCCATAACATTCCACCCTTTGTCCCCCAGAAATTCATGTCCTTGTCACATGCAAAACACATTCACCTCATCACATCATCCCAAAAGTCTTAAATCAATTCCAAGTCTAAAATCTCATCTTCTGAACCATCTAAATAAATATGTGAGACTTTATGCATATTCTGTCCTGGAGCAAAATTCCTCTTCATCTGCAAACCTATGAAATCTAGAATACAAGCTATCTGTTTCCAGAGTACAATCGTGTACTGTATAACGTCCGTTCAGAAAACATCCAGCCACATATACGTCCGAGGTCCCATAAGGTTTTAGGGAGTTCAGAAATCCCAGTCAGAGAATGAGATGTAGCAGACTTAACTAGACATAATGAATGCAGTGACTTCCTGCATGCAACACATGTATCTCATGTCTTTTGTGTACAAAGTGATTCCGCTGCCAGGTGTCTAATGGTACAGTGCATACCTACCCTATAATACATAAGTCTTGATATTCATAAGAAATGCCTATCATAATGTGAACTTTCCCTACTTACAAATAAAAAGTTTACCATATAACAGTGTATGCTTTGACTGATAGGCAGCAGCATGCAATCTCGTGTATCACACGTCTCTTTCGAAAATATTACCAAGAAGCACATCATGGCTCCCAAATGCAGCATAACCAGTGCTAGTGATTGCAGCAGCAAGAGGCAAAGGAGAAGTATCAATTTGGAAGCAAAACAAAAGGTTATTAAACAACAAGAAGGTGGAAAATCAGTGAATGCTATTGCTTGTGATTTAGGCAAGTCACACACGACAATCATGACGATCCTCAAAAGCAAAGAAAAATTTCTCCAAGCTGTTAAAAGATCGGCTCCACTGAAAGCTACAAGGCTAAGGAAAATGTGAGAGGGAACTATATCAGGTATGGAGAAATAGCTAATGATATGTATTCAAGACCAAAACAAAATCACATCCCTCTCAGCACGTTGGTGGTCATTGCTAAGGTACGAAACATGCTCGAGATACTTAAAGAAAAGGCAGGACCAGACTATGATATCTAATTTAGTGCTAGCTCTGGGTCATATGGTGTTCACACAACATCCAAATCACATAATGTCCTATTTCACAGACTTTAAGTGATGCATGACTATAAAATGGTGGAACAGGTACAAGGTAGACATTTCTGTTACAAATGGGAGAAATTGGAGGGAGAGAAGGAATAGCAGGCACCAAGCAAGTTCAAAACACAGCAGAACAAAGTACATTGCCTTGCAACGCTTGAAAATAATACTCCCTTCTCTGAAACCATCTGGGCAATGGCCCCACCCTCCAGAATCTGTGTGTTGGCCTTATCCTCTGGATTCTGGGTGTAGGTCCCTCAGCCCTAGGGTTCAGCTCTGCCTTCCAGGCCCTCTGGGATAACAGCCCTGCTCCCTCAGCTTTAGGCAGCCCCATTCTCTTAGTTCATCAAAATGGTGACCATACCCCCCTCAGCCGTGGCCCCTTGGGTGTGGCAGCCCTGCCCCTTCAGCTTTGGGCAGTGGCCCCATTCCCCTGGCAGAACTTAATGGCAGCTGCACACTCCAGAACTGAGTTGGTGAAGATCCAACACTGAAACCTAGGAGGCTGTTGGCTCCACCTTTTGAGATCCAGGACACTTTGGATCCCTTTGAAACTAAGAAGGACCTGCTTCCTGTGCTTCTTCCAACAGTTCTGTGATCTCCGGGCTGCTCCAGGGATGATCCTTTCCCTTTTTTGGAGGACAACAGATATAGCTCCTTTAGCCTGTTCCCTATTATATATATATGTTCCCTAAAGGTTAGGAAATATGCAGCCTGAGCTGTCCATCATGAACTGGGCGTTGTGTGACTCACAGAGTCGTAAAGTTGGACATGCACAGTAGTATTCCATCCTTAAATGGAAGTGGTATATATGCGATTGGGCTATAGCAAGACCTGAAGGCAGAAGTAAATTACATGAGAAAGTGGCCCAAATGCCAAGGTCCTCACTCCTGTCACATTATCATCTTTCTTCCAGTCTTCACCTAGGGCATCATGGGTAGTTCCTTACAATGAGTTGGCTGAGGAAGAGGAAACTCCTGCCTTGTTTACAGACATTGCTGTGCAGTATGCAGACACCACTCAGAAGTGTACAGTGGCAGCACTGTAGCCCCTTTCTGGAACCTCCATGATGAACAACAGTGAAGGGAAATCCTCCCAGTGGGCAGAACTTCAAGAAGTGCACCTGGTTGTTCCCTTTGCTTGGAAGAGAGAAATGGCCAGATGTGCAACTGTATACCGATTCACGAGCTATGGCCAATGGTTTGGCTGAATGGTCAGGGACTTGGAAGGAGCATGATTGGAAAACTGGTGACAAGGATATATGTTGATAGACTTCTCTGAAAGGGCCAAAGTGGAGATATTTATGTCTCATGTAAATGTTCACCAAAAGGTGAACTTGCCGGAGAATTTTATCAATCAAGTGGATAGGATGATGCATTCTGTGAATACCAGTCTGCCTCCTTCCCCAACCACTCCTGTCATTGCCCAGTGGGCTCATGAGCAAAGTGGCCATGATGTGAGGGATGGAGGTTATGCATGGGTTCAGCAACAACCAAGACCGACTTGGCTATAGCCACTGCTAAGTGCCCAATCTGCCAGTAGCAGACACCAACACTGAATCCCTGATATGGCACCATTCCTAGGAGCGACCAGCCAGCAACTTGGCGTCAGGTTGATTACATTGGACCAGTTCCATCATGGGAAGGGCAGTGTTTTGTTCTTACTGGGGTAGACATTTACTCTGGATATGGACTTGCCTACCATGCACACAATGCTTTTGCCAAAACTACCATCTATGGACTCACAGAGTACCTTATCTACCATCATGGTATCTCACACAGCATCATCTCAGAGCAAGGGACTCACTTCACAACAAATGAAGTGCGGCAATGAGCCCATGCTCTTGAATTCACTGGTCTTACTATGTTCCCCATCATCCTGAAGCAACTGGCTTTATAGAACAATGGAACAGTCTTCTAAAGACACCATTACAGTGCCAACTAGTGGCAATACCATGCAGGGTTGGGGCAGTGTTCTCCAGGAGGCTGTATATGCTCTAAATCAGCGTCAAATATATGATGCTGTTTCTCCAATAGCCAGGATTCATGGGTCCAGGAAATAAGGGGTGGAAATGGGAGTGGCCCCACTCACTATTACCCCTAGTGACCCACTCACAAAATTTTTGCACCCTGCCCCCACGACCCTATGCTTTGTGGGTTCTAGAAGTCTTAGTTCCAGAAGGAGAAATGCTCCCATCAGGAGACACAACACTGATTACACTGAACTGGAAGTTAAGAATGCCACCTGGCCACTTTGGGCTTCTCATGCCTCTGGATCAACAGGCGAGAAAGGGAGTTACCATATTGGCTGGTGTGATCCTAATATATCTATATTTATATTAAAAAAAATTTTTTTATATATAGATGTATATATATACATAGATGTATATATATATATACACACACACCCTTCATTGGTTTTGCCCATCTAGAGAACATGAGGGAAAGCAGCGTAGCACAGTAGTTTTATAACCACTTTCAACTATCAGTTTCCTCATCTGTTAAATGGGGGTGGTGTTATTGTTAATTGCCATTAAGTCGATTCCCACTCATGGCGAACCCATGCGTGCAGAGTAGAACTGCTTCATATGGTTTTCAAGGCTGTGACTTTTTGGAAGCAGCTCGCCAAGCCTGTCTTCTGAGACACCTCTGAGTGGGTTCAAACAGCTTACCTTTTGTCTAGTAGTTGAGTGCTTAACCATTTTCATCATGCAGAGACTCCAATAGGGATGATAGAAGTACCTTTTTATTAGAAACAAATGAAATAATCTATGTAAAGCCCTTAAGACAGTGACTGGAACCTGACTCGCTCAGTTATTTCTAATATTATTCCCTCTGCTGCTTGTATGTCTATCTTGGTACCATGACTGTGTTAGACATGTAACACACAATACATGCTTGGTGAATAAATCAATAAATTAATGAATGATGCATGAAAATGAAAATCTTAGTTACAAAGTCAGTGGACAGTTATTTAAAGTAGAATGAGACAACACCTTCTTTGCCAAATAAAAAATGTAGAAGCATATAATTTTAGCATGGAATTACCTGGTTCAGTACTTTCATTTTATAGATGAGGAAAACAGCCTCCACCAGACTGAGTCCAGCACAACTAGATGGTGCCCAGCTACCACCACCAACCGATCCAACAGGGATCATAGTAGAGGGTCCCGGACAGAGCTGGAGAAAAATGTAGAAAAAAATTCTAACTCAACAAAAAATAACCAGGCTTGCTGGTCTGACAGAGACTGGAGAAACATCGAGAGTATGGCCCCCAGGAACCCTTTTAACTCGGTAGTAAACTCACTCCTGAGGTTCACCCTTCAGCCAAAGATTAGACAGGCCTATAAAACAAACAATAACACATGTTGTTCAACCATGTATACAAGACTAAATGGGCATACCAGCCCAGGGGCAAAGACAAGAAGGTGGAAGGGGACAGGAAAGCTGGATGAATGGAAATGGGGAGCCCAAGGTTGAGAAGGGGAGAGTGTTGACATGTCGTGTGGTTAGCAACCAATGTCACAAAACAATATGTGTATTAATTTCTTAATGAGAAACTAATTTGCTCTGTAAACTTTAACGTAAAGCACAATTTTTTTAAAAAAAAGGTCATTTTTGTCCTTTTGCTTAAAATATTTGCTCTCATGTCCTTTTCTCATTAAAAAAAAAAAAATCAGTCTGTATCTATTCCTGAGAGTCAGTGAATCAATAGAGTAGATTTTGATTACATGGCTCTCAAAAGCCTCACGTGAGTGCTTAACCATTGCACTACCAAGGCTCCTTCTCATATGTGAATGTAGTTGTTGGCGTTCTGAACTATCTCAGCTAAGCAAGCCCAGTCCAACCATAATGTAAAGGCTGAATTAAAAAATAAGTGATAGTCCTTATTCTAAAGAAGTAATGTACATATTTCATTTTGTCATTGATATACATCACAGCATTATTATATTTGTACTAAAATTTGCTGCAATGCCTAATATCTTCAAGATGATTAAAACTATAAACTTTATAACACATTATACAGTTTATAAAAAATATATTGCCAAAGATATGAACATGCCTGTATTATAAGGAGGGGGAAAAGACTGGGCAATTTGTATGTATAGCATGTTTTCATCAACGTAAAACAAGACCACTGAAAAACTATGCACCAGAAAGTTTGGGAGATATTATACCAAAATGAAAATAGAGTTTTATCTGAATAGTAAGAGAGTAGGTGTTTTTTCATTTGTTTTTTGCCTCTTTGTTTTACTTTTCTGAATTTTTTAAATTTCCTCTAATAAACATTTATTGCTTTTATAATTTAAAAAAGCCCAACAAATTCAAACTAACATGGATTTTTCTGTTTGCACTCAGCTGAAATGCTGCTTTCTAGGGAAACTGAGAACGAGATTGGAAAACCCATTTAAAGTGGCCATTTCAGAGCAGGCTGCCGGAAAGTAGGTGCCTCCATGAGCGTCTTCAGAGATCTAACTAACCTCAGTGCTCTCCATCTGAGTTCTCTTGCTCTGAAAAGGTTCACATAATGAGTGTTTTCATCTTTTCATATTAAAAACGACCTCCTGACCTGAGCCTGTGCTTCCCAGATGACTGAGGTTGGCTGGTCGCAGCCTCAGGAAAAAAAAGGAAAGCTACTTAGTATTGCGTCCTGCTCTTAGGTTCCTCCTGTTTTTTCCACACAAGCTCATGGGCTTTCTTCTTTGTGTCCTTTTGTTTCATGTTAACTCTCCAGATCCAACAAGGGTAATGGTACCCCCTTCCAGCATGGATGTCACTGTTGGAGAAAGTATTGTTCTGCCATGCCAGGTAACACATGATCACTCACTAGACATCGTGTTCACTTGGACGTTCAATGGACGCCTGATAGACTTCAACAAAGATGGAGACCACTTTGAAAGAGTCGGAGGGGTAAGTATTAATATCGAACAAATTACAGGAAACAGAGTTCAACTGAACTTCTTGAAACTGCCTTATACTAACTTGTCTAAACTTAGTTGGAAAGAAATCTAATGTAATTCTTTTATAATTTTGTTCACACACCTTATTTCAAGAAACTCTTGGTTAGTTCCTGCTCCTTTTTGTATGCTAAATACACTACTTATTGAGCAGTAGTCCTTGGGTGGTGCCAATGGTTAAGTGTTGGATTACTGACCAAAAGGTTGGCAGTTCCGACTAACCCAGTGGTGCCTTGAAAGTAAGTCCTGATGATCTGCTTCCAAAAGGTCACAGCCTTGAAAACCCTATGGAGCAGTTCTGCTCGGCACACATGGGGTTGTCATGAGTCAGAATCGACTTGACAGCAATTGACAATGATAACAACTTGTTGGCCAGCCACTACGTGGCAGGCCTTCTCTTTCATCCTCACAGCAGTCTTGCAGGTTAGCTATTTATCCCTGCAGTATGAATAAGGAAACTGAGGCTCAGAGAAGTTATAGCCCCTCGCAGCTACTAAATTACAGCCCTCACCTTTCAACTTCAAATCTAAAGCTCTATGCCCCATAGCATACCATATGCAGTAGAACCTGAGTAAGAAAATAAGTGAGGGAAAGTTGCATCATGCTTGTAGGCTGATGCTTAAGCTCCCTTTAGGGCTCTCTTTTTTGAACCTGAAAGTAATGGGTAGTAGCTTATTTCCAGGTAATTTGATTTCAAAAAGATTGAATTTTCAAAATGCCTTACTTGGCGTAAAAATACATATTATCATAGCACACACAAGAATAGGTTATAGTTGGGAAAAATTTGTGTCTGTAACTATTGTTCCCAAAATTGTTTCATTTTGTTTTCCACCCTATCACAGCCCTACGTTCCCACTGGTAATTAAGACCCACACTTGCTGCCATTCTCATGGAGGGGCCCAACCAGAAGGCAACAAAACATAAAAAGGGGGCTATTCTTTAAAAAGTTCTCCCACAACTTCTAAGTCAATTGGCAAAATAATTCTATTATGAAAACATTCTGCATCCCACTTTGAAATGTGGCGTCTGGGGTCTTAAATGCTAACAAGCGGCCATCTAAGATGCATCAATTGGTCTCAACCCACCTGGATCAAAGGAGAATGAAGAACACCAAGGTCACACGATAACTATGAGCCCAAGAGACAGAAAGGGCCACATGAACCAGAGACTTACATCATCCTGAGACCAGAAGAACTAGATGGTGCCCAGCCACAACCAATGACTGCCCTGACAGGGAGAACAACAGAGAACCCCTGAGGGAGCAGGAGATCAGTGGAATGCAGACCCCAAATTCTCATAAAAAGACCAGACTTAATGGTCTGACTGAGACTAGAGGAGTCCTGGCGGTCATGGTCCCCAAACCTTCTGTTGGCCCAGGACAGGAACCATTCCCGAAGACAACTCATCAGACATGGAAGGGACTGAACAATGGGTTGGAGATAGATGCTGACGAAGAATGAGCTACTTGTATCAGGTGGACACTTGAGACTGTGTTGGCATCTCCTGTCTGGAGGGGATATAGAAGGGTAGAGAGTGTTAGAAACTGGCAAAATCATCATGAAAGGAGAGACTGGAAGGAGGGAGCGGGCTGACTCATTAGGGGGAGAGTAAGTGGGAGTATGGAGTAAGGTGTATATAAGCTTATATATGACAGACTGACTTGATTTGTAAACTTTCACTTAAAGCACAATAAAAATAATTAAAAAAAAAAAAAAAAGATTACATCCAAGAACACCCTGTGGGGCAGTTCTACTCTGTCACATGGGGCTGCTATGAGTCAGAATCGACTCAGTGGCACCCAACCCAACACATTTTGGTGTTTGCAGAGGTAAAATGTTAATGCACATACATAAGCAATTAAGTTTGCAGACTAGCTTCAAACATGCAAAAATCTAGTTTACTTTGTTTACGGTCCTACTCTGCCCTATAGGGTCGCTATGGGTTGGAATCAACTCGACAGCAATAGGTTTGTTTTTTTGGGTATTTTTTTTGTTTGTTTGTTTACAGATCTCTTCAGCAATATAACAAAAAGTCTAGAGAGCACACACCAAACTGTTAGCACTGGCTCAGGGGTGGTGGTGTTATATAGCATTTGCTCTTTCTGTACTTTCATTGCTGTCTGAGTATGTGAAAACATATATTCATTGCAATGTCCTGTGAATCTATAACCATTTCAAATAAAAAGCTAAAATAACAACAAAAAAAAAAGTTCTCCCACTCCACGCACTGCCGTAAGAACCTGATTTGCTGCCTCATCTTATCCCTCCTATGTTACACATAACTGGCCGAAAGCTTACAAAGCCGTTCATATGCTGTAACCAGTTGCCAGTAAGTCAGCTTTGACTCATGGCGACCCCATATGTGTCAGAGAAGAACTATGCTCCATAGTGTTTTCAATGACTGATTTTTTTGGAAGTCGATCCACCAGGAGTTTCTTCTAAGGAGCCTCTGGGTGGACTCGACTTTGGTTAGCAGCTGAGCATATTAACCACTTGTACCACCCAGGGACTCCCCCATATGATATATTAGGGGCATATTTTCCACTCAACTGTAGTACTAAAAAACCCAGTACCGTCGAGTCAATTCCAACTCGTAGTGACCCTATAGGACAGAGTAGAACTGCCCCATAGAGTTTCCAAGGAGCACCCAACTATAGTACTAGTCCTGTTAATTACATCCTTGCTGCCTTTCTCAAATGGGGCTTCTCAGATGAATCACAGAACATTGAAAATTATTTGAGTGACAGTTTTCACAATTCTCCCAGGGATGGTATACAACTGGTACCATTGTAGTTGCAGGGGACAAAAGTTATTTCATTATATCAATGGATGCTTCAAGTCAGTAGGGATTCTCTCTCGGAACCCAGGTTGAGAAAGGCTTGGTGAAATTGATGATGTGATCCTGTGTCATATGGTTCAACCTGATAACTTTGACCAAATGAGAAAGATATGAACTACTTCACAGGGGCATTGAGGATATTTAATACTTTCGGGTCTAGAAAAGTGCATGTTGTTGTTAGGTGCTGTCAGGCTGGCTCCGACTCATACTGACCCTACGTACAACAGAATCAAACACTGCCCAGTCCTGCACATCCTCACAGGGCTTGAGCCCATTGTTGCAGCCACTGTGTCAGTCCATCTCATTGAGGGTCTTCTTCTTTTTCAGTGACCCTCTACTTTACCAAGCATGATGTCCTTTTCTAGTGACTGATCCGTCCTGATAACATGTCCAAAGTATGTGAGACATAGTCCCACCGTTCTTCCTTCTAAGGGGCATTCTGGTTGTACTTCTTCCAGGACAGCTTTGTTCATTCTTGTAGCAGTCCATGGTATGTTCAATATTCTTCGCCAACACCACAATTCAAAGGCATCAATTCTTCTTTGATCTTCCTTATTCATCGTCCAGCTTTTGCATGCATATGAGGCAATTGAAAATACCATGGCTTGGGTCAGGTGTACCTTAGCCTTCAAAGTGACATTTTCACTTTTCAACACTTTAAAGAGGTCTTTTGCTGCAGATTTTCCCAATGAAATGCATCTTTTGATTTCTTGACCTCTGCTTCCATGGGTGTTGATTATGGATCCAAGTAAAATGAAATCTTTGACAACTTCAGTCTTTTGTCTGTTTATCATGACGTTGCTCATTGGTCCAGTTATGAGGATTTTTGTTTTCTTTATGTTGAGGTGTAATCTATACTGAAGGCTGGGGTCTTTGATCTTAATTAGTAAGTGCTTCGAATCCTCTTCACTTTCAGCAAAGTTGTGTCATCTGTATAACGCAGGTTGTTAATGAGTCGTCCTCCAACCTTGATGCCCCGTTCTTCATATAGTCCAGTGTCTCACAATATTTGCTCAGCATAAATATTAAATAAGTACGGCGAAAGGATATAATGCCGACTCACACCTTTCCCGAATTTAAACCACTCAGTATCCCCTTTTTCTGTCCAAACAACTGCCTCTTGATCTATGTACAGGTTCTTCATGAACACGAGCAAGTGTTCTGGAATTCCTTTTCTTCACAATGTTGTCCATAATTTGTTCTGCTCCACACAGTTGAATGCCTTTGCATAGTCAATAAAACACAGGTAGACATCTTTCTGGTATTCTCTGCTTTCATCCAGGATCCATCTGACGTCAGCAAGGATATCCCTGGATCCACATCCTCTTCTGAATCCAGCTTGAATTTCTGGCAGTTCCCTGCCGATATGCTGCTGCAGCCACTTTTGAATGATGTTCAGCAAAATTTTACTTGCACGTGATATTAATGATATTGTTCAATAACTTCTGCATTCGGTTGGATCACCTTTCTTGGGAATAGGCATAAATATGGCTCTCTTCCAGTCAGTTGGCCAGGTAGCTGTCTTCCAAATTTCTTGGCATAGATGAGTGAGCACTTCTAGTGCTGCATCTGTTTGTTGAAACATCTCAGTTGGTATTCCATCAATTCCTGGAGCCCTGTACTTCACCAATGCCTTCAGTGCAGCTTGGACCTCTTCCTTCAGTACCATTGGTTCCTGATCATATGTTACCTCCTGAAATGGTTGAACGTTGACCAATTCTTTTTGGCACAGTGACTGTATTCCTTTCACCTTCTTTTGATGCCTCCTGTATTGTGTAATATTTTCCCAGTAGAATCCTTCACTATTGCAACTCGAGGCTTGAATTTTTTCTTCAGTTCTTTCAGCTTGAGAAATACGGGTGTGTTTTCCCCTTTTGGTTTTCTATCTCCGGCTCTTTGTACCTGTCGTTATAATACTTTACTTTGTCTTCTCCAGCCACCCTTTAAAATCTCCTGTTCAGCTCTTTCACGTCATCATTTCTTTCTTTTGCTTTAGCTGCTCAATGTTCAAGAGCAAGTTTCAGAGTCTCTTCTGACATCCATTTTGTTCTTTTCCTTCTTCCTGTTTTTTCAGTGACCTCTTGCTTTCTTCATGTATGATGTCCTTGATGTCATTCCACAACTCATCTGGTCTTAGGTTCTTAGTGTTTAATGCATCAAATCTATCTTTGAGATGGCCTCTAAATTCAGGTGTGGTATACTCAAGTTCTTATTTTGCTTCTCATCATCTTGTCTTAATTTTCTTTAGCTTCAACTTGAACTTGCATGTGGGCAACTGATGGTCTGTTCCACAGTCTGCCTCGGCCTTGTTCTGACTGATGATATTGAGCTTTTCCATCGTCTCTTTCCACAGATGTAGTCAGTTTGACTTCTGTGTATTACATCTGGTGAGGTCCATGTATATAGTCGCCATTTATGTTGGTGAAAAAAGGTTATTTGCAATGAAGAAGTCATTGGTCTTGCAAAATTCTGTCATGCGATCCCTGGCGTCATTTCTGTCACAAGGCCATATTTTATAACTACCAATCCTTCTTCTTTGTTTCCAACTTTTACATTCCTATCATCAGTAATTATCAATGCATCTCGACTGCATGTCCAATCAATTTCAGACTGCAGAAGCTGGTAAAAATCAACAATTTCTTCATCTTTGGCCTTAGTGTTTGATGCATAAATTTGAATAATACTCATATTAACTGGTCTTCCTTGTAGGTATATGGATTTCATACTATCACTGACAGCGTTGTACTTCAGGGTAGATCTTGAAATTTTCTTTTTGATGATGAATGCAATGCCATTCCTCTTCATGTTGTCATTTCCAGCATAGTAGACCATATGATTTTTCAATTCGAAATGGCATTATCCATCCATTTCAGCTCACTAACATCTAGAATATTGATGTTTATGTGTTCCATTTCATTTTTAACTATTTCCAATTTTCCTAGATTCATACTTTGTACATTCTGGGTCCTGATTATTAATGGATGTTTGCAGCTGTTTCTATTCATGTTGAGCCGTGCCTCATCAGCAAATGAAGGTCTCAAAAGCTTCCCTCCATCTATGTTATTAAGGTCGACTCTACTTTGAGGAAGCAGCTCTTCCCAATTTTATTTTGAGTGCCTTCCAACCTGGAGGGCTCATCTTCCAGCACTGTATCAGACAGTGTTCTGCTGCTATTCATAAGGTTTTCACTGGCTAATTCTTCTCAGAAGTAGATGGCTAGGTCCTTCTTCCTAGTGTGTCTTAGCCTGGAAGCTCTGCTGAAACCTGTCCATCATGGGTGACCCTGCTGATATATGAATACCAGTGGCATAGCTTCCAGCATCACAGCAACACAAAAGCCCCCACAGTACAACAAACTGACATACAGAGAAGAAAAGTCCACAGACCCATTAAATTAAAAAAAAAAAAAAAATTGCCATCAAGTTGATTCCAACTCATAGTGACCATATATGATAGAGTAGAACTGCCCCCATAGGGTTTCCAAGGAGTGGCTGGTGGGTTCGAACTGCTGACCTTTTGGTTAGCAGCCATGGGTCTTAACCACTGAGCCACTAGGGCCCAATACCTACCACAAAAGGAGTGCTTGATAAACTTTAATGGTTGTATGAATGAAAGAAATGATAACATCGATTCTTGATCATAGGGAAGGCACAGGACTGGGCAACATTTCTGTTAAGTCAGGGGCCAACTTATTGATTGCTAACAGCAACAATGACATTGATTCTAATAGCAGGAAAATATAAATTGAGAAAATCTAAAGTAATTAAGCAGAATATTTGTTTTCATACTAAGACCAATGGCTAGGGCAGGGGATATATTAAAAATATTATCTCCCAGAATGACATGGGGGCACTGAACAATCAGAACAGATGCCTGACCCGACAAAGTGGATGCCCTGCCAATCATATGGATGCGACCTTTATGGTGGATTGGTGCCAACCAGCTGCGTATCAACCAGGGCTGAGGTCCAGGTGGAGATACGCCTAATGAAATCAAGCATTAATGACCATATTTGTAGAGCACCTGTGTCCCTATGTCTGTAGAGTTGCTCTCATTCGCCTCTTGTATGGGAAATGTTCGTTTTCTCTGTGTCAATGGAACTAATACCAATCAACTATTTCTAAGAAATAAATGCAAAATTCAGGACAGGCACTAGGAATTGTGAGAGCAAAGTGTATCAGCCACCAAACCAAACCCCTTGTCGTCAAGTCGATTCCGACTCATAGCGACCCTATAGGACAGAATAGAACTGCCTCATAGAGTTTCCAAGGAGCGCTTGGTGAATTCGAACTGCTTACCTTTTGGTTAGCAGTCGTAGCACTTAACCACTATGCCCCGAGAGTATTAGCCACAGGGGATCATTAATGTCTGGTAAAGTAGCAGGTCAGCAAAAAAGAGGAAAACCCTCAACAAGATGGATTGACACAGTAGCCGTAACAATGGGCTCAAACATAGCAACGATTGTGAGGATGATGCGGGACTGGGCAACATTTTATTCTGTTATACATAAAGTCAGTATAAGTTGGAACCAGCACACACACACATATATGTTAGGTGCCATTGAGTCGATTTTGACTCATAGCAATGATGTGTGATAGAACACCCCCATAGGGTTTTCTAGGCTGTAATCTTTATGGGAGCAGATTGCCAGGTCTTTTTCCTGTGGAGCCACACGGTGGGTTGAAACTGCCAGTCTTGGTTAGCAGCCAAGCATTTAACCATTGCCAGCAGGAATACATGTATATCCTTAATCATCAACAGAAATAGGTGAGCAATCATTATCTATTTGCAGTGAGATAGGTTGCTTTTATATGGCCTTTCTTGCCATGATCTTGTAACTCCCACCAAATAACTGGGTGGAACTATACAAATAAGGTGCTAATGGCCTACCAAGGAGATTGGAAAGCTTGCTAATAGTACAAATAAGGTGTATGGCACCCTCGTGGGCACGGGACCATGCAAGTAAGCTGTATAGAACCCTGAAAAGAGAATTGGTCAGTTTTGCCATCCTGTTAGGCTTAAAATGAGCCATCCCAGAGGCAGAAAAGGGGGTCCTCACTACCACTGAGAATAAGAGACAGGAGTGGAGCACATCTTGTGGACCCAGCATCCCTGTGCTGAGAACCTCCTAGACTCAGGAGACAGACAGAGCTGTAACACCAGAGATGACACAAAGACTGTGAGAAACGGTGGCAGAGAAGCAGCAGCAACAGAATCAGGAGACTGGCATGAAATGGCACAGGGGGCTTCCCGGACCCTGAAGTAAAGTGGTTACAGTGGGTGTTACATGGAGCGAGAGAGCTGAGTGCCTTCAGGCTGAGGCTGCTGGCAGACTAGGGTACCCCTGGGCACTTGTCAGTAGAGCTAGGCTTGCTGACCCACTGAGCGAGAGAGCTGAGCACCTTTGGGGTGAGGTTTGCTGGAAGAGTGGGTGGGCCCCCAAGCTCTTATTGGCAGAGCTTTGTAACACTAGCCTGAGCAAGGCAAAGGCTGGACCTAGGGGCTGAGGGCCGAGAGCTAGAGAAAGGCCTGCATGTGAGCACAGCTGAGAAGAGGCAGTCCTGATCAAAGAACTGTATTCTGAACTATGGACTATTATTTCCCTAATAAACCCCATAATTATGAATATTGTCTGTGAGTTCTTTGTGGCCATTAGAACATATTATTGAATCCAGCAGAGAAATACAGAGTGCCATTGGAGGAATGGCTGGTATCAGAATTGGTAAAAAGTTTGGAGAGAGGAGGTGTGTCTGACTTCCACCTCATAGGAATCAGCCTTGGGCTGTTGGTCTTGATTCTTCTGCCCCCTAGTAAAGTTAGGGGAGGTCAGATGCCCTCACTACTGTCCTATTTTTATACCATTTTACTGAGCAGTTGTAAGATTTGAGTAGTAAATAGTGGAATCTGGATGAGAACCCAAGGTATAATTAAAAGCTTTCAGGTAAAAAATACACAGCTGTTCTTGAATTAAATTTAGTATCTTTATCTTGATGGTTTCACAAAGACATTTGATCATGTTCATCCATAATGCCAGCTTAAATTTACCTTGTACTTTGCAGTTTTCAAAAGAATGTCACATACATGTTTCTCATACTTAACACAGTAGGCAATGTATCCTTCTTTGACAGGTCAATACAGTAAGGCCCAGAGAGATTTATATACCTGAAGCCAAACAACAGGGATCAGCCCAAAACAACTAAGTCCCAGAAACTGGAGCTTTCTCTTCTTTTGCCTTGCTTCTAATCCTATTTACAAGAATTGGTGGTTCCATTGTTTCCATTCTCTTTGTAAATATGAATGTGATGTGTTGTGCTGAAAAAAAAGATGGAAATCAAGTACACATTAATTTTAAATGAGGGTAAGGTCTTTCTGCATGGTAATATAGCTAAGAATACAAACTAGAGCCAGACTATGTGAGTTCAAATCCTGGCTCTTCCATTTACTAGCTAAGTGACTTTAGTCAACTCAGTCTTTGTGATTAAGTTTCCTCATTCATAAAATGAGGATGACAAGAGTACCTACCTCATAGGTATTTATGTTTAGTGAGTTAATATAAGTAAAGCTCTTGGAAGGTGTCTGCCCTACGTTGTTGTTGTTGTTGATTCTGACTCATAGCGATCCTATGCACAACAGAACAAAACACTGCCCAGTCCTGCGCCATCCTTACAATTGTTGCTGTGCTTGACCCCATTGTTGCAGCCACTGTGTCAATCCACCTCATTGTAGGTCTTCCTCTTTTTCACTGACCCTGTACTTTACCAAGCATGATGTCCTTCTCCAGGGACTGATTCCTCCTGATAATATGTCCAAAGGAAGCGAGACATAGTCCATGGTATATTCAATATTCTTCGCCGACACCACAATTTAAAGGCATCAATTCTTCAGTCTTCTTTGTTCGTTGTCCAGCTTTCACATGCCTGTGAAGCGATTGAAGATACCGTGGCTTGGGTCAAGCTTACATTAGTCTTCAAGGTGACATCTTTGCTTTTAAACACTTTAAAGAGGTCCTGTGCAGCAGATTTGCCCGATGCTATGTATCTTTTGGTTTCTTGACTGCTGCTTCCATGGCTGTTGATTGTGGATCCAAGTAAAATGAAAGCCTTGACAACTTCTTCTGAAAATAATTTTTTTTAATATATGAAATACGGAAACCCTGGTGGCGTAGTGGTTAAGTGCTACAGCTGCTAACCAAGAGGTCAGCAGTTCAAATCCGCCAGGCACTCCTTGGAAACTCTATGGGGCAGTTCTACTCTGTCCTATAGGTTCGCTATGAGTCAGAATCGACTCAACAGCATTGGGTTTTTTGGTTTATATGAAATACTCCCCCACGTGTTTGTCAGTTTGTTGTACTGTGGGGACTTGCATGTTGCTGTGATGCTGGAAGCTATGCCACCGGTATTCAGATACCAGCAGGGTCACCCATGGAGGACAGGTTTCAGCTGAGCTTCCAGGCTAAGACAGACTAGGAAGAAGGACCCGGCAGTCTACTTCTAAAAAATATTAGCCAGTGAAAACCTTATGAATACCAGCAGAACATTGGCTGATATAGTGCTGGAAGATGAGCCCCCCAGGTTGGAAGGCACTCAAAAGATGACTGGGGAAGAGCTGCCTCCTCAAAGTAGAGCCAATCTTAATGATATGGATGGAGTAAAGCTTTCGGGACCTCCATTTGCTGATGTGGCATGACTCAAAATGAGAAGAAACAGCTGCAAATATCCATTAATAATCGGAACCTGGAACGTACGAGGTATGAATCTAGGAAAATTGGAAATCGTCAAAAATGAAATGGAACATATAAACATCGATACCCTAGGCATTAGTGAGATGAAATGGACTGGTATTGGCCATTTTGAATGAGACGGTCATATAGTCTACTATGCTGGGAATGACAACTCAAAGAGGAATGGTGTCGCATTCATCGTCAAGAAGAACATTTCAAGATGTATCCTGAAGTGCAACACTGTCATCGATAGAATAATATCCCTATGCCTACAAGGAAGACCAGTTAATATGATTATTATTCAAATTTACATACCAACCACTAGGGCCAAAGATGAAGAAATAGAAGATTTTTATCAGCTGCTACAGTCTGAAATTGCTCGAGCATGCAATCAAGATGCATTGATAATTACTGGCAATTGGAATGCAAAAGTTGGAAACAAAGAAGAAGGACCAGTAGTTAGAAAATACAGCCTTGGTGATAGAAATAGTGCCAGAGATCGAATAAAAGAATTTTGCAACACCAACGACTTCTTCATTGCAAATACCTTCTTTCACCAACATAAATGGCGACTATACACATGGACCTCGCCAGATGGAACACACAGAAATCAAACTGACTACATCTGTGGAAAGAGACAACAGAAAAGCTCAGTATCATCAGTCAGAACAAGGCCAGGGGCCAACTGTGGAACAGACCATCAATTGCTCATATGCAAGTTCAAGATGAAACTGAAGAAAATCAAAGCAAGTCCACAAGAGCCAAAATATGACCCTGAGTATAGCCCACCTGAATTTAGAGACCATCTGAAGAATAAATTGAGGAATTGAACACTAATGACCAAAGACCAGACGAGTTGTGGAATGACATCAAGGATATCATCCATGAAGAAAGCAAGAGGTCACTGAAAAGACAGGAAAGAAAGAAAAGACCAAGATGGATGTCAGAGGAGACTCTGAAACTTGCTCTCGAACGTCACGCAGCTAAAGCAAAGGGAAGAATTGATGAAGTAAAAGAACTGAACAGAAGATTTAAAAGGGCGGCTCGAAGGGACAAAGTAAAGTATTATAAGGACATGTCCAAAGAGCTGAAGATGGAAAACCAAAAGGCAAGAACGCGCTCAGCGTTTCTCAAGCTGAAAGAACTAAAGAAAAAATTCAAGCCTTGAGTTGCAATAGTGAAGGATTCCATGGGAAAAATATTAGACGACTCAGGAAGCATCAAAAGAAGATGGAAGGAATACACAGAGTCATTATACCAAAAAGAATTAGTCAATATTCAACCATTTCAAGAGGTGGCATATGATCAGGAACCGACGGTACTGAAGGAAGAAGTCCAAGCTGCTCTGAAGGCATTGGTGAAAAACAAGGCCCCAGGAATTGATGGAATATCAATTGAGATGTTTCAACAAACAGATGCAGTGCTGGAGGTGCTCACTCGTCTATGCCAAGAAATATGGAAGACAGTTTCCTGGCCAACTGACTGGAAGAGATCCATATTTATGCCTGTTCCCAAGAAAGGTGATCCAACCAAATGCGGAAATTATAGAACAATATCATTAATATCACACACAAGCAAAGTTTTGCTGAAGATCATTGAAAAACGGCTGCAGCAATATATCGACAGGGAACTGCCAGAAATTCAGGCTGATTTCAGAAGAGGACATGGAACCAGGGATATCACTGCTGATGTCAGATGGATCCTAGCTGAAAGCAGAGAATACCAGAAGGATGTTTACCTGTGTTTTATTGCCTATGCAAAGGCATTCGACTGTGTGGATCATAACAAACAATGGATAACTTTGCAAAGAATGGGAATTCCAGAACACTTAATTTAAGTGCTCATGAGGAACCTTTACATAGATCAAGAGGCAGTTGTTGGGACAAATCAAGAGGATACTGATTGGTTTAAAGTCAGGAAAGGTGTGCATCAGGGTTGTATTCTTTCATCATACCTATTCAATCTGTATGCTGAGCAAATAATAAGAGAAGCTGGACTATATGAAGAAGAACGGGGCATCAGGATTGGAGGAAGACTCATTAACAACCTGCGTTATGCAGATGACACAACCTTACTTGCTGAAAGTGAAGACGACTTGAAGCACTTACTAATGAAGATCAAAGACCACAGCCTTCAGTATGGATTGCACCTCAACATAAAGAAAACAAAAATCCTCACAACTGGATCAATGAGCAACATCATGATAAATGGAGAAAAGATAGAAGTTGTCAAGGATTTCATTTTACTTGGATCCACCATCAACAGCCATGGAAGCAGCAGTCAAGAAATCAAAAGACACATTGCATTGGGTAAATCTGCTGCAAAGGACCTCTTTAAAGTGTTGAAGAGCAAAAGATGTCACATCGAAGACCAAGGTGCGCCTGACCGAAGCCATGGTATTTTCGATCGCATCATATGCATGTGAAAGCTGGACAATGAATAAGGAAGACCGAAGAAGAACTGACACCTTTGAATTGCGGTGTTGGCGAAGAATATTGAACATACCATAGACTGCCAAAAGAACGAACAAATCTGTCTTAGAAGAAGTACAGCCAAAATGCTCCTTAGAACCAAGGATGGTGAGACTGGGTCTTACATACTTTGGACATGTTCTCAGGAAGGATCAGTCCCTGGAGAAGGACATCACACTTGGCAGAGTACAGGGTCTGCGGAAAAGAGGAAGACCCTCAACGAGGTGGGTTGACACAGTGGCTGTAACAATGAGCTCAAGCATAACAACGATTGTAAGGATGACTCAGGACTGGACAGTGTTTCGTTCTGTTGTGCATAGGGTCGCTATGAGTCGGAACCGACTCGACAGCACCTAACAACAACATATGAAATACTATTAAGCATGAGCTCTTATTATTATTGTGTGAAGGAATGGCAACTTAAGTGTCTATGCTGACTTCCTAACCTATAGTTCAGAGTGAGAAAACTGGCGAGGAGGGGCAATATAACCTTAGGCATCTTGTCATCTTGAGTGTTCACAAAAAAAAACAAGTATAGCTTCCTATATCCTGCCCCTAGGGTGTTCTCTTGCTCAGTATATATTCTCCAGTATTTTGATTAATAGGGCTATAGACCCAAAGTCCAACGTGTAACAGCGTTCTTCAATTAAACTATCGTTTTTGTGATAGCCTATGGAGGCATCTCCTCATATTTATTTAAAGTACTGTGCTAGTGAACAGCACAAAAATATTTCTGGGCCACACAGACATCCATACCAGAATGTAATTAGTCCCATTCATCTGCTAATCAAACATGTATTTGGCATTTGGAAAACAAATTAGCACCGTTCCACACCAGGTGATGCAAGATTTCCTTGGAGAGTCTGGCTCTCTTAATCCTTTAATTCAAACCTGGGAGCAATCAACATGCTGGCTCCAAGACAAAGTTGTGCAGTAAAGTGCAGATGCCTTCAAAGGTAGGTTAGCTTCCCTTTTCCAAATACAGAGTTCCAAAGTAATGGAATGCCAGTGAAGATGATAGGCTGAGGGCATGTCTGAAGAAACACACAGGATTACTTCAAGAGCCACCTTACATAAGTTGAAGTACTTCCCACATGGGTGGCAAACTGTTCCAGAGAAGCCAAACACCTGAGGTCTTGTCAAAGGCCTGTTCTGAAAATGTTGGTGTTCTTATCTCCAAGGCAGACTCACACATTTTTAATAGGCATGGTTTGCATCGCTAATGTTTTCATCGGCCAGTGTAAAATAAATCCATTAGTCACAGTGTCTTTCATGTGATAATGATATTTAGAGCTCATTAAGAAGTAATCGTAGCCACTTTCCCCTACTTTATCAGCAGGATTCAGCTGGTGATTTGATGATCCGAAACATCCAGCTGAAGCATGCTGGGAAATACGTCTGCCTGGTACAAACAAGTGTGGACAAGCTATCAGCTGCTGCAGACCTGATTGTAAGAGGTATCTGGATTTTTGTTGCTTTCTTTTTTTTTTTTTTTTGTCCTTAAAATATTTTTGTGATACCTACTCTAGCACAGAGTTCTAAAAACCTCATTGGTTTAGAATTACAAGGAAAAGACAGGTAGAAGTTGAACATTGTAAACAGTGGTGAACAGGGCACAGAAGTTTTGTGTGCATCTGTTTCTCATAGGGGAATGTCAGAAACTGCACTGAACAAGTTCATTTTCTTTATACTAAAAATAACTCCTGTGTATAAATACTCCTATTATTGCTGTTGGAGTTTATATGACCTTCTAGAGTAACTTTAGATTAACCAAAACAAATGGCTTAAGACAGGATTAGATAGTGGCTTTTATGTTTCATTTGGGCTAAACCAAATTAGTGTTTTTGGCAACTGGTAAAACAGCAGCTTAAGTAAAATCGTCACCAGGCCTAAAGTTAATAGTGCTGTGCAGTCCTAAAATATGGTTTTGGAGGGAAACGCCTCATGACTGCCTAGGTTGTAGTAAATAAGCTGTGAGTTGATGTAAAAACTAACATTTTTAAGAGTCTCTTTGGTACTACCAACCAACATGGCCTAACTTGACCCTAACAGCTGTGAACACCTGGCTGAGCCGTACCAATTGACTGAATCCCAAGCCTAACCAAAGCAATTTTTAATGGAACAGTAAATGGACTTCTAAAAAAACATTTTAAGAGATGCCACCTCACCCCCACTAGAATGGCTATGATCAAAAAAACAAAAAATAACAGGCATTGGCAAGGATGTGGAAAAATTGGAACCCTCTTCCGTTGCTGGTGGGAATGTAAAATGGTACAACCACTCTCCAGGACAGTTTGGCAGTTCTTCAAAAAGTTGAACATAGAACATAGAACATCGTATGTCCCAGCGATCCTACTCTTAGGTATATACCCAAAAGAACTGAAGGCAGGAGCACAAACAGAAACCTATACACCAATGTTCATTGCAGTGCTGTTCACAGTAGCTAAAAGGTATAAGCAACCTAAATATCCATCAACAGATGAATGTAGAAACAGTATGTGGTATATACACACAATGGAATAGCACTCAGCCAGAAATGAAGTCCTAATGCATGCCACAACATGAATATATTCTGAAAACATTACCTTGAGTGAAATAAGTCAGCCACTAAAGGACAACTACTGTCTGATCTCGATTTTGTGAAATAGACAAATATATAAAAAGCAAAGCTTATTAGTGGTGGGGGAGTTACTGCTTAGGAGGCACTGAGTTTGTGTCAGTGGTGGTGGACTAATTTGGAAAAGGATAGCAATAATGGTTATGCAACATGAAGAATGTGACCAATGCCACTGAATGTAGAAATTGTTGGATGGGCAGATGTTTTGTTTTATGTTTTATCGCAATAAAAAAGAGAAGAAAGAATACTTTTAATGAAAATTAAATTCATTGTGAACATGCATACATACCAGAATCAAACCTATGCCCGGGGTCTTCTAAAGCGTTAAATGTGAAGCCAAACGAGAGCATCAAATTAATCTCTTGGTCAGTGTCTGTTCTGAATTTAAAGCTGTTGGTGTTATAGGCATCTTTGACTAGCTAGTTGAGCCCAGAGAAGGTCTTTGAGTGCAAAGAAGTAAAATTCCAGGATCTCAGAATTGGAGGCAGGGTAAATCTGAGTGCACAGAGAACAAGGTATTATTGGAAGCAGCTAAAGTGTTGCTATATCCGCCAGGCTTACGATAGGAGAAGAATGTGTGGGAGCTAGCAACCTAACCTAATTGTCAAGATGGGTTCATGTAAAATAGTTTTTACATTGTGTCTGCTTTGGTTCCCCCTTAAATTTTCTACAAACCTTTCCCAGTGAAGGTGTGGATAAGGGCCAGGCAAGAGAAAGAATGTTAAATGTGGGTAGATTTGCCCAGAGAATCAGTTATGAAAACATGTTTATTTCCATTTTAAAATACACAAGAGCTGGTCTGCTGTCCCCTGGGGAACAACAGAATTCTATTGCTGAGAATTTATCCTGTATTTAATTGGGATAATGTTCAGATCAGCAGTTTAAACACCAATAAATTAGACTAATAAATATTTAAATCAGTAAACTTGAAGGTCTTAAATGATACTGTATACTTCATTTCACAGAAAATAACATTAAATACCAAGAGGAATTTGCAAGCACAGTCTAAAAGAAATTCTAGTCTAATCAGTAGATAAGGCCAGTAAATTAATATGCCATTAAAAGCCATAATCTTACATTTTTATCGCCTCCAGCTCTGCCCTTGTAACTTTTCTGCATACCACAAAGGGGAGGCAGCAATTCAATCAACTGCCCTGTGAGAGAGTTTTGTGTTTAAAGCTAGGATAGCTTTGGGTCTTTGCTTTGGAACCTTTGGTCTCTGATGGCTGCTATATTTAATCTGTAGGACTTTAATGTCAGCTAGAAAAGGAAGGTGGAAAGGCCACCCTTTCATGAGCAAGAAGCAGAGACTCAGGTATCCAACCAGTGTTCCCCTGCCATTGCCTGTTGCAAAATCTGCTACAAGCCTTTGGCCATGTTATCATCTTGTTCGGAGGATAAACATTGGCACACTGTCATTTTGAAAGAGGGACCAACTTCCCCAAAACAAAGCTGGTAAACATTCTGTAAGGCCATATTTTCACACTGCTGTAAGGTCATATTTTCACACCGGTGGGGGCAGGTGGCAGAAAGATAAAGAAGAGCAAACAAAACAATGAAATCGCTGTCTTAGCTCCAATGCCTACATTTATATCACCCCTCCCTTTCCTTCTTACTTGGTTACTAACAATGGGCTCAGATCCTTCCTATCGATTTCATTCTTTGGGGACTTCAGAGAACAATTTTCTCTGTAGCACTTTAATTTTAAAGGTCATCAAAGAAACATCCATAAAGAGAAAGGATGGGCAGGCTAGGATGAGGAAGTTGGAGAGGAAAAAGTAGACTATATTGTCTTCTGGACTTTATCTGGTTAATAAGGGTCCCGAAGACCAAAGGTTACCTCAGCTCTGTCTGGGTAGCATTAGACTGACATGCTGAAATGTCACCATGGAAAATTAATCAGCTTCAGCCTACAGATTGCCAGACATTTCATTCAGGAGTGGGAGGGAGAAGATAAATTTAGTCTCACCTGTGGGTCTATAAAAATGATTTTTAAAAAAGGAAAGAGAAATTTAGGGGATCACATAAAGGGTACAGGAGTGAATCCCACAGCAAAGTCTTACTTCAGGAAATTGCCAATAACTTTTCACCACTGTTTTAGGGGTCTCTTTTTCCACACCCCCATGACATGGCCCAATAGTATTTTGGCAGCACATTTGATTGCTATATTGGGGATTAACAAATACCCCCTAGGAATATCTCTTTATGCCTGTCTAATGGGCATGAAGTTTGTCATTATGTCCCTCTCACAATCACCTTCTCTCCTGAGGCAGTCAATTGCCGCTTGTTAGAAATGCATTTAACTGCCTGTTAAGAGCTTTTCACATTGGAAACTAGTCTAGCTTTGGGTCTTTGCTCTGGCTCTGTTGACATTTTGTGTTTGCCTGCCAACCACTTTCCATCCTTCTTTTTCTTTATGATTTCCAAACCTTCGTTTAAATCTGATATCCTCCCCTTTAAATGGTTTAAGTACACAGGCAGAAACAATGAACATCAGGAGAATAAGTAGAAAAAATACAGGTATAATTCGCAGAAACAATAAAGGAGTATCTTTACATTCCAGCCCAATTTTGAAATTACTCTGAAGAAGCGAGAGAGCCTAGTGACTCTTGATCGCTGGCCATTTTCACAGCAGTTCCCTCACACATGAATGTGTCCTCGTACTTGGTGCTGGGGGAGAGAGAAGGCTTCTGTAATTACAGTACAGCAGGAATGTGCAGAGGAACACAGCCACCTCCCACATTCTGAATCCACTCCTGGTCAAATCCACATCCTTGGTACTGGAAATGACAATCCCTGGTAGATTATAATCATCATGAATTTAGGAACAATGTCTGTCTTTTTTCAGTACTATATCCCCAGAAAATGGGGGCATTGGTGGTGGTTCAGTAGTAGAATTCTTGCATGGGTCCCCATGCGTTGGGGGCCGACTCAAGAGCAGCTAACAACAACATTCCCACATAACAGTGGCTGTTCCAGAGTAAAGTCCAGTTATCATCAAGTCGATCCCAACTCCCGGCCACCCCATGTATTGCTGAGTAGAACAGTGCCCCATAGGATTTTCATGGCAGTGATCTTTCAGAAGCAGAGCACCAAACCCTTCTTCCGAGGTGCTTCTGGGTAGGTTTGAACTGCCAACCTTTTGGTTAGCAGCTCAGCACTTAAACATTTATGCCACTTAGGGACTCCTTGATCCATAGTGTTGTACCAACTCATAGCAACCCTAGAGGATGGAGCACAACTGCTTTATAAGGTTTCCAAGGCGGTAATCTTTATGGAAGCAAACTGCCACATATTTCTCCTGTGGAGCAGCTGGTAGGTTTGAACTGCTGACCTTTCAGTTAGCAGCTTAATTACTGAGCCAGTGGGGCTCCTTTGGATCTACAGTAAGAAACCATAAATAGGTGATGAATGAATTAATGGATGAGGGCCCTTGTGATACCCCGGTAATCTCTCTTGACCTCTAGAATAAATATTCTATTGTGCTTTGTTTACCTATTAGTTTTTCCCGTTATACCATAAGCCCCTAGAAGGAAGGGGCATGTTCCATTCAAGCCTACAATTTCAGAGCCCAGCAAAGTGCCAGCACCTAGTAAAAGGATTGGACAAGTGAATGACTGTGAGCAGATAAATAAATGATTGAACGAGCCAGTGCCTTGAATCACTTAATTGGGCATTTGTTACACACTGTTCCAATTCTGATGGTCTTGCTCTTTCCCAGGTCCCCCAGGCCCCCCAGAGGCTGTGTCCATAGATGAAATCACAGACACGACTGCTCAGCTCTCCTGGAGACCCGGGCCTGACAACCACAGCCCCATCACCATGTACGTCATTCAAGCCAGAACTCCGTTCTCCGTGGGCTGGCAAGCAGTCAACACAGGTACCATCTTGGATGCCAGGTGTTGGGGTCACTGCAGGGGCTTTGAAATTCCAGATAATGGACAAAGAAGGCATTGTGGCAGAAGCCAAGGAACATCCAGGTTCTCATCCAGATGCAGCCACAAATGATACATGACAGCAGTGTTCCGCAGACTTCAGTCACTTTCATACCACCTGCACTATCATTTATTTGATATTTTTCTTTATATTAGCTCATGTTTTTGTGTTTTAATTTGTCCTAAGCAATAACATCTATGAAATGCCAGGCCTGTTGTACTGGTTATATTTTTTCCTTAACATGCATTAAAAAGTGTATTTGTTACAAAAATAAAAGGCACCAACCTGTATATTCCTAAAGTCATCTTGTGTACCACTAATGGTATGCTTAGGAGTGCTGCAGTGGTTAAGCGCTTGGCTGCTAACCGAGAGGTCAGTGGTTTGAACCCAGCAGCTGCTCTGCAGGAGAAAAGTTGTGGTAGCCTGCTTCCATAAAGATAACAGCCTTGGAAACCCCATGGGGCACTTCTACTCCGTCCTGTACGGTCACTATGAGTCAGAATCAACTCAACAGCAACAGGTCTGTTTTTTGTTTTTGTTTTTGTTTTTCTTAGTGGCACGCTTTAGGAAGCAGTAGCTTAAGCTCATTTATAATCACGGTCTTTGTCAAGTTTATGTACTGTTATCAAGAAACTAATGACCAAATGGAGCTCCTTGACTCACTGTCCATTTTTATAGACGGATAAATTTTAGCATGAAAAGGTGCGAGTTTTATTTCTATTTAAAAATACTTGCGTTGACCATACCATCTCCACTTCTGCCAATACCTCCAAACTGACTCATTTTGTTATTTTATGTAGGCTTCAGCTGAGGGAAATTGGACAAACAAGTAGTTATTACAAGCAAATTACACACTCTCCAGTCTTCAGTGGGAGCCCTGATGGTGCAGTGGTTAAGAGCTTGGTTGTTAACCAGAAGGATGGCAGTTTGAATCCACCACCCACTCCTTGGAAACCCTATGGGCAGTTCTACTCTGTCCTGCAGAGTCACTATGAGTTGGAAATCAGCTGATGGAAACGGGTTTTGTTTGTTTTGAAGTCTCCAGTGACTGACTATTGGCCGTGATATTTGAAGTAGAAATAAATAGAGTGGTATGTCCAGTTTTATGCAGTTCAAATGAATCGTGTTGATCTTATCAACCCCAATTTGTTTTTTTTTTGTTTGTTTGTTTGTTTTCCTTTAAACTTGTCCAGCCTCAGAAGGGGGTTTCTGTGTTTCCAGCTATGATCGTTGACTTTCTGCTTAGTCACAGGAATGTTTTAGGGAGGAAAGATGGGAAAAATCTGCAAGTTAGGAGATAGGAATTCTAGTCCAGATTCTGTGACCTTCCCTCAGAAGGCCTTTGTTAATCATCGAATCTCTACACATCTTCATTTTCCTCTTCTGTTAAATGGGCATGGTAAGAATTGTTTAGGATCCAAAAAGAGAAATGACTTGAAAGCTTTTTTAAAAATAAAAAGTGCTATATTTCCTGGATTTTCTCACTGCGTTGTGAGTAGATGTTATTATTTTCCTTATATAATGATGAGGAACCCGAAACACGGAAAGGTTAAGCAATACGCCCTAGGTCATTTAGCTACAAAGTGTGGATTCAGTAACAGAATCCAAGTAGTCCGATCCACAACCCATCACAGGGATGGCACAGGACCAGGCTGCATTTCATTCCACTGTGCATGGGATGGCCATGAGTCAAGGGCCAAGTCAACGGCAGCTAACAATGGTAAGAAATCTGACTCCAGGGTCCATGGTCTTAGCCTTTGGAACAGAGGACAATGTAAGTGCCGCTCAAGGAGTTTGGCAGCCACTGATGTCTAGTCACACCATATGATGTCCTCAGCTTTGCCACAGGGCACCACCTCCCATGAATCTTCTGAGCTTAGTGGAAATGGAAAGTTTTCGTGGTAATCAGTTTGAAAATCAAAAGTTGTTCAGTGAGCATGAGTGCATATCAAGATGATCCTGGCTTGTAGCGTCAAGCAGTAGATGATGTCCTCTTATGAATAAATTCTTCTCTAAGTATTGCTGGATGAACATGCAAATCCTGCCTCTCTGACTTATTTTTTTGTTCTTCTTGGGCCATCCCTTTTATGTTTGCAGTTTCTTTCTTTATGCTAATACAGTTCATTGACAGTACATTGTAGAATTATAGCATTATAACTCTATAAAAAATATATAGTTATGATAAATTTTAGAGTTTGAGCTATGGAGTCAAACAGAACCCATTGCCATTGCATCCATTCTGACTCATGGCAGCCCCATATGTTTCGGAGTAGAAATGTACATGGGGCTTTCATTGGCTGTAATCTTAGGGAAGTAGATCACTAGGTTTTTCTTCCACAGCACCACTGGGTGGATTCGAACTGCCAACCTTTTGGTTAGTAGTTGAGCAAAAATTGTTTTGCACCACTCAGGGACCATAGTTATAAGTCATGGAGTTCAGGCGATGGAGTCAGACAGAGGAAAATGCAAACTGAAGCCTTGGCCTTTACTGGCTATATGACCTTGAATGAGCCACTTGGCCTTTCTAAGACACATTTTTCTTATCTATAAAAATGCAAGTAATAATTTTACATTATTCATAGGATAGTTATAAGAATTAAATCGTGTGCCTGGCACCCCATCATAAACGCTGAATAGCATGTTAGATGATAAAAGTGGTAACAGTAATAATTATAGTCAAGTAACTGGGCCTTGAAGACTCTGTACGTTTTATGATGCCGCCTGCTGGTATCTGATTTGAGTTTTTTCGTTTAGCATACATAGTGCTGGGGTTGCCACTCTGACAGCTCTTTGTGCAGCTGCTATCAGACCACCTACAGTGCCTTGAGTACAGTAATGATGATGACAGTGTATGGAAGTTCCTAACTTCCTAACATGGTCTCTGCATTTGTTTTCTGGAAATTCTATGAAATATGCCCACCTTTTGATGTCTTGCAGTCCCAGAGCTCATTGATGGGAAGACATTCACAGCAACCGTGGTGGGTTTGAACCCTTGGGTGGAATATGAATTCCGAACAGTTGCAGCCAATGTGATTGGGATTGGAGAGCCAAGCCGGCCCTCGGAGAAACGGAGGACAGAAGAGGCCCGTGAGTAGCACCCGGGATACAGATGATCTATTCCAGCGGCTACTGTTCTTTAGGAAAAAGTTTTGAATTGTTTCTGCTCTTCAACCCTAGCGAGGCTCTGCATTAGCACACTCTTCCCCTTGAATGACTGTAATGATTGGAAATCAGGCCAGTAGAAGATCAGCTTAACAGGCAGTGAGATTCAATCAAGAGTTAAATTCTCTGTCCTCACTGGAACCATTGTACAAAGAGAGACACACTGTGCTGCGTTTAATTCTCTGAAAAGCCAAACTCTTTCTTCATTGGTTCATTTGTCACCAAGATTATCCTAAAAGGATTATTAGAAAAAAAATCTACACACCACATTGCAAACGAAGTCACATCTCAGAGAAATCACTGATGAGAGAATAAATGCATCAGGCACATTCACTGAGGTTTTCTGAAGGTATACACCATTCCCAGGAGCTAACACTCAGAACATCCTGCTGATTCCCACAAGACCTGTCAGCAGTTTAGTGTGGTCCTCTGTGTACACAGCTTGAACACGCACAGGGAGACAGTAAGATAAATTCACCTGGGTCAGTTGTCCTTTTACTTTTTTCACGTGTTGTCTGGGGTGCGTTCCTAGCTGTGGTCAGGCCCAATGTCTGTTGAAGGAATAGCAAGGCCCCTAAGCAAATGGGAACTCTGACTCTAGTCTTAGAAAAACTCCACATAGATCTACTACCTTAGCCAAAAGGATATGTGTACACAGTCACCAGCTACATACCCGCAACCAGACATTTAAAATTTTGTCTGGAACCTTTCTTTTACACGATGATAATATAACTAATCCTGTGCTTTATTCTCCCCCGCCCACTTCCGAACTCATCATTTATTTAATTCCTCTCAGTGATCCCGAGGAAGAAGCTAGAGTAATTTCCCCTCTGTTGCAGAGAAAACTGGGGACCAAAGAGGTTAAGCAGTAAGCCAGGGGTCAACCTATGCCCACCACTTCCTTCAATACCCAGTTCAAAACTTACCTTCCTCCCAGGAGCCTCCAGCCCAACCCTACCCTGAGCAGCCTGCTACTTCAGAACCCCTGCACTTCTCCCTTCTGTCTGCACTAGAGTGTTGTTCCCTTGTCCATGTTGCTCTGTAATTGTTCTGCATGTGCTCTCTCTCGCCCTCACTGGATTGTAAGGTCTGTACGGGTGGAGTTTGTACTGTCTTTCCTTTGTTTTTTTTTTTTTCCTTTGTGTACCACCGCATCAATAAACGCCTAACCAAGCATGAGAACCAGAACCTCCTCAGTCCTTTCCTCATCCCACTGAATCTCTCAGCCTCTAGGGACGGAGCTGAATAATGGGCCAGACGTGTCAGATAACACATGTACCTTATTGAACGGGAAACAGGTAATTAAGAGCAATTTCCTTGGCACGCTTCACTTTCTCAGACAGAGGCAGTAGGTAGGACCTCGATGACTGTTTTCTGATCTCAAAAGACAAAGGTCTGTTCATCTGAGTATTCGTTTGAAGTGAGTCACTCCAGCCAGACAACCTTCCTGGCGTTCATTTGCTTTTGCTGCCTGACGTAACTTGTTTTTTCTCTCCTGCACAGTCCCCGAAGTCACCCCAGCTAACGTCAGTGGTGGCGGAGGCAGTAAATCTGAGCTGGTTATAACCTGGGAGGTAAATGAATCAGAGAACAAAAGGAACATACATTAGTCTGGGTGGTTTCATTATTTCCCTCCATGTCCAACACAGCTGGGAAGCTTCCTCCTCTGTTTCTAACAGCCCCAACCCATCTGAGTACAAACACTCCTTCTCGTAGCTAATGGCTGGCAGGAAAAGACGGTGTTTGCAGATCAATTGTGGAGGCAAGTTTTAATTCGATTCATCACAGGGAAAGCAATCATGAAAGAGAAGACAACATGAGTAAAAAATATATATATTAAAGGTGGCTGGTTCAGAGAAAACCAGTTTTTCTTTTCTTCCTGAATTGCTGCATGGCCAATTGATTTAAAACGTCTGCCAACAATAAAGTCAGTGTACCAACCCGATTTCCTGGCAATCAGCTCTGCTGCCGGAGCCCTCGTATATGAGAGATATTTTTAAAAACTTGGAAGAAGGCTAGTCACCAATTTTTTACAAATTGATTTTGGGAGAGGAGGTGGAAACTTTATAAATGGTTCTTGGTGTTTTTGAAGGATTCTAAGCAATGGCCCCAGCAATTAAATTCTTTCATTCGCCCAAAGCCCCAGTGTGAAAGAAATCACCCACCCTCCAGCTGACCCTTCAGCTCGGAGAGGGAAGGTCATGCCTGAGCCCTGATGAACCATATACTTCGTCTGTGGGATCTTCTGTCTTGTTTGCAATGGAAGCAGAGTAGTATTAGGTGGTATGGGGGGAGAGGTGGAAATGTTTTCTAGATCAACTGTCCCGTTTCTCTCATAGTCATTTCCAACTAGTTCAGAGCTGGGTCTGCCCCATCCAGGAGCCAGGTTCTCCACTACAGATTTTCATTTAGTGTTTGACCCTGTCATCTGTCCAATATCTCATGAATATCTGAGGTAGAGTGATGGCAAGCCCCAAATTTAAAAGACTCTTGAAAAACCCCCAAAATAAGAAAGTTGGGGAAGAATGTAGACAAGAATGTTGGGGGGGAGGTGGAAAAAACAATTTTAGCATTTGAATCAAGCTACTGTGATTTCTGAAGGCCTCCTCCCCTCTTTACCAGACGGTCCCTGAGGAATTACAGAACGGTGGAGGCTTTGGTTATGTGGTAGCCTTCCGGCCCTACGGCAAAAAGAGCTGGATGAAGACGGTGATGGCCTCCGCCGATGCCTCCAGATACGTGTTCAGGAATGAGAGCCTGTCCCCCTTCTCTCCCTTTGAGGTTAAAGTGGGTGTCTTCAACAATAAAGGAGAAGGCTTATTCAGTCCCATCACAACAGTGTATTCTGCAGAAGAAGGTATGGTTTGTGTTATTTAGATATGTAATTTTTTTTTTTTTCCAATTCTGAGATGCTGTTGATTTTAGGATGCACAGTCAATTTAACACTGGGCAATAAATTGAAGGCATCTCCTGCTTGACAATAGTATAATGTAAAAAATTGGGTTCATTATCTACCCCCAACCTCCTGGAAAAATAGCAGTTCCCCTATACCAAACAAAAAAAACCCGAACCCACTGCCATCGAGTCGATTCCAACTCAGAGCGACCCTATAGGACAGAGTAGAACTGCCCCATAGAGTTTCCAAGGAGCGCCTGGTGGATTTGAACTTCCAGCCTCTTGGTTAACAGCTGTAGCACTTAACCACTATGCCACCAGGGTTTCCAGTTCGCCTATACATGAAAACAAATGGCTATCCGGTATGAATTCCATCGCTAGGGATCAAAATTGCAAGTACCATATGCGACCTTTATATCTGTGTCTATGTTATCATTACTTTAAAAAGAATTACACTTACATTTTTTTCCCTTTAAGTGTATATCAAAATATAATTTGCATTTTCTATCACTCCTTTATTTTCATAAACCATATTGTACTTGTAATTTATTTTAACTTATTAAAAAGAAGATTAAGTGGTGATGCAGCAAGTTTGCTCTCATTGTCATCCACGTTGTCATCATGGTCAAAGGTTCTCAACATGATTACCAGCTCTGCTCTATCCCTGCACTCTGAATGCCTCTCACACGGTCTTTGTGGCTTAAAAGGCAATGTTCAGAATGAGACTACGTTAAAACATCTCAAAACTGAGTCAATGATTTGGAGTAAGTGAAGATTCAATAAATTCTTTTCCCCAAGTAGAGAAATCCACCCTAAGACTCTGTGGCCCTCCATGATCTAACTGCTACCACTCTGTTCAGCCTCAGGTCTTACTGCTTGTCCCTCCATACTCCATTCTCCAGCCTTGTCGAAAGGATTCGCAATTACTCAAACAAGCTACATACAGCCCCTTGCACATGCTTCAACTTTTCTTACCTTCCCCTGTCTTACCCACCTCATGCATCAGCCTGAAGTTTAACAACCAAGGCCTTTTCTGAGTTCCCCAGACCCGACAGCTGAGTAAGCATTTCTCTTTCCTAGAGTATCTTGAACATTCCTGTATCATAATTCTCATCCCACTGTATTATAAATTTTGAATTTCAGTTTTATGTCCTTACTAAGGTGTGTTTTTTGAGAGAACTCCATTTGTTTTTTACCTTTGTGTCACCAGTGTCTGATTGTGCACAGATGCTTAATAAATGCTGAATTAATTAACACATAAATAGAATCATGTATTATTATGGACGGACAAGACCTCATAGGTGTTCTTGTTCAACATTTCCTGGAGTATGATGTGTATTCTAGAGGGAGTATACAAGTTGACTGTAAATGGTACCAGGTATGTATTGATTTTAATTGGATTAGAAAAATACAGCTATCATATCAAACCCAAGATTTCATAAATGTTATTGCTCAAGACATGGCTAAACTAAGCTTTTCTTAAGTAAGACTATTAAAAGGAAAATATTAAATACATAGCAGAAATCTGGCAAAAATAACTGAAACTGGGCAACAGTCTTGGTCCAGCATATTTTTTGCTGCTGAGGATACTGAGACCCAGAGAGTATAAGTGACTTGTCCAAGATCATGCAGCTTGTGGTGTAGACCTGAACTGTCACCCAGCTCTCCTGAATCTTAGTCAAAACAGTTGACTGTCCTTTCTCATTCTTCTCTCATTCTTGTAATCCAGTGACAACAACTGACTACAACCTATGACAAATGCTAATTAGGACAAATGTACCATAAGGGAATTGCTGGCTGTGAAAATTTGTTGCTTAAACTTAAGCATCCTTGGGTTACTTTCCTTCCAGTTTAAACTAAATCAGCTGTGTTCGAGTCATCTCCAACTCATGGCAACCCCCTGTGTGAGAGTAGAACTGTGCTCCATAGGGTTTTCAATGGCTGGTTTTTCAGAAGTAGATCACTAGGTCTTTCTTCCGAGGTGCCTCTGGGTAGACTTGAACCTACAACCTTTTTGTTAGCAACCAAGTGCATTAACCTTTTGCACCACTTAGGGACTCTACTCTCCCAGAGACCTTAGACAAGTCTCTTCCCCACCACCAACACCCCCAAGCTGTTAACCATTGCTTTTCTATAAAATGAATATTTAGATTATAGTCATTAAGGGCATTTTTATAACCACAGATTTTTTGTACCTTATGTGGTCACTGTCTAGAAGCTAACTGTGATTCAGCTGATCAGTAGAGTAGTAACATTTTCCGTATTCACCTGCAGAACCCACCAAACCACCACCTAGCATCTTTGCCAGAAGCCTCTCTGCGACAGACATTGAAGTCTTCTGGGCCTCGCCCCTGGAGAAGAATATAGGACGGATACAAGGTTATGAGGTAGGCAAGAGACATGTACCTTGGGTCTAGGAAAGAGTCCATACTCCTCAACAAGGCCTCCCAAGTATACCCTGATGGGAAAAAAAAAAAAAAACAACCCAAATTCATTTAGAGGCATTTGTTTTAGATCCCTGACTTATAATTGAGTGCTAATGACAGCACTGAACGTTCAGCGGTGAGACTATTCTTTTTCTGTGTTACACACTGGAGGTATTTTACAAAATATATGCAGTTCATTTAAAATGAGCTTTTACTTCTGATCTGCCTGGACCACTTGGGCTTAAAGAAAAGGCGGAGTAAAGGGGAAAATAACCAGCAATTGTTGTACCAATTCACCATCTTACTATGAAGCTAGGAACCAAAAGGGGCGTTTTCCTGTTGTGGATATTTCTCAGCACATACAAAACTTAGTTTTGGAAGTTTGACTTATGAATTAGTGTAGAAAATTAACTCCAACATAAGAATCCTGCATGAAATATTACCTCACTGATGGCACTGGGAATATCCCCTATTGGTAAGCATACCAAGGTCTTCCTTTTTATTTCCTCAGGTTAAATATTGGAGACATGATGATAAGGAAGAAAATGCTAGAAAAATACGAACAATTGGAAATCACACATCGACAAAAATCACCAACTTAAAAGGCAGCGCGCTGTACCATTTAGCTGTCAAAGCATACAATTCCGCCGGGACTGGTCCCTCCAGTGCCACGGTCAACGTGACAACCAGAAAGCCACGTAAGGAAAAATGTGTTTATGAATGTTTTGGGGATTCATCAAACATATCCCGGGCTCACTCCCCACCCTCACCTCTCAATGGTTATTTGCATACTAATTGGTATAATAATTTGCATTCAAATTTACCTTAGCATTTTAACTGAACCTTTCTGAATACCATGCAGAATTCATTGCTTCCGAGGACAGAAAGATAAATGTTGTTCTCACTGGGAAGGGCTACTTCTTTTAGCTATAAGTGTTAGGCGACCAGCTGAATCTTCTTCCATTTGCAGTATTATATCTCGTCAGATTTTAGTGACCTTGAAGACACCTATTAGTGCAATAGCCCATTAAATTGCCTCCACTCTCAAATTCTAGTAAGGAGATATTCCTCAGAATCCATTTAGACTTAATAATCTGTGACTTCTTATATCTTAATTTTTTTTTTTTATAGCACCAAGTCAACCCCCTGGAAACATCATATGGAATTCATCGGACTCCAAAATCATCCTGAATTGGGATCAAGTGAAGGCGCTGGATAATGAGTCAGAAGTAAAAGGATACAAAGTGGGTAATTTTCTTTTTCTGCAAAGGCACCCGACCCTGCTGTTAGTGGGGTACAGTTTCTTTTCATGAATCACACCAACCAGGTTCTCTGTCCCAAAGTGATTTGTTCTGAGTTTTAAATAAATGATCCAAGACAACTGGCCAGGATTTAGGAATCACCTAAATTTTAGGCTCAGGCAGAGTCCATCAGAAACATCTAACCTGTGGTTAAGTCTCCTAAAAAAATCATGAAGAACAACTTTTTTAACATTTCTGTTACAGCTTTCTCTTATTCTTGTCGTGGTGGTATTTTTTTTTTTTTAATCAACAATAGTAACTTCTCGATATTACTAATAGTTAATTATTTTTGTCCATATGAGGAAAGACTTTCTCAGTAAATCCATTTGTCTGATCCTATAAATGTTGAACTAGCCTTTAAAGAGCTAGAAAAGAAATGTATGTAGTCTTGGTGCCACAATTAAAAGGAATTATAAACATTTTGACAAGATTTTTAGTTATCCATTTCTAAGGAACTACCTTAAAACTAATGGGCTAAAAAATAATTTATTATTTTTCATGATTCTGCCATCTGGGTTGGGCCAAAATGGGCCATTTTTTAGGGCTGGAATGATGGAGATAGTTCTTCGCACACATGTCTGATTTCTCAGCTAGGATAGTTGGTAAAGCTTGAAGCTGGCCAGGCACCACTCTTTCTACAAGGCTTCTCCACATTGGTAGCTTGGACTTCCTCACAGCATGGTGATCTCAGGGTAGTCAGATTTCTTACATGGCTGCTGGCTTCCAAGAGGGAGGAAGCAAAAACTACCAGTTCTTTTAAAGGTTACAAATGGAACTGGTTACTGTGAGGCCAGCCCAGATTCAAAGGGAGGGAAATTAGATTCCATCTCTTAATGTGAGAAATGGCATGCATGTACAGGGAGGGAAGGACATGGTGGTAACCATCTTTGTAGACTATAGCATGCATTGAGAAGATTATAACTAGGAAGCTGACTCAAAACATCTGTGAGGAATGAATGAAAGAACCGAGAATATTTAGTTGGAGAAAAAGAAAAAAGAAAAAAAAAAAAGACTCAAAAACATGATAACCACTTACAATATCTGAAGGGCTGTTGTAAGGAAGACTTATTAGAATTGTTCTTCAAGTTTCCAAAGAACAAAACCAAAGAATGAAAGCTACATGAAGATAAATTTTTGGCTCAGTTTTACTTTCTGGTAGCCAAAGCTCCTCAAAAATGGACTTAGTTTCAAAGAGAGTTGGAAAATACCCTATCACTGGAAATAATCAAGTATTAGCTAGACCACCACCCAGTGCAATGTTAGAAAAGGAAATACCGAGAAGGCAATTAAAAGTGTATGGCATTTTGGGTCCATTTAAATCCTGGAAGTGTTATGAGTAAAAGACCAAAATGAAGCTTTTGAGGAATCCTAGATGGCACTGGGTTTTTTAGACATTAGGTTACATTGACAATGCTCTTGACCTCCTGTGTTTTTGTATTAATCTTTCAAATGAAAAAGGACTTGCAAATCAACTTTCATGAACCATCCCATAGTCTTCATTATAAAAGAAAGATTATAAAACTAGCCCTATCATTTTGAAATTTTTTTTAAAGTAGGAAAGCCTGGAAGTCAAAATTTTCAGGAGCCCTGGAAAATGGTCTTCCATTTACAAAATAAGTTAGATGAAATTTGTATTTACAAGATTGTACAAACATAGATGCCCAGAAGAAAACATAAATGGCTGAGGCAGGCTCGGTGGAAGCTCTGGCCCACTAGAAAGTATATGTTCCTTTCCAAAGGTAGGAACCACAAATCCCTCCCTGCCACTTGTTGCCTTGTGATAAAGTTGGCACAATGTCCCAGATATTCCAGTGTTGGCAGAAGATTTTATTTTTATATAAGATCTCCTCAAGTCTTAAATGTGGGCAACTTGCTCCATTTTGTTTTATATTTTGTTGTGGTAAAAGACATATAAACAAAAAAAGTCCTTTTAACCATTTTTAAGTATATAATTCAGTGACATTAATTATGTTCACCATGTCCTGCTTCTATCACCACTATAAGTCTCCAGAAGTTCCCCATCACCCCAAATAGAAACCCAGTGCCCCTCAAACAACAGCTCCGCATTCCCCACCTCACCTCCTGGCAACCACCAATAAATTCTTGTCTCTATGCATTTGCTTATTCTAGGTATTTCGTATAAGTGGTAACATAAAATACTTGTCCTTTTGTGTCTGATTTATTTTGCTCAGCAAAATGTTTTCAGTGTTCACCCACAGTGTGGCATGTATTAGAACTTTGTTTCTCTTTATAGCTGAATAATATCCTTTATACGTATATACTACATTCTGTTTATCCCTTCATCTGTTAATGGACACTTGGGCTAATTCTACCTTTTGACTGTTTTGAATAGTGATGGATGAACACTGGTGTATAAGAACTGTTTGAGTCCATACTTTCTGGGGTATATACCTAGCAGTGGAATTCCTGGGTCATATGGTAATTCTATATTTAACTTCTTGAGGAACTGATAAACTGTTTTCCACAGTGGAATTTTAAACAATGTTTGAGTCAATATAATGTAGGCCAAACAAAATTGGTCTACAGGCTTAATCAAGAATACAGGCTAGGGTGGAGCCAAGATTAGCGGAATAGACAGACGCTTCTGGCGAGCCCTCTTTACAACAAAGACCCTAAAAAACAAGTGAAACAAGTATATTTGCGACAAGCTGGAAGCCCTGAGCTTCAAAGGCAAGCTTAGAAAACGAACTGAGGGGCAGGGGAGGAAGAGACTGTTCAGGAGTGGAGAGGAGTTACTGGACCTGAATCACGAGGAGCCCACAGGCAGCATTTCCAGAGCGGTGGCAGCAGGCTAGTACTAGTGTTCGGCCACAGTTTCCTCAGGGAGAAGCAGCCAACCACACAGCCTACTCACACCTCCAGAACCTGAGAAGAACAGGACTCTCAGCAAAAGCTAAGTACTTCTGTACATTTTACCGCTCCCCCCACCCCCAAGCCGGCTTCAGTGGCTGAATTACCTGGGCCTGAGATAGGCCCTGTTGAGCACCTAGAGCCATACTCCCGGCCTTGGGGAAGGAAAAAATTTGCAACTGGGGAAAAGGTAATTTGCTAGCTACACTAACCGGAGGAGCTCAGGACAGAAGTGGCGCCTCTATGGGGACAAACCATCCATGGACTTTGAGCACCTTTCCCTTCTGCATGGACCTGTGTGGGCCTATTTTGGGAGAATAGGCCCTTGTTAGCAGACTCCAACCATTTCAGCTATGTGGTGGAGAGGTAGGTGTTTGATGTTTGACATTGCTTTGCCTATTAAACAAGGTCCTGACCTACCCACATCAGGGACCTAAGGACTGGTAGCTCCACTCAGGTCACCCAGCCACCCGCGACAGGGGTCCAAAGATAACTGGTACCTCCCAGTCCTTACAAACAAAAACTTAGGGTGCCCATGGTCCCTCTGCAGAACCCACCCAGCTGCACGCCCTAGGGAACATGGACGCACTTTCCTCAGAGATACTTGGGGGTCGGTTCTCAGCCCCCTGTGTTGTTCAAAGCATGGCCCCCTGCTGCAACCAGATAATGGTATATACTCCAATCACCCCTGCCCCTCTGAGACTGTAGGACAGAGCCTGTACCACACACTTGATGATCACCTATCTGGAAACCTGAGCTGAATTCATACAAGAAAACTGAATGGACTCCTAGACTGATATACCAGATAACAGCTCTAGCCATCTGCGGACAGAACGTCAGAGCTCTAAAGGTGAAGATAATCAAGCTAGCTCACTCAAGTAACCCATAGGGGTATACCAAAACAAAACAAAGCAAGAAGCTACAACACAGGAAGCAAGCATAAACTAATACAATAACTTATAGATGGCTCGGAGACAACAGTCAATATCAAGTCACATAAGAAACAGACCATGATCACCTCAACAGACACTCAAAACAAAGAGTCCAGGGATCTTCTAGATGAAAGTGCATTCCTGGAATTACCAGATGCAGAATACAAGTTTAATATACAGAACCCTTCAAGACATCAGGAAGGAAATGAGGCAATACGCAGAACAAGACAAGGAACACACAGATAAAGCAATTAAAGAAATTAGAAAGATTATTCAGGAACATAACAAAAAGTTTAATAAGCTGGAAAATCCATAGACAGGCAGCAATCAGAAATTCAGGAGATTAACAATGAAATTACAGAATTAGATGATTCAATAGAAAAGTCAGCGGAGCAGAATTGAGCAAGTAGAAGCTAGAATTTCTGAATTCGAAGATAAATCACTTAGCACTAATATATTTGAAGAAAAATCAGATAAAAGAATTTAAAAAATGAAGAAACCTTAAGAATCATGTGGGACTCTATCAAGAGAAATAATCTACAAGTGATTGGAGTACCAGAACAGGGAGAGATAACAGAAAATACAGAGAAAATTGTTGAAGATTTGTTGGCAGAAAACTTTCCTGATATCATGAAAGGTGAGAAAATATCTATCCAAGATGCTCATCGAACTCCACATAAGGTAGATCTGAAAAGAAATTCACCAAGACACATTATAATCAAGCTTGCCAAAACCAAAGATAAAGAGAGAATTATAAAAGCAGCAAGGGATAAACGAAAAGTCACCTACAAAGGAGAGCCAATAAGAATAAGCTTGGACTACTCGGCAGAAACCATGCAGGCAAGAAGGCAATGGGATGACATATTTAAAAAATTGAAGGAAAAAAATTGTCTACCAAGAATCATATATCCAGCAAAACTGTCTCTTAAATATGAAGATGAAATTAAGACATTTCCAGATAAACACAAGTTTAGGGAATTTGTGAAAACCAAACCAAAACTACAAGAAATACTACAGGGAGTTCTTTGGCTAGAAAATCAATAATATCAGGTATCAACCCAAGACTAGAACACTGGGCAGAGCAACCAGAAGTCAACCCAAACAGGGAAATCCAAAAAAACACAGCAAGAATACAAAAAAGAAAAAAATAAAAAGCTCAAAACAGGGTAACAGTGATGTTATTATATTAAAGAAGACAACATTAAAGTAATAAAGAGGGACTAAGAAATATAATCATATACCTTCCGTATGGAGAGGAAGATATGATGATACAAAGAAATAAAAGTTAGTTTTAAATTTAGAAAAATAGGGGTAATTAATAAGGTAACCACAACGGATCAAACTATCCTACTCAGCAAAATAAAATACAAGGGAAAAATACAGACTCAGCAGAAACAAAATCAACAACAACAAATATGAGGAAAGGACAATACATAAAAAAAATCTACTCAGCACATAAAATCACGTGGGAAAAAGAAACTGTCAACAACACACAAAAAAAAGACATCAGAATGATAGCACTAAATTCATACCTATCCATAATTACCCTGAATGTAAATGGACTCAACGCACCAATAAAGAGACAGAGAGTGGCAGAATGGATTAAAAAACAAGATCCGTCTATATGCTGCCTACAACAGACATACCTTAGACTTAGAGACACAAACAAACTAAAACTGAAAAGCATGGAAAAAAATATATCAAGCATACAACAATCAAAAAAGAGCAGGAGTGGCAATATTAATTTCTGACAAAATAGACTTTAAAGTTAAATCCATCATAAAGGATAAGGAAGGACACTATATAATGATTAAAGGGACAATACACCAAGAAGATATAACCATATTAAATATTTATGCACCCAATGACAGGGCTGCAAGATACATAAAACAAACTCTATCAGCATTGAAAAGTGAGATAGACGGCTCCACAATAATAGTAGGAGACTTCACTGCACCACTTTCGGTGAAGGACAGGACACCCAGAAAGAAGCTCAATAAAGACACGGAAGATCTAAATGCCACAATCAGCCAACTTGACCTCATAGACATATACAGAACACTCCACCCAACAGCAACCAAGTATACTTTCTTTTCTAGTGCACGTGGAACACTCTCTAGAATAGACCACATATTAGGTCATAACGCATGCCATAGCAGAATCCAAAACACTGAACTATTACAAGGCATCTTTGCTGACCATAAGGCCATAAAAGTGGAAATCAATAATGGGAAAAGAAATCAAACACTTGGAAACTGAACAATACCCTGCTCAAAAAAGACTGGATTATAGAAGACATTAAGGATGGAATAAAGAAATTCAGAGAATCCAATGAGAATGAAAACACTTCCTATCAGAACCTTTGGGACACAGCAAAAGCAGTGCTCAGAGGCCAATTTATATCAATAAATGCACACATCCAAAAAGAAGAAAGGGCCAAAATCAAAGAATTATCCCAACAACTTGAACAAATAGAAAGAGTGAAACAAAAGAAACCCACAGGTGCCAGAAGAAAACAAATAATAAAAATCATACCTGAACTAAATGAAATAGAAAACAGAAAAACAATTGAAAGAATTAACAAGACCAAAAGGTGGTTTTTTGAAAAAATTAACAAAATCAATAAACCACTGGCCAAACTGACAAAAGAAAAATAGGAGAGAAAGCAAATAACCCAAATAAGAAATAAGATGGGCGATATTACCACAGACCGAAGTGAAATTAAAACAATCATATCAGGTTACTCTGAAAAACTGTAGTCTAACAAATTTGAAAACCTAGAAGAAATGGATGAATTCCTAGAAACACACTACCTACCTAAACTAACACAAAGAGAGGCAGGACAACTGAATAGACCCATAACAAAAGAAGAGATTGAAAAGGTAATCAAAAAACTCCCAACAAAAAAAAAAGCCCTGGTCCTGATGGCTTCACCGCAGAGTTCTACCAAACTTTCAGAGAAGAGTTAACACCACTGCTACTAAAGGTATTTCAGGGCATAGAAAAAGACGGAATACTACCAAACTCATTCTATGAACCCAGCATATCCCTGATAGCAAAACCAGGTAAAGACACCACAAGAAAAGAAAATTATAGACCTATATCCCACATGAACGTAGTTGCAAAAGTCTTCAACAAAATTCTAGCCAATAGAATTCAACATATCAAAAAAAATAATTCACCATGACCAAGTGGGATTCATACCAGGTATGCAGGGATGGTTCAACATTAGAAAAACAATTAATGTAATCCACCACATAAATAAAAGACAAGAATCACATGATTTTATCAACTGATGCAGAAAAGCCATTTGACAAAGTTCAACACCCATTCATGATAAAAACTCTCAGCAAAATAGGAATAGAAGGAAAATTCCTCAACATAATAAAGGGCATTTATACAAAGCCAACAGCCAACATCACCCTAAATGGAGAGAGCCTAAAAGCATTCCCATTGAGATCGGGAACCAGACAAGGATGCCCTTTATCACCGCTCTTATTCAACATTGTGTTAGAGGTCCTACCGGAGCAATTAGGCTAGATAAAGGGCATCCAGAATGGCAAGGAAGAAGAAAAATTATCTCTATTTGCAGATGACATGATCTTATACACAGAAAACCCTAAGGAATCCTCAAGAAAACTACTGAAACTAATAGAAGAGTTCAGCAGAGTGTCGGGATACAAGATAAACATACAAAAATCAGTTGGATTCCTCTACACCAACAAAAAGAATATTGAAGAGGAAATCACCAAAGCAATGCCGTGTACAGTAGCCCCCAAGAAGCTAAAATACTTAGAAATAAATCTTAGCAGAGATGTAAAAGACTTATACAAAGAAAACTACAGTACACTTCTGCAAGAAACCAAAAGAAACTTACATAAGTGGAAAAACACACCTTGCTCATGGATAGGAAGACTTAACATTATAAAAATGCCTATTCTGCCAATGGCAATCTATGCATTTAATTCAATTCCAATCCAAATCCCAAGAACATTCTTTAATGAGATGGAGAAACAAATCACCAACTTCGTATGGGAGGGAAAGAGGCCCCAGATAAATAAGGCATTACTGAAAAAGAAGAACAAAGTGGGAGGCCTTACATTACCTGATTTTAGAACCTATTATACTGCCACAGTAGTCAAAACAGCCTGGTACTGGTACAACAACAGATACGTAGACCAATGGAACAGAATTGAGAATCCAGACATAAATCCATCCACATATGAGTAGTTGATATTTGACAAAGGCCCCATAGAAGCTAAATGGGGGAAAAGACAGTCTTTTTAGAAATGGTGGTGGCATAACTGGATATCCATTTCAAAAAAATGAAACAAGACCCATACCTCACTCCATGCACAAAAACTAACTCAAAATGGATCAAAGGCCTAAATATAAAATCTAAAATGATAAAGATCATGGAAGAAAAAATAGGGACAACGTTAGGAGCCCTAATACACGGCATGAACAGTATACAAAACATTATTAAAAATGCAGAAGAAAAACTAGATAACTGGGAGCTCCTAAAAATCAAACACCTATGCTCATCCAAAGACTTCACCAAAAGAGTAAAAAGACTACCTACAAACTGGGAAAAAGTTTTTAGCTATGACATTTCTGATCAGTGCCTGATCTCTAAAATCTACATGATACTGCAAAAACTCAACTACAAAAAGACAAATAACCCAATTAAAAAATGGGCAAAAGCTATGAATAGACACTTCACTAAAGAAGACATTCAGGTAGCCAACAGATACATGGGGAAATGTTCACGATCATTAGCCATTAGAGAAATGCAGATCAAAACGACAATAAGATTTCATCTCACTCCAACAAGGCTGGCATTAATCCAAAAAACACAAAATAATAAATGTTGGAGAGGCTGTGGAGAGAGTGGAACACTTCTACACTGCTGGTGGGCATGTAAAATGGTACAACCACTTTGGAAATCGATTTGGCGCTTCCTTAAAAAGCTAGAAATAGAACTACCATAGGATCCAGCAATCCTACTCCTCGGAATGTATCCTAGAGAAATAAGAGCCTTTACACAAACAGATATATACACACCCATGTTTATTGCAGCACTGTTTACAATAGCAAAAAGATGGAAGCAACCAATGTGCCCATCAGTGGATGAATGGATAAATAAATTATGGTATATTCACACAATGGAATACTATGCATCGATAAAGAACAGTGAGGAATCTGTGAAACATTTCATAACATGGAGGAACCTGGAAGGCATCAAGCTGGTGAAATTAGTCAGCTGCAAAAGGACACATATTGTATAAGACCACTATTATAAGATCTTGAGAAATAGTTCAAACTGAGAAGAACACATTCTTTTGTGGTTACGAGAGGAGGGAGGGAGGGAGGGTGGGAGAAGGGTATTCTCTAATTAGATAGTAGATAAGAACTATTTTAGGTGAACAGAAAGACAGTACACAATACAGGGGAGGTCAGCACAACTGGACCAAACCAAAAGCAAAGAAGTTTCCTAAATAAACTAAATGCTTCGAAGGCCAGTGTAGCAGGGGCAGGGCTTTGGGGACCATGGTTTCAGGGGACATCTAAGTCAATTGGCATCTGGGGTCTTAACCGCTAGCAAGCAGCCATCTAAGATGCATCAATTGGTCTCAACCCACCTGGATCAAAAGAGAATGAAGAACACCAAGGACACAAGGTAATTACGAGCCCAAGAGACAGAAAGGGCCACATGAACCAGAGACTACATCATCCTGAGACCAGAAGAACTAGATGGTGCCCAGCTACAACCAATGACTGCCCTGACAGGGAACACAACAGAGAACTCCTGAGGGAGCAGGAGAGCAGTGGGATGCAGACCCCAAATTCTCATGAAAAAACCAGACTTAATGGTCTGACTGACACTAGAAAGACCCCGGTGGTCATGGCCCCCAGACCTTCTCTTGGCCCAGGACAGGAAACATTCCCGAAGCCAACTCTTCAGGCATGGATTGGACTGGACAATGGGTTGAGGAGGGATGCTGGTGAGGAGTCAGCTTCTTGGATCAGGTGGACACTTGAGACTATGTTGGCATCTCCGGCTTGGAGGGGAGATGAGGGGGTTAGAAGCTGGTGAAATGGACACGAAAAGACAGAGTGGAGGGAGAGAGCGGGCTGTCTCATTACGGGGAGAGTAATTGGGAGTGTGTAGCAAGGTGTATATACGTTTTTGTGTGAGAGACTGACTTGATTTGTAAACTTTCACTTAAAGCACAATAAAAATTATTAAAAAAAAAAAAAAAAGAATACAGGCTACCAGTTTGTGATATTTCTTATACAGAGATGTTGACAGTAATTGATATGCACTGTTGTTAGGTACTGCTTAAGGTGCATGGATCCATGGGAAAGAAGCTGGTAAAGCCAGAGCTGGCATCAGGAGTTTGACAGAGTAGGTGGTGGAGCTTTGCATAATGTGATTAGAAAGGGACCCAGAAGACCCTCCAAGCCATTGACTATTTTTCTCTCACCCACGTGGCACAACGTGAGACATATGGGGTTGGGTAGGCTCCAAGGTGAATGAATGAAGAATAGACTAAAAAGAAGAAAGGAAGAGAAGGTTAGAGTGAAGACAGACCTTTTCAACTTTGTAATTCTGACCCAGGCTAACACTGCCAGAACCTTTATAACCACGAGAAAAAAATGGCAGAACTGATTTAACTAAAATCAAAGGAGGGTGTTAAGAGAGAGAGAGAGAAAGTCTTCTTTCCTGCTTCCAGTTTTGCCCCTTAGAACAGGTAGAGAAAGCACAATAAAAATGCAGAAAGCTTTAGGAGTCCCTTGGAAGCAACACGAGTTTCTTGGGTGAAACTTTAACTTGATTTTAAGCTCATTCTCAGGCTGGTACAGAAACAACACTTAAGGGCAGGGAGCTACCTAAAGTATTTCAGGCAAGCAGACTAAACGCCAGCTCGGCTAAAGATCATCTAGTCAACCCCTTCATTTTACAGATGCGAAAACTGAAGTCCATTGAGTAAAGTGACTTTGAGTGCCCTCAGCTTTCACAGGGGCAGGGGATTAGTATACAAGCTGAAGTTGCTTCAGTGAACTGGGTCTGGAAGATTGTAGGCGTTTTAGAAGAGAAACTGGGTAACAATTATAATTTACTTGCCATTTCTTTGTAGTCCTGCTGGCTCTCACAAACCCTCAAATGAGTTTGTGTTGGTAGCACCTTTCCAAGAAGGCCCTTCTTATATTTTTTATCTCAACAGCTGGTTTGCAGATACCTAGAAGATTCAGACAGGACAGAATCAGGCAGAATATGGTAGAATAGAGCAGGTCAAAATAAACACAGAAGCATTTGACCTCCCAGAAAAGACCTGTTGAGCTTGGCATAGGACTTTGGGAAAATATTTTTATTTCTAAGAAATAAAATAAAACATTGGATGAAATTAAAACTAGGGAACTCTGGAACACTTTCATATCGGGGGTGGTTAAATAGGTTACTATTTAAGCCACCGCCTTGGTGGTGCAGTGGTTAAGAGCAGTTCAAATCCACCAGCCACTCCTTGGAAACCCTATGGGGCGGTTCTGCTCTGTCCTGTAGGGTCACTATGAGTCAGAATTGACACGATGACAGCAGGATTGGTTTTGGGTTTATTTAAGCCACAGATTTAGACACTTTTTTCCAAATATGGTTTTTCATGTTGGTCCATTGTATCTTCTAGATCTAGACTACTATGTGTGAAAATATAGTAGCATGCCCATGTTGGCAATTTGTATCTAAGGAAAGATCATTATGAATGGGTGTCAATTGTGTGAAATGCTACAGAAACCATATTTGATGACACTGGAGGAAACAGGGAGTAAGGAAGTTAGACTAGATGGTAAGAAGGGGCACTTTCTGAGTTCTTAGTTTCCAACTCATTTACTCCCTTTCTTATTAGGGCTGAGACTAAACGAGCCAGACTCCCTATACCTCCAGAGAATCCCACTCACTGGCTATAGATATTAAATTGCTACAAATATGTGTAAATGTTTGGGGATATGTAATGTAAATATAAATTAATTTACATTTAAATATAAGAAAATTGAATATAAATAAATATAGAGAGTTAGATCGAGTACACCTATAGACAGATAAGTACTTTTTCTCCCTAGCACATGAAAGAAATAAGAGAATTCTTGTAAAAAAAAAAACATGAGGGCCCTAGGCCCACGAATTAGGGTTCATTTTTATACGTACTTTACTTTTTTATGTTTTAGTTTCTTTTGGTGTTTAGTTTCTTTGATGTATACACTACAGAAATTAAAATAATCTAATTTTCCTAGGTATGTTTTTGTTTTTTGGTTTTTTGGGGGGCAGGGGGAGAAAGGAAGGGCACCTCTTATGATATACCTCAGGAACCCCCCGATGTCTTTTTCAGAAGTGAGATTCTAGGCTGAATAAAATGTGGGTCTAATTACCATGCAAGAATTGTTCTTTGATAGAGAATTTAACTCTTAAAAATGGCTATCGTTTATATCAGATTTGCTTCTTCCACCATTCACTTTTCCTTCTAAATACTGGAGGCAGTGAGGTGTGGGTTGGTTTATTTTTACTTTTTCACCTACATTGTCTGGATTCATGCAATTTCTGCTTACATGGACAGTCTAAGTAAGAAGTTGACTTTAGAAAGTTTGAGGCTCAGAATATTCTGCCAGCATATATCCTTAAGCTACTTTGTGATATCAGGGCTAAAAAGAGAATATCTGATCTTAGTATCACAAATTCAATTGCCTCCAGAGCCAGGCAGGCACCAAAAATGAGTCAGGTTGACTCGGTTCATTCAACAAATACTGTAAATAAATAAATAACTGAGGGAGTGAATGAGTGAGTAAATATTAACGTTAAAACACTCCACACCCTGTTTAAGTCATTTTAACTTTGTTAATAACCTATGGTATGTGCAGTTATCATCCCCAGTTTTATAGATAAAGGAACCACAGCACAAAGAAGTTTAGTAACTTGCCTAGGTCACATAGCTGATATGTCGAGGCCTGGAATCTGAACATAGGTAGGATGGATTCAGAGTCCCTGCTTTTAGACACTCTAATTCTTCCTGCCAGCAACAAACAAACTTGTCAAGTGATAATAATGTACTACAAAGAAAAATAAACCAGAGGGAGGGGAATAGAGAGTGCTGTGGGCTGGACAGGAGAGGCTTATTATTTTATTTAAAGGCTTCTTTCAAGAGGTGACATTTCAGTTGGACCTTGAAAGAAAGAGGGAGGGAGATAGCTCTCTGGGAAAGAGTGTTCTAAGCACAGTGAACAGGGTGTGCAAAGGCCCTGAGGTAGATACATACCAATACAACACAATAGGAAGTGATGGGAATTGTGACGTACTGTGGAGCTTATGATTATTCAAAATAGGCAGTGGTTTCTCAGTTCAGCCAGTTGTTTTTTAATAAACAATTTCTTGGTTTTTAAATGACATCTAAGTCAGAAAAAAAAATATATAAGCACTATGAGAGACAAACAACATATGCAGGCTAGAAGTTTGCTCTGTCTAACCCCCTTGTTTTGCGTTCATAAAAACAGAGACCAGAGAGGGGAAGCAACTTGCCCACAGCCTCACAGGTGGTGGTAAAGTTGATGTTAGTGAACATGCAGGTTCTGGAGCCAAGTTGCCTGAGTTTGAATACTGGGTTCTCTACTTACTGGCCATACCCAAAGCACCCGTTGCCATCAAGCCAATTTGAACTCATAGAAACCCTACAGGACAGAGTAGAACTTCACCATAGGGTTTCCAAGAAACTGCTGGTGGATTTGAACTGCCAACCTTTTGGTTAGCAGCTGAGCTCTTAACCATCGCTCCACCAGGGCTTAAGACCCTGAGAAAATTGCTTAACATCTCTAGGCCTCCGTTTCCACGTCTCTAAAATCAGAATGCTAACAATGCCTACCCCAAGAGGTAACCCGTGTAAGCATTTAGAACATAAAGCGTTTGGACACATGGTAAGTGTTCAATAATGTTTGTTACTATTATCATGATTCCCACTATTTCACTCTCTCTCCTTGCCTTCCACCCCAAGCTTATATGAAATGCAAGCCCAGACTTTCAGTCGATCAGATGAGCCAAGTATTTGCTGTAAATAAAGGTTTTACAGGCCCTGATTTAGGCTCCACTGCAGGCCTTAATATTACAAGACTAATAAGCAGTGCAGATCAAAGGGCTGCTTTTTTTCCTGGACGTATTTCTTTTGGATTTATATCTGAAACTAGTTGGATTCACCAAGCTTTGGCAAGGACCCGACGTAAATCAAAGAAGCAATTTATTCTTCAAAGCTAGGTGTGACCTTGCATTCCATCAGCCAGCCCATTCTCCTGAAGGGCCGTGATGAGAAGCTTTGACACTCTTGAAGGTGCCTGAGGATTTATTTGAGCCTGGGTATTACCAAGAGGATGCTGAGCCTGATACAACGAAGGCTCCAGGGCCGAGGGGGACTAAGCGTGAATCTTTCCACCTCAAGGAAATTGTGTTTTCCACCTTGCATTAGAAAGACATAAATTAAGGTGATGAAATGCCAGAGAGGAAAAATGGGATCTAAGGCATTTAAGGGAATTTTATGAATTTTACTTGGGTTTGTTTTTGTCTGGAGTTAGAGGGAGTGGCCTTATGTCTTGAATCTCAGGAAGTCAACATTTTTAGGGGGTCTTAGAGAAGGATTGAGGGAGCCCTTGTGGTGCAGTGGTTAAAATGCTTGGCTGCTAACTGAAAGATTGGTGGCTTGAACTCAACAGCTGCTCTGGCAGAGAAAGATGTGGTAGTTTGCTTCCATAAAGATTTATAGCCTCGGAAACCCTGTGGGGCAATTCTACTCTGTCCTATAGGGTCACTGTGAGTTGGAATCAACTTCATGGCAATGGGTTTGGTTTTGGTAGAGAAGGATTAGCTAATCATGTGGTTCTCAAAGTGTGGACCCTGGACCAGCAGTATCAGCGTTACCTGGAAATGTGTTAGAAATGCAAATTCATGGGTCCCATGCCAGACCTATTGAATCAGAAACGCTGGGAGCGGGCCTGTAATGTGTTCTTTAACAAGCCCTCCCTGTGGCTCTGATACATGCTCAGGTTTGAGAACTGCTGATCTAATCCGTGAGACCCATCCCAGGGTGCGCTTTAACATTACTGAGGATCTTTTAAAATGGGCCAAACCCTGGGGCCCCACCTCTAGAACGTTCATTGAGTCAGGCTGGCAGGGAGCCAGAGAAGGTTTTCTCAACCTCATCACTATTGACATTTTAGGGAGGATAATTCTTTGCTGTGGGGGCTGTCTTGTGCATCGTAGGATGTTGAGCAGCATCCCTGACCTCTACCCGCTAGATGCCAAAAGCACCTTCTGTGACAACCAAAAATTTCTGCAGACATTGCCACATCCCCCTTGCATGGAAAAATTGTCCCCCCCGCCCCACCACCCCCCATCCCCATTGAGAACCACTGGGCTAGAGCATCAGTATTTTTACAAGCTCCCAGGGCCTAATGTACAGCCAGGGCTGAGAACCACTGATCTCATCCAGCTCCATCTTTTTTATTGTCAAGGTGGTGGGTGGGCTCTCGTGGTTAAAGAATGGGGGTTTGGAGGTTCTCATCCTGCCGCTTACCAACTCTGAGACATCTCTGGGCCTCGGTTTCCTCATTAAAAGGGACAATGATACTTGCCTGGTAGGATTGTTGTGATGGTTAAACATGGTGATGTACATAAAGTACCTGACTTATAGGAAGCACTCAGCAAATGTTTTATAGTTATTGTCATCATCATTATTGTTGTATCCAGGAACATAGATGGACTTTCTAGGTCTTCACCTCCTGTTTCTGATTGGAGTTTATACTAATCAGGGTAGGTGGTCCCAGGCAGGTGAATTTGTTTTCAGGCGAGCTAGTTGACCACCCATCAAATCATTTACCAACCCAATCTCAAGCCCAGTTGGGCCAAGAATGAAAACAAAAAAGCATAAGTGGGACTATTGCAAGCTACAGACATTTTGGGAGTGACAGTGACTGCCATGTAACAATGATTGCCCTTTCTTCTACGTAGTTCAAGAATGAGTCCCAGTGGGAGAAAGAAGGGAGTTACTGCCCTTGCCTCCCGGAGATCTTCCCTCTCTGCTGAAATGTACTCTTTTCAAAGGACTCATAAGAATAATAACATATCAGGTTTGCCTTGTGCTTCTCACCTTTGCCAAATATGTTTCTAACTTTTGCCCCCTTTCAGCCTTCATAGATCCTATTTCTTACATGCTGCCTTTGAGCCAGGCCCTTCACTATATCCAGCCTTGAAAACACCCAAGAAAGGTGGGCATTTTTGTCCCCATTTTACAGATGAGAAAACTGCAACTCAAAGAGGCGAAGTGGTTCAGGGTCACTCAGTGGCCAGTTCTACTCTGATACCAAAGCCTTTGATGTATAACTGAACTCTGTATATCCTTCCACCACTACCACTTTGCCATCAAGTCCATCCTAACTCATGGTGACCCCATGTGTGTCAGAGTAGAGCTGTGCCCCATGTGGTTTTCAATGGCTGATTTTTTAGAAGTAGATCACCAGGCCTTTCTTCCAGCATGCCTCTGGGTGGACTTGAACCTCTAACCTCTCGGTTAGTAGTTGGGTGTGTTAACTGCACCACCAAGAAACTCCCTATACATCCTTCTTGTTGTTGGGTGCCATCAGGTCAATTCCAACTCATGCAACCCCATGTAACAGAGTAGAGCTGCCCATAGGGTTTTCAAGGCATTAATCTTCATGGAGTGTTTTTCCCATGGAGCCACTGGGTGGGTTCGAACCACCAACGTTCAGGTTAGCAGCCAAGTACTTAACTGTTGCACCACCAGGGATCCTTTATCTGCACTTGCAACCAAAAAACCAAACCCGTTACCATCACGTCAATTCTGATGGACAGCAACCCTACAGGACAGAGTAGAACTGCCCCATATAGTTTCCAAGTAGCAGCTGGTGGATTTGAAATGCTGACCTTTGGGTTAACAGACTAGCTCTTAACCACTGTACCACCAGGGATCCTTTATGTGTACTTAAGGAGGTATTCATCTTCCCCGTTATTCCAAGTGTATAAGCTGAGCCTCAGAGAGGTTATATGAGGCCACCCTGCACGTGGGTAGAATCATGCTGCCTGGCCACATGCTCCATTGTCCTCTAAACTCTTTCTTCACAATACAAAGGCTGCTGACATGCCCCTCACTATAGATGCAGCTTCCAAATGCGTACGGGCAGCCTGACAACCTCGGCATCACTGCATTGTGCTGGTGCCCAGAGGTGAAAATAAATGAATGCTCCATCTTTGGGGCCTTTCTGATGACAGCAGGTGACACCTGTTCTTTCTGTATTGTCAGGTCTTGTACAGATGGAACAGACAAAGCAGCACATCTGTCATTGAAACAAATAAAACATCGGTGGAGCTCTCATTGCCTTTTGATGAAGATTATATAATAGAAATTAAGCCATTCAGCGATGGAGGAGATGGCAGCAGCAGCGAACAGATTCGAATTCCAAAGATATCAAGTAAGGAAATACGTTTTCTCCCTTCCTCTGCCTGCCTAATCAGCCTTCCCGATGAGTCAGGGCTTGAAAGAAACTAAGCCCATAAAGGAAGACTTGTAACAAAAATGGGCAATGGCATCCCCTTCTGAAGACCACTGATGTTACTGGTCACCAGCAGCTTCCTGCAAAACCAACTGTTTGACCAGTTTTGACAGATTTAATCAACTGCCAATCAATAACCAGATTATAGCAGCCTAAACTCAATCGGTTTTCATATATTGGCACATGTGGTTTGCCTCTACATAGCCCCAAGCTGATAGCTTAAATAGTAAAAGCATGATGCAGTTGGGTCAGCAGGAAAAAGCAAAAACTTTTAAAATATACTGTAGCAGTTTGTCTGTCTCCAGTTAACCTTTAGGTGAATATATTTTGAACTTAACACTATTTATTTTGGATGTGTCTATGTTACATAGGCACATAAATGCATATATTTACATGTAGACAAGATTACCTTCATTTTCAAATCTTGTTGAACAATGAGGATTTTTTTTGAGCAAATACATTCAATTGTGTTTTTGCAAATACTGTTTTTCAAAGATGTCAGCAGCATATTATTTTCCAGTTGTTGGTACCTTACTGACACCAAGTTATAGGAAAGCATCCTTTAAGCAATGTTAATTGCCTCTACAAAATTTGGTTACCTCAAATCGAAAGAGAAAAAGTTCATTGGTCATTTCACCCATCTTCTGAATTGCCTTCCATATAGGTGGGAATCAGTGTTTGTTAATGTTAACAAATAGAACAGAACTTCCATTCAGTTGGGAAACTGAGGCTCCACAGTACCATGCTGCACAATTTTGGGGTGATTTGCGAGTGTTTCTAGATGGAGCTTACATTTGCTATTGTTCTTGTTAGCTGCCAGCGAGTTGATTCTGATTCTTGAGGACTCCATGTGTGCAGAGAACTGTGCTCCAGAGGGTTTTCAAGGTTGTGACCAGGGCTGTCTTCCGAGGCTCCTCTGGGTGGCTTTGAACCACCAAATCTTTGGCTAGTCAAGCATTTAACCTTTGTGCCACCCAGGGTCTTGTAGCTTATATTTAGCCTGTCTTTTTTGCATGCAAACACTAAAGCCATTTTTTTTCTTTCAAAAAACCAAGGAGAATTGAATTCTACATGTCACTAAAAACTGCTTTTGCTTCTGTTGAAAAAGAGCCAGATTTAGAGATAGATGTAATCTGCAGGCCACAAAAAACACAAGGTTGAGGTTTACTATGGGGTTTATTTATCTCACTTTGTTAAAGTCTGAATTCATACTTTCTTATAATTTTGAGAGTTTTTTTTTCAGTCTGTCTGATGATTCTTGGATTCATTCATTACAAAAATATATATTAAGTAATTATACTAAAAAAGTGTAGATAATAGATCATAAGGATGTAACTTTCAGTAAGGCAGGATCTCTTTCCTTAAGGAATTTTTCATTATGTTGGTCACAGAGATAATCTTGATGAAGCCCTGAATGACAGCTGGTGACCTCTTGCTGTGAAAAATATAAGACCCATAAAAAAAAGTTAAAAAAGGATTGAGATTATTTTGTTTGGAGAAAAAGGATATATTTAGACAGACATGGGTTTGAATCCTGATTCAGCCATTTACTAGCTGAGTGATCTTAAACCAATTACCCTACATCTCTGGGCCAATTTTCTCATCTGTTAAATGGGGGTAATAATGATACCTGATCCTCATAGATTTGTTTGTTTTTGTTTCTTGAAGAATTAAATGACACATAGCAATGTGTGTATAAATTTTTGCATGAAAAACTAACTTGAACTCTAAACTTTCACATAAAGCATGATAAAAAAAAAAAAAAAGAAGAAGCAGAAACTGTGCAGCTATTGCAATGTAGCCAAATGGGCAAGGAAAATACTGAAGGAAGGTTAGGTAATGAGTGTCTCAAAAAGTCAAAAAAAGAGCAAAAGGGAACTTGGCACACATTTATAAAACTCACAAGGAAAGAATACATGGAAGAGAGACAGAAAGTAAGACAAGTCCTGCTACGGATAACAACATTTAAGAGTATGATTTGGTTGTCACCCAAAACTGAGCTATTCTATTAGGATTGGAGGAAATAAAATCTACCATAAACCAAATTTCAATAAATTAAGTTATGGGGGGAAAAAAAAAGAATTAAGTGACATATTGATCTGTGCTCAGCACAAAGATAGAGTTCAAAAAGAGAGTTGTTAATTGCCATCAAATTGGCCCCTGTCTCATGAAGACTCCATACACAATGGAACAAAGTGCTGAACAGTCCTGTGCTGCCCCATGACTGACTGCATATTGGGCTGCTGTGATCCACGGGGTTCTTACTGGCTGATTCTCAGAAGCAGATCACAGGGCTTTCTTCCTAGTTCATCTTAGTCTGGAAGCCCCACTGACACCTGTTCAATCTCATAGCAACACACAAGCCTCCATTGACAGACCAGTGGTGGCTGCACACGAGGTGCATTGGCTGGGAATCGAACTCAGGTCTCCAGCATAAAAGGAGAGAATTCTACCACTGAACTACCAATGTCCCCTCAAAAGAGAGTAGCAGTTGTTATTTTACTGCATCATCGATACGTCATAATATTTGTCAGTATTGTTACTAGTAATATTGATGTTTCTTCTCACCTTAGATGTGGGCATTTTCCCTTTACAAATGCTTAAGCTGAGGTCCATAGAGGTCCCATAAGCTGCTCCCAGGTTCATAGCTAAGAAACTATAGAAATGATGTTGTTAGCTGCTCTTGAGCCAGCCCTCGACTCATGACAACCCCATGTGTTACAAAGTAGAACTGCTCCATGGAGTTTTCTTGGCTGTAGTCTCTACGGAAGCAGTTCACCAGGCCTTTCTCCGGCAGAGCTACTGGGTGAGTTCAAACCGCCAACCTTTAGATGAGCAGCCCATCGCAAACCACTTGTGCCACCCAGGCTCCTAGAAATAATATTAAGAAGTCACAAAGATGTGATCGTAGTCTCTGGGTGGCGCAAACAGTTAACATGCTCGCGGCTAACCAAAAGGTTAGAGGTTCGAGTCCAATCAGAGGCACATCAGAACAAAGTCCTAGCGATCTACTTCAGAAAAATCAGCCATTGAAAGCCGTATGGAGCACATTTCTACTCTGACACACACAGGGTTGCCATGAGTCAGAGTTCACTGGACAAGCAACTGTACTTACTTGTTTGGAAAGATATGATCATTCCCAGGAAACGCAGCTAGTTCTGCTGTTTCCAGAAGCCCCAAAGCCCCTCTTTTCTTTGTAGTCACAACCAGGCTATTTTGAGTGAATTTCTCTCTCTCTTTTCAGATGCCTACGCCAGAGGATCCGGGGCTTCCACTTCGAATGCATGTACACTGTCAGCCATCAGTACCATAATGATTTCCCTCACAGCTAGGTCCAGTTTATGACAAAAGTTATCTCAAGGACTTGCTGTTTATAATATAAGCAACGTTTAGCTAGTTGTTTTGAAGATACCCAGTACTAAGTAATATTGTTGTTCAAGTACATCTTATTACTGGAAAAAAAATGTTCTTTGCTTCTTTAGGAATGGCATTATACAGTACTTCCTCAAAGCAGATCTAGCTTTGTCTGAAGTTTCTTTGGAAACTCTGCAATGCACTGAAAACATCTGTAATACGATGTTACCAAAGCAGTTTACATATGTCCTTATATGCATATTTTTTATTATATATTTAGTGTTTTATAGAATTTTTTAAAGTTAACATGTAATGTAGATATTCATTTTTTCCTCTGCTGTAAAATGCTATGGGCCATACATACAACTATTATTTGAAAATAATTTCCTTTAAAGACAGAATTGGAAACTCATCTTGGTAAATAAATTGCAGATGACTTGTACAGTTTTATAAGGACATAGCAGCAGCACTGCTAAGACTTGGTCTGTAACTCAAGGCTGCTGGATGGTAATGACTCCTTTGATGGTTAATGAATTGGATTAAGTCCTTTTAACATGTAGAGTATGTTTTCCCATCCTAGTGTGAATTCCATGGTTCAACCCAACTTGAGATGGTTTCAGGAATGGCTGCAATCTCAAAATCTAAACATACTGCCGACGAGGTACCTTGTGCAATACTCCCATCCCTGAATTTAGCATTGTACAGTAAGATTTTCTTTTCACGCAATTCAGTTACCATTGTCTTTGTAGCATTATCTTAGACGTCAAATTTGCAATTACATATCCTGTAGTAACATAGACCAAAAGTAAACTATAGTCAACCAAGTCTTTCAAAGGATAAAAGACCATTTTCCTATCTTCAACTGTATCTGTTTTGAATGTACATTTAAAAAAACTAATTCTTTGTTGATGGGGTCATCATTTCTTTACCAACTTTCTTATATATAATATGTATAGCTCTTTATTAATAGAGCCCTTCTTTTGAATCAAAATCGTGTATGGAGTTTGGCAGATATCTTCTATTTCAGCAAATAGTTGCCGCAATGAATTTTTTCATATGACTCTATAAAGATCTTTAGTACAATTGTATGGTACTTGACGATTCTCCTGTTTTTGCAATAAGGTAGCCTAGTTGCTTTATAAGCTCTGTCTTCTACATCTTAAAAATCACACATTGGAAAATGACAATATCAACAAAACCATATTCTTATGAAAAGAACTATTTGTTATGATGGGTGAGGTTTTGTAAGCTGACACTAGTGGAACAGTGAATATAGAAGGCAATGGAATTTTCTATAAAAATTTTCACATGTAAACACGCTACCACCTTTTCTTCTTTCTCAGAGAACTCAAATTTGCCTGTAATTTGTTTTTGCTTACAAACCATGGAAGTTCAGTTTTCAACCTTCTAGCTATATTTATTCAATAAAGTCATAATCAGGATTCCACTTGTGTAAAAATTAGGGTGTTAATCAGAAAAAAAATATTGTCAGTATTTCAAGCTGTGTTCCTTTCTTAGTTTGATATGATTACTTCTATGTTAAAATAAAATAAAATTAAAAACCACACTCAAAAAAAAATTAACAAAATAATAAAATGAATGAAAAAAATGATACCCCAGGTAGTTCCCAACCCCAGTGTAAATGATACTTATCAGTGATCTAGCAGATGTAATCTTTTTTTTTAAGGTATTGTTAATAAATATTCTGTCATTTGTAAAGATTCTTGTCTTTTGGGAGCATTTTTCCTGCCTGCATGTCAGGGACTTTGTTAGCTCGCCCTTGAGCTAGTTATAATTTGGGATCATGGAGTGACTCAAAAGTCTCTGGCCATGACCCAAAGCTAGTTGACCCAGAGCTATTCTTTTGGCATTGACACCCTGAAGACACCATTTCAAATCTCTCTGGAAGCAGAGAGAGTCAAAATCCACAAAGAAATGTCCTGAAGATAAAGCTTGAATATTTTCTCTTGATTAGCTAAGTCTTTTGTGTATTTACTCTAAGTATATCTGTTTGGGTTTTTTTGTTTTATTTTTGTTTATAAGGTTTTTTCCCCACACCCCCTCCCCCATTGCTAAAAGGATAAAATCTAAACTGGAGCATCAGGGCCCTTCTCAATCTAATAACCACTTAACTCTGTACCAGCCACACTGAGCCCTCACCGGCCCCTGCACATAGCTTCCTTGGTCTCACCTCTGTGCCTTTTGGTCATATGGCTGCCTCTTTCTGAAATGGCCTCCCAGCTCCCCTCTGCCATCCAGATGCCGGCTGTCCTAAGATAGCTCCTGCCTCAGCTCGTCTATGAAGCTTCCCCATACTTCAGTCCCTGGTGATGTCCTTCTTCTGAATTAGCTGCAACCCCTGTTGATACCCCTCATTTAGTAATTAATCAGGTACGACTTTTGGAAATCTCTTGTACTGTTGTCTTGCATTTTAACTTAACTCCTGTATTGTTACTTAATTGTCCTTGTATGTATGCCTTGTCTTCCCAACTAGATTGTAAGCTCCATGAGGGCAGGGACTTTGGTCTTATCTTCCATGTACTCTCCATAGTGCCCAGCACAGTGCCTTGCAATAAATACTCATTGATTAATTGATCAAAGGGGTCTTTGAAGTAGAATTTTGCATCAGTTGCCTGCCTCTGTGCCATAGCAAACCAACCAGGAAGACTGTCACTAATTTTGTGATGTGGTGGAAAATGTTAAAAGGCCTGGCTTCAAACTTTATGCATTGAGGAAGTCCTATACTATCTCAGCTTCATCAAATGATAAATGAGGCCCTGGATTAGTCAGCCTGACTAAGCTGAAGATAATTTTAGAAAGTGTTCCATAGGCACCATCACCCAAACTTGTCTGATTTGTTGGCTCCCATGGTTGTCACAGGTAGTGCTCACCATTGCAAGGAACAGAAGCAACTCTGGCTAACTTGAGCACACAAAAAGGAGTTAATTAGAATGACACAGGATAGAGCACAGGAGCCAAAGAAAAACTAAAGACCCAGTCTTGGTAAGAATAAGAACTAGGCCACTCTGAGGGTCCAGGTTACAGGATCTTTGCAAAGGCTGTTTGGGGCACTGTTACTATAGGGTCACTACGAGTTGGAACCAACTCGATGGTGACAAGTTTTTTTTTTTTTTTTTGGTTGTGGGGATGAATCAGCTCTGTTTCCTATTTTGATGTCACTCTGTTGAATATCTAAATTCTTAGGAAAGAGTCTGATCAGCCCAATTTGGGTCACCCAGGCAGAACATCCTGTCCTGATCACACCAAGCCTGCCCTGATAGGGAAGGAATAGTTTGCCAAAGGAAAATTGAGATGATGTTTCCAGAAGATGGGAGAATAAATATTGGATGCATCCAAGCAACAGATTCCCTATACTTAGCCAGCCAATGGACTTTCCTAAGTCTTAGTCCCAATTAATACACTCAGGTGGAATGTATTACTGCTTGGTATTTTTGTACAGTGATCCTGATGGTGGAATACTAAGAAAGGGCATATTTACTTATTTAGCCTTTTCAAGTGCTTACTTTTGCCTCCTTTTTTTAGTGCAATCTGCTTATGACTTAACTGTATAAAAATTATTTTCTGCCATGTAATTGATTTGGGTGTACCTGAGTTTTATGGAGTTTATACACACTGTATACAAAGCATAGTACATAGTACAAAGCAGCATCTTTTCATGCGAGCAGAAGACAAGGATAATAAACTTCATTTCTTAGGTGAGCCCTGGATTCTTCCAGCCTGTGAATTAGGAGCTGTCATAAGCTTTTATCGTAAGATAGAATGATTACATTATTCTAAATTTTTTATTATTTGTATGTGGGAGGTAATGTTAAATCCTGATTAACCTTTACCCAGTCTCTCCCACTACCATTATCTTACTGCAGATACGCTCAAAGACTGCTGAGTTATAAAAAGTACATAAATCGTACATAATTAGCTACTAAAATGTCATGTGATTTTTAAAGTAATGTTTTTTTAATGATGCTGGCAACCAACAGGTGACTTTTGTATCACGTTATCGGTGCTACTTTCTCCTTTATTAACACAGGTAATCAAGTATTGACTGTTATTCTATTTTTACGATAGAATAATACTCAGGCTAAAAGTAATGTGGTAAACCATAGTGATTTGCAGGCGAGTGTTTTAAAATCAAAGACTTATAGTCAATCTCTAGACATATCCAAAATTATTCTATCACAGAATTCTGGACACTGGAGCCTTACAATTGCAGCCTAATACAGTGGCTAAGAATATGGATCCTGGGGTCTGACTCTCTGGGACTGCTTCTGACAATTGCCACTTAGGAGATTAAAGTTTGTAAAGCTCAAAATGGCACTATTCTCCAAATGTTAGTGAGTGTTTTAGAAATCAGGCGTTTTCTTTTTCTCAAAGGACTTGAGACAGTCACAGGATATCTGCCATCACCAAGATGAGTCAGACTCAACTGGTATATCCGTTATCGCCTTTTATTTAAATATTATCATTTCTTAATATAAATATAAAAGAAGTTAGGCAGTAGTGTCCTCACTCAAGTACCAAGTTTTTCACATACACACAAATACAGAACAGTTGCCATCAGGCTGATTTTGACTGATGGTGACCCCATGTGTGTAGAGTAGAACTGGCCCTCACAAGACTTTCAAGGCTGTGACCTTTTGGCAGCAGATTGCCAGGCCTGTCATCTGAGGCACCTCTGCGTTGGTTCAAACCAAGTGCTTAACCATTTGCACCACTCAGGGACTCTTAATTTCCGCATTTGGCAATGACCTCTCCTTTCTCTGCTTTCCAGAGCAGGGGATCTGTATCTGCTCTTGTCAGTCATATCGCTTTGTACCTGATATTTAAGTCACCTGATGCATGTCAGGAAACCCTGGTGGCGTAGTGGTTGAGTGCTACGGCTGCTAACCAAAGGGTCGGCAGTTCGAATCCGCCAGGCGCTCCTTGGAAACTCTATGGGGCAGTTCTACTCTGTCCTATAAGGTCGCTATGAGTCGGAATCGATTCGACGGCACTGGCTTTGGTTTTTTGGTTTTAATGCATGTCATCTCCCTCGTACTAGACCATGAGCATCTCAGGGCTGGAGTGTGGGCAAGATCCCTGACTGCCGTCCCCAGGCAGCAGACACTGGAGGATGGGATCATTCCCTGTAGGAGGGATCATTCACTGAGGAGGGTGGGCTAGAGGCACTCACCTGGGCTGCCTCATGATGACTCAGCACTCACTATGAAGTCCCCAGGTGTTGTAACTAAGCAAAAGCAAGCTGCTGCCTTCATTAAATCAGGAGCAATTGATTTTCCTGATTGGGGGCCATAATTCCCGCATCTTGGCCTCTAACAAAGCTAGAGGGAGGAAAATATCTGGCACCATTGCAAAGGCTGTTGATTTTCTCAGTCCCGTGCTGGGGTGCAGTTGCAAATTACCGTGTGCCAATCAGGCTGTCCATTCTGAAAGGAGGCCCCTTCTTCCACTCCTGTTTAATGCGTTGTGCAGATTAAATCTTCCAGTTTCACAATTCAAGTGTAAACTGCAATATTCAAGAGTGCTCACAATTTAAACCATACTGCTTAATCACCAGCAATCTTGGTCAGTTTTAGATTAGCAGAGCTTAGATAATATAAACAACACTGAGAGAACTGTACGATTGTTACTGTGTGCTGTGAGTCGACTCTGACTCATAAAAAAAAATCTCATAGCGACCCTATATATGACAGAGGAGAACTGCCCCATAGGGTTTCCTAGGCTGAAATCTTCACAGGAGTAGATTGCCAGGTCTTTTCTCCCACAAAGTGGCTGGTGGGTTCCAACCGCTAAGTGCTTAACCACTGCACCAGCAGGGCTTCTTAACTGTATGATAAACAAAAACCAAATGCAGTGCCGTCAAGTCGATTCCGACTTATAGCGACCCTATAGGACAGTTTTTTTTTTTTTTTTTTATAGGACAGAGTAGAGCTGTCCCATAGTTTCCAAGGAGCACCTGGCAGATTTGAACTGCCGACCCTTTGGTTAGCAGCCATAGCACTTAACCACTGCGCCACGATCTGAAAAATCTGAAACCTACAAGGCAGAAGTACATAATTATGATGCTGATCAATTTCGATGCTCCTAATTGCTGTAAATTCCTAATCGCTATATATTCTCACCTATTACTGTGAATGTGGCAGAGTGGTTAAGAGCTACGGCTGCTTAACCGAAAGGCCTAGCAGTTCAAATCCACCAGGCCCTCCTTGGAAACCCTATGGGGCAGTCCTCTGTCCTGTAGGGTCGCTATGAGTTGGGACTCCACGGCAAAGGGTTTAGTTTTGGTTTATTGTTGTGAATAACAAACTACACCAGGAAATACATACTCCTTAGGATTTTAAGAAATAGTAATATCTTTAAATTATTTGTTCGTTGGGTTTTTGTTTGCTTTTTTTATAGTTTTCAAAGCACTCTTTATACTAAGAAGTGGGAGGCACAGGTTTTATTCCTTTCTTCACTTATGAATGGAGGCAAAGAGGTGATCTGAAAAGCCCAAATTGACACAAACAAATCAGGGCCAGAAGTTAGAGCTCTTAATTCAGTGCTTTTCGACACCTAGAAATAAATATTTACTGAGAGAAAGGACAGAATCGAGTAAGGAGTTAGTGTCTTGAGATCAGCTTAGTGTAATCCAGGTCACTGAGTAGGCAAGAGGAAAATGGTGAGGTTGGAGGTTGGGTTCTGAACTTAAGCCCGGAGGAGTGAAGACGCTCTGATGATGACGAGGCGCAGAGTGCAGCCATTCAGAGTGAGCAGGTCCTAAAAGCGGGTTGTATTCTTTCAGCAGGGACGATTGGATACATACCGTGTGCCAGGCACTTTTCTAGGCTTGGGGATTGATGTTGCAGTCAGTAAGAAGACACCAAACGGCCACGGGAGTGAAGGAGGTGAAGAAACTCTGAGGCCATAATCGCCTGGTTTGAAGACAGACTGTGGGTGGGAAGCTTAGGGGACCAGTAACTGTATTCCTTCGCAACGTAGAGAAACGCAGTGAATGGTCAACATCCGTATGCTTACAGTATGTGCTCATTTCTGTGCAAATCAACCCAGTAACTTAGTTACCACTTATTCCCATTACATATGCGGAACCAAGGCTGAGAGGTTCAGTGATTTGCCCCAGGTCACATAACTAAGCAGTGAGGCCGGGAATTCAGATGGTGGCCGCTTGACTGCAGGGCCCCGCTTCAAACCATACATCTCCATCTCTGTCTCTATCTCCATAGCTGTATTTATATCTAGAGGGAAACTGGTTCCCGCTTGGCAACTAGAAGAGTAACAAGCTTCCCAGGAAGTGGCACACAATTGTTGAAAAGTGTCTGTGGGCGTTCCCACTTAGCGAGGCAAGATGGCGCTAAGCAATCTCAGGAATTGTGCGTTGAAAGCTCTTCTGTCCCTGGTCACAGGCAGCACTAATCTCCCAGGTGTAGGATTCCCCCTAACAGAAAGCCTGCACAACTCAGGTATGGTGATTTCTGCTGGAAAGTGGCCCAACATAACTGCTTCTCTTTGAATGCAAATGGTTTTGTTTTGCCGTTGTACTTAAGGTGTCTTTGGGTTGTTTCTTCAAACTTGGGCTATCCTGTAATATTAGCGTTAAGACAAAACCCACTGCCATGGAGTGGACTCCGATTCGCTGGCCTTATAGGTCTGAGTAGAACTGGGCCATAGGGTTTCCAAGGCTGTAAATCTTCAGGGAAGCAAAGCAGACTGCCACATGTTTTTCCCCCAGAGCGCTGGTGGGTTCAAACCGAGACCCTTCCGTTTACCGGTGCGGTGCTTAACTACTGCACCACCAAGGCTCCTAATATTAGGGTTGCAAGATAAAATAGGGAGCCCTGGTCAAGAAGTGGTTAAGAGCTCAGGCTGCTAACCACAAGGTCGCCAGTTCAAATCCACCATCGGCTCCTTGGAAGCCCTATGGGGCAGTTCTACACTGTCCTGTAGGGTCCCTGTGAAGTGGAATCAACTCCACAGCACACAACAATAACAGATAAAATACAGGAGGCCCAATGTTAAACTTGGATTTTAGATTAAAAATTAATACTTTCTTTAGTATAAGTATGCCCCATGCAATATTTATCTGAAATTCAAATTTAACTGGGTCTGTCCTATTTTAATTTCCTAAATTGGCAACCTTATATAAGAGGCAAGATACACCTCCATTGAGGTAATTAATTTCTAAAGCAAAATTCCTGAGTCTCATCAGATTTCTGAAGGTCAGTGGCTCTGAGGGTACAGCACCAGGTTTGCTGTTTTGAGTTCTGACTGGTTTGCTGGTTGGTGTGAGGATGGGTGTTTATAAGGGATCTTTCCAGAGAGAAGGCCAGATTTATGGGGCGAGGAGGGAAGAGGGATTCCAGAAATGTTTTAAAGTGTTCTAAAAATGAGTAATGAGCCCTGGTAGTGTAGTGGGTAAGCACTTAACTGCTAACTGAAAGGTCAGTGGTTCGAATCGACTAACCTACCAGTTGCTGCAGTGGCGAAAGATGTAGCAGTCTGCTTCCGTAAAGATTTCAACCTTGGAAGCCCTGTGGGACAGTTCTACCGTGTCCTGTAGGGTCGCTAGGAGTCAGAATTGCCTGGATGGCAAGGTTTTTTTGTTTTTTAAACGAGCACATTGCCTAGAACATAGTCAGGACTGAAGTCAGGTAGTTGGAGAGCAAATGATGTGGTCAGTGCACCATTTATCAGTCTTCAGGGCTAATAACTGGTAGTTTGAAATGGCCTGATTGTTCCTCCTTTGTTTGTCCACAAGGGATGTTGAGTGTTTACCATGTGTCAAGCACTGTGTTGGGCACTGGAGAAACAAATAGGAGTAAGGCTTCCCTTCTCACGGTTGACTGGAGGAGACAGAAACATACATATATGTGAAAGATGGCGTGAAAGGTGTGAGCAGATAAAAGTGTGAATAGAATGCTGGACCTATGTTTCTTGCAAACATAAACCAACTTATAATAAGGTTAAGTTCAGTCAAACACAACAAATTTTTCACACTCCCCCTCCATAGAATGATTTTATTTGATTGAACATAATGTTTTTCTCAACTTAGTTGCTTTTCTAAAAAGAAAAAACACGCTCAAATGTCACATGTTTTGGACCCATTGTGCTATGAACAGATAAATACTGGCCTGCAGGGCAAACATTGCTCTGCTCCTGCTTTTGTAAATGTTTATTGGAACACAGCTACCCGCATCATTTCCATAATGTATGGCTGCTTTTGCACTATAATGGCAGAGTTGAGCCATTGCAAAAGAGATTGTATGGCCTTCAAAATAAAAATAATTCTGGTCCTTTAAGAAGTCTGCCAACCCTTGATACCAATACCTTATTGCTGATTCTTTCCAAGCGATTCCCCCCACCCCCCAGATTTATGTGTTCTTTCACTTTATCACCTGGCGGGGACAAATCTTTGCTTTTTCATTTTAGTTCATGAAACAAACCTAATGGCACATGTTCAAGTTGAAAAGAGTCCACTAGGACTTTAAAATAAAGCACTGACTGTGAGTTCTTACTTCGTTGCTAAGCTCCAGTGATGGCTTAATTTCTGCTCTAACCACAGCTTTACTTAATGACTCTACTGATCAGAATTTAGTTCTTTAGAATCAAAGTTGAATATAGTTTTCTATGCTCGTATACATTTAAGACACTCTCTTTTTCGTTGTCTGAGTTCAAGCAAGAGTCCTTCCCTACTCTGTGCTTAAGTACACGAAGATAAATAAGACAGTGTTCTTGACTTGAGAGTGTTTAATAGATTCAATGAGACAGAAAATTTTTAAATAATACGGTAAGTTATAAAATAGAAGTAAACAGTGCTTTGGGAACATAGAAAGATGCTTAATTTGAACTGGAAATTGAAGGAAGACTTTGGTGGCAAAGAGCTGAGAGGTAAAAAAGTCAACAGAGTGAAACAAGGTTGAAAGGCTTTTCCCACCAGAGAAAGCTTAATCAGAGGCCTGGTGGGATGAAACAGCATGGGGTTTGCAGAGAAACAATCAACTTGTCAATCATAATAAAGGGAGTACTCTTTGGGAATATGGGTGAAGAGCATCTAAGAAGCCAAGTCATATGGACTTTGTCTTAAAACGATCTTTAACCTGAAGGTGATGGGGAGTTATTTAAGGTTTGGGGCAGGGAGTGGCATAGTCAGATGTACCTTTTACATATTTGCTTCAAAGGGAGGAAATGCTGGAGGCTGAGAGCTCAGCTCAGAGGCTACTGTAGTAGTCCTAGCTGAGAGATGATGAAGACAATAGTGGGAACAGAGTAGGGAAATATTGTGAAATATTTAGTGGGAGAGGGAATGAGAAATGTACCCCTTTTTGTTTAATTCTCAGACTTGGACAATTCACTGTCACTTAGGTTAAACCATTGTCATTCTGAACCATATTTACGTTCATATCAATTACCTAAAAAAGGGCTATTGGAAAACATAAGATTGTCTTTTAGTTCAATGTAAAATTCTAAAGAAATGAATGGCTTTTCAAAAAGTTTGTACCATGGAACACAATTTGTTGAATTTGGAGGCAGGAATAGCTGCACAGTCATTGTCACAAAGATACTTAAGCTAACACTAAGTCCTCTTCTAATTAGGTTTTTCACCTTTACTCGTGTCATCAAAGATTGTTTTCAGTTCTCTGTTCTCACTTCCAGATAGCTACTTTTTCTTTAACAAATTAGCACCTAAGGTTTATTAATTCCACCAGCAGATGGTCCTGACACATACAAGTCTCACCGTGAAAACCTTTGGATTTTTAATCAGGATGTTCTTTGCCCACGTGGAATTCTTCCCTAGCCTGCATAAATAACTTGAGGCATTTCAATGAGACTCAGGTGGTTGAGCTCTTGGCAAAAGTGAATATCATCCTCTAGTCTTCCCAACACTCCCCCTAAGCTGCACTCAGTGAACTGCAAATACCAAAGAAATATATTTCACTAAAATCCTATTGGAAACATGTCTTTGAGAAGCACTATTCTGATCTCCTGGCTGAGAAGGCCAGGGAAAGAAGGTAGCTCTCTACCCCAATACTGGTGGGAGCCAGTGTCTAATTACGGTCAGCTAACAACCTACTGCTAATAGTAGGTTATAACATTTACTATCAACTGAATGTTCAAATTCTCTGAATTTCCATGACAAGGCTAGTGAGAATCATATTAAAAAAAATGAAACCAAACCAGTTGTCAAGTTGATTCTGCCTCATGGCAACCCCATGTGTTTCAGAATAGAATTGTATTCCGTAGGGTTTCAATGGCTGATTTTTGGAAATTGATCACCAGACCTTTCTTCCTAAGTGCCTCTGGGTAGACTTGAACCTCTAACCTTTTGGTTAGCAGTCAAACAGTTTAACTGTTTGCACTAGCACCACCTAAACTCATTGCTGTTGAGTCGATTGTGACTCATAGTGACCCTGTAGGACAGAGTAGAATTGCCCCATAGGGTTTCCAAGGAGACACTGGTGAATTTGAATTGCCAGCCTCTTGGTTAGCAGCTGCAGCTCTTAACCATTGTGCCACCAGCACCACACAGGGACTCCAAAAACAGTTTAGACTACCCATAACGAGCCATTTTGCTCCTCCTAGACAGCAAGTTACACGTAACAATTTAGCCACATGGTCAGCAAAAAGAGAGCCTGACTACAGAAGCCAGGTCCTCAGGCACACGTGTTCCCTGGTTATGTCCAATCATGTTCTGATTAGACACCAGCTTTTCTCTCCATATTATTGTGGGCTTTAATCATCTCTGCCAAATCATCTTGAGTTCCAGCTATATGCAAGATGCTGTGCCAAGGTCAAAGAGGGTTTAAGAGAGTTCAGTAGCATTGACTGAACACTTTCTAAGGACCAGGTACTGTCCTAGACACAAAGATACAAAGATGAATTCACAGTCTAGTAGGGGCACATCCAAACAGATAATTATATATCCTCCAATGGGGTAAGGTAGAGGGTGAGCAAAAAAGACGAAGACTCTCAGCGAGATGGGTTGACACAGTGGCTGCAACAATGAGCTCAAGCACAGCAACAGTTGTGAGGACAGCGGAGGCCAGGCAGGGTTTCGTTCTGTTGCACGGAGGGTCGCTATGAGTCAGAGTGGACTCAAATGCATCTAACAACAACAGTAAAGTAGGTCCAGGAAGGGCGATGTGGCACAGAATGAGAACCGAGGGCAGGATCAAACAACTCTGCTTTTTTTTGTCTCCACAGAGGAAGTGACATTGGACATGGGTTCTCAAAGAATGAGTGTGAGTTTCACAAGAAGTGACGAAGAGGAAGTTCACAATCCATTGGGAGGCCACATGGGCTACTATGTGTTGCTCTTGACATACACACACACAGACCCAAAGGGGTGCTCCCACTTGGGTAAGGGTGCCAGGAGTGTGGTGGAAGCCCAGATGATTGCTGGCTGGCGAGGCTGAAGGAGGCTTCTTGGAAGTAAACACCACAAAACCAGCCAAAGAACTGGCCACATTTTGAGACGGCTTCCATCCTCTTCCCTTTCAGCCTTCTAGGCAGGGGTCATTTCCCCAATCCAGGTTTCTAGGCTCTGATACGAAATTAATTAGACAGGAGCTCTAAACCAAAAAGAGGATAGTTGTTTTCTTTTGTTTGTTTCTTTTGGCAGGCTTTTTGTATCACTTACTTAAGCAGTTGGTTTTCAAATTTTGATATTCATAAGAATCATCCAGTGTGGTGATTCTCAAAGTATGGCCCCAGACCAGCAACATCAGCATCACCTGGGAACTTGTTAGAAATGCAAATTCTCAGGCCCCACCCCAGACCTACTCAATCAGAAACTCTGGCAATGGAGCCCGATAACCTGTGTTTTAATAAGCCCTCCAAGTGATTCTGATGCAGCCCATTTTCGAAAACATTGACCCAGGGAACTCATTAAAAATTCAGGTTCTTGAACACCGCTCACAGAGATTCTAATTTGGGGCAATCAAACATTTTGTCAATCATTGCAGCACTTCCATGGGCCATCCTCAATCAGCCCCATCCCTAATACGCCTCAGGCTCCCACCTTTTCCTGACAATCGCCTTTATATTATTAGTGACACTTGGACCTGGTATTCAGCTCCTAGCTATGCCATTTCCTATGCGACAACCTCTCTGAGCTTCAGTGACTGTATCTGTAAAAGGGGGTAGTAATACCATCTCTGCCGGCTTGTCCGGATTAGAGATAATGAATGTGAAATACCTGATTAAGCCCTGGACACTTGGGGGGCCCCCCAAAACTGAGAGCTGTCATGACTTCTGAGCCCTAGTATACTGGGCACAACTCTCTTTTAGCTACAAGAATGGCTATGGGCTAATCAAAAAATCACCCCTGAAAGTGTTTCACGGCTAATGGGTGCCCGTTCTTGGATCAAAACGGAATACATCAACTCTGGAAAGCGTATAAAGAGTATGCCATGATGGGGATTCTGAGCACTCTTACCTCCTTTCTCTGTCCTAAGCACCTCTCCTCAGGGTCAGCTGGAATCAGCACCATTTGGGTTTCTTCAAGTACTAAGTGTTCCTTCTGCCCCGTCCCTGCTGAGGACGCACTTGTACTCGGTTCTGCCTGCAGCCTGTCTGCCATCACAAAGGTCTCCAATGATTTGCAGACTCATATATGAGGGTATTGGGTGGCAGAATTCCTGTGTAGATTAGAATCCTTTATGCGATGCCCTCTAAGATGCCTTCCAAGCCTAAGAGGCTGGGCTCCACCTAGTACTGCTTGACCAGATGCCCAAAAGATGGCTCTGAAGTCTTTGCCAGCAAATATCTGTTAGCAAATTTGTTCTTTATGCAGTTATCCTGTTCATAACCCAATTCTACTGAAAGCCATTCTCAGTATAAACCCAGAATATCAAGGATGCTTTCAAGAATATAATCTTGGAACAAAATATTGTCCTCTCTCTTGATATGGGGTGATATCTTAGCTCTTCATGGTTTTAAATTGATTTGTCTGAAATGACGCTAATTGGATCAGGCCCATGGAGCTAATTTCAGTCTCTCTCTCTTACACACACACACACACACACACACACACACACACACACACACACACACACACACACACACACACACACACACACACACACACACACACACACACACACACACACACACACACACACACACACACACACACACACACACACACACACACACACACACACACACACACACACACACACACACCACACACTCGAAAGAAAAAGCATTCCAGCACTCAGAAAAAAAATAATAAAAGTACCGTGAGTTTGTGGCACCTAATTGCTACAGGAAAGACAGTCTTGAATCCAAGTTCATGATTCACTCCAGGCTGGTGCAAAATGCTTTCTTCTTGAGATTTTAGCTGAGTATTACCACTGGCACCTTAAGCAGCCAAACTGGCACTACCAGAAGTAAGTAGAGTTGACATTAGTCTTAAAAACACTCTCTTACACACAAAAAGTCTGCAAGAAGAGGTGCTGCCTTGTCCAGAGTGGGGAGAAAGAAATAAAAAAAAAAAAAAAAAGAAGAATGTTCAGTTGCGGCCACCTCAGTTGCAATCATCTGCTGTGAGTGAGGAGATTTCAATGAAGCATCCACACTTTTCAAAGATACAAGACTGGTACTTTGGGGTGTATTGCATTGCAGATAAATTAAGTGTTCGGTAAACTCCAAACACCCCTCAGCCAAGAAACAGCAGACCCAGTCTCCTTATTACCCAGGCATATGAGTGAGTTCAGATGAGGTTGCCACAGAGACCGTCAAAAGACAGAATCTTCCAGATTCTCCAGTCCAGCCTCTTCCACGTAACTTATGGCTTCGATTTCTGTTTCACTGGAACCAGCTTTCTGCAAAACAAAACGTTCTTCCTTAAATATCTTTTAGAGAACTTTCTTAGCATTCTTGACAATTGGTTCTAGGACGGAGTCTATTTTTTTATTACAAGAACAGCGACTGTTCACTGAAGAAAATGTGGAAAATAAAGTAGGAATACGACAAAAAAAAAAAAAAAACACCCATAAACCTGTCTCCCAAATATAGCCCACCGGTTCTAATCAACCCCTTTTTCTAGGCTAAAGTCAGCTTTATAGTCATATTGTATGTACTACTTTATACACTGATTTCTTTCTGTGTAATATAACATAAATTTTAAATTATATTACCATATATCCTTTGGATGTACCATTTTAATTAAAAAAAAATTTTTTTAATTAGCTCCATAATATTCCATCCATAGTTTAGTATTCCCCTACAGTTGAATATCTGTTATGTCCAATTTGGGCTATTAAAAATAATGCTGATATGAATTAGAAAATTTGTAATGAAAAATAATACCACCTCTCGGATACCATGTTAATCTACCTCATTGCCTCATTCAACACCTTTATAAATACCTACTCTACGTTAGACACTGCTATGCATTGGATATTCAGTGATAAGCAAGACAGACATAGTTCCTGCCTTTAGGTACTTTGAACTCTCTTCTGGGTACCACTGCAGAAAAAAAGAACAACTGGAAACCGGTCTAATAAATTGAGAGCTCAGTAAATATTTTTTTTAAAGTAGGCCTTCTCTTTTACTTCTAAAGGCCAGTTTACTTGTCCCTCCCTTCTCCCAGGCATCTGTATCTTGAATGTTAAAAAAACAACTTCGGAGGCCTGAGCAAGCAACCATTTACAACAAAAGCAGAGTTCTGGGATGGCAGGGCTCTGGGTATCCCTGCCAAGCTGAGAGGTTCAAATTGTAATCACAAGTAGAGGGCTTCTATTCCCCACTAGCGGAGTGCCTCCTCAGTGGTTTGGACTAGAGCCTGCATTGCCAGATTACCACCACCAAGAGCATTGATTGGAGCCCTTATCACCCTTGGTAGCAGAGACCCCAGGAGTGGGTTGGACGGCTTTTGCCTTTGAAATAGACGCTAGGCCACAGGTATATGTGGCCCAGCTGTAGATAGCTCCACACTGGGTCACATACTCCCTCGGGGAGAATTTTAAACCATAGAGTTGACAGCACAAGGCGAAACTGCATTTTCCCAATTCTCCTCCTCTTTTTGTGTGTGCGTGTGTCTTCTCCCTGTTTCTCCCTCTGTGTGGGTATGTGTGTCTCTCTTCTCCTCTATTTCTGTGTGTTGTGTGTATGTGTCTATCCTCTCTCTCTCCGCCCCCTTTTTCTCTCTCTCATTGGTCTGTTTTCACATGAAACTATGCAATGCGAGAAGAGAGTATGTTGTCCTGAGAAGCCAGGACAGTAGTCCTTTGCTGCTTCTGAAACCAGCTTGTCTACCCCAAGTTGTTATTTGCACATATGACTCGATTTTAACTAAAAACAAACTGCAAGCATCCATGATGAGCTCTTAAACCAGTTTCCTTCACCAACCTCAGAATACTAAAGGAACTCTTTTGGGGCTTTGCAGGGAAATTAGACACTAGCATTAGGATGTTCCATTAAGAGGCCAGGACAAATGACTTCATTCTGCTGCTTAAGTCAAATGTAGTTCCTCAGGGACGTGTATGCCAGAACAAGGTGGAATTGACAGGTCACATTCAGAAGAACTGAAACCAAGTTTCACACTGGGGCCCACTCTCCTTCCAGAAAGCCTGTGGGTTTACGAGGGCAGATGGGTTGCTCCCTGATCAACACACAGATCAAACCAAGGGCAAGGTGATTCGTCTTCCAATCGCAGTTTTCTGCTTACTATGCTAGCAACCATTATGGCCCATGATCATTCCAAACACCAACACTACAAACACTAAAGAAAGGTCATAGCTTATTGAAGTTTACCATTTTGGTGAGTTATCAATCTACATTTTCCTATCACCACAACCAGTCACCAACTGGTACGTCCAATCAAGAGTCACTTTATCGGAAAAACTGTTTTTGTTAAGATAATCGCTTGACTTAAATCAGGGGTCAGGAAACTACAGCATGTGGGCCAAATCTGACTTGTCACCTATTTTTGTAAATAAAGTCTTCTTGGAACTCAGCGATGCTCACTTATTTACATTTTAGCACTGACTGATTTCACATTACAATGACCTTTCTTTAGTGTTTGCAGTTTTGGTGTTTGGAATAATCATGGGCCATGATGGTAACTAGCCTAGTGAGCCAGAGAAATGAGATTGGCAGAAGAATCAAGTAGTTGTCACAAAAATCATCTGGCCCTCAAATATTTACTATCACTCTTTACAGAAAAGGTTTCCTGACTCCTGATTTAAATTACCTATCAGGGATAAATTTGATGAACGATGTGCAGGAAGTACACACTAAAAATGACAAAACATTACTGAGAGAAATTAAAGAAAACCTAAGTAAAATGGGGAGATGTACCGTGTTCACGAATCAGAAGACTCAATATTGTTCAGATGTAACTTCTCTCCAAATTAATTTATAATTCAACAAAATCCCAGCAGCAGAATTTCAGCGGCCTTTTGTATAAATTGTTATGCTGACTCTTAAATTTGTATGGAAATGCAAAGGACATAGAATAGCCAAAAAAAAAACACTTTGAAGCAGAAAAAATCATTTTTGGAAGCCTTATACTACTTGGCCTCAAGGTTTACTGTAAAGCTACAGTTATGAGGACAGTGTGACATTGGCATAAGGAAATGCTAATAGATCGATGAGACTGAACAGAGCCCAGAAATAGACTCACACAACTGATTTTTGATAAGGTTGCCAAGGCTATCCACTGGGGAAAGGATGATTATTTCAACAGATGGTGCTGAAACAATTGGATAGTTACCATTCAGTTTAGCCTAAGTGATCTGAATGGTGAATAAAACCAAATCCACTGGGCGTCGAGTCAATTCCAACTCATAGCGACCCTATAAGACAGAGTAGAACTTCCCCATAGTGTTTCCAAGTCTGTAAATCTTTATGGAAGCCGACTGCTACATCCTTCTCCTGCAGAGAGCAGCTGGTGGGTTCCAACAGCCAATTTTTTTTTGGTTAGCAGCTGAGTGCTTTAACCACTGAGCCACCAGGGTTCCTGAATGATGAATACCAAAAACCAAACCTATTGCCATTGAGTCGATTCCAACTCACAGAGACCCTACAGGACAGAGTAGAACTGCCCCATAGAGTTTCCAGGGAGCACTTGGTAGATTCGAACTGCTGACCTTTTGGTTAGCAGTCGTAGCACTTAACCACTATGCCACCAGGGCTTCTGAGTGATGAATAAGATCTAAAAAAATGCATATTTGGGGAAATCATTACCTGCCTTCTCTATGATTCTATACACTAAGAAGCTAAACTTCCCCCAAAAATTCCTTTTTGCTAGGGTACCTCTGTGTAACAACGTAGATTCTTAAAATGTTAGAGTGAAGCAGGACCTTGGACTATCTCATCTATGCCCCTTACTATACAGAAATGGAAGTAGAAGCTTACAGGGTTGATGGAATTATTCAAGGTCAGTTAAGAGATGGCTAATATGAAATTAAAATTCAACTCTGACTGGTGAGGACACTCAGAATTCGGTAGGACCTTTCCGGTAGGTAAAGACAGTAATGAACACATATAACAGAAGGGTGAACATCTGAAGCAATTCCTGGGTAAAAACCCTGCCTTGTGATATGCAAAACCAATTACCTAATGACTGTTCCCTGGGAACCCAGCTCTGGGGACATACGCCATGTCATGAGAACATTCAATATTACCTCATAGTTGGTGCTTCCAAAGAGATCTTTAATGTTGCTTTTAGGTGCTGGAACTGGTGGAAACAACTTGGTCCATAAGTGACAACTGAAAGGAGAGTAAAAGTAAAAGTTAGGTGATCAGGAGCATCCCTTCTTGTCCTTAAATATCTACTTGAAAAATTGGCCAATTCTAGGACCTTCTGCTTTCTGAGTTCAAAATCTTTTATTGGCCCTGAATTCCATATAACCAGGTGCCATGGAGTTGAGCCTGACTCACGGTGACCCTGTCTGTGTCAGAGTAGAACTATGCTCCGTAGGGCTTTTGATGGCTGATTTTTCAGAAGTAGATTGCCAACCCTATCTTGTGAGGTACTTCTGGGTGAACTCAAACCACCAATCTTTTCATTGGCAGCTGAGTGTTTTAATCGTTTGCACCACCCAGGGACTCCAACTTCCGTATATACATTGTAATAATAGTTGACCATGGAATACTGCAAGGCTCTGAAGTGACTTCTTTATCTTCAAAGAAAGACAAAATATAGTACAAGCATAGCTTGGAGATTTTGTGAGTTCGGTTCCACACCACCCCAATAAAGTGAGTCACATGAATTTTTTGGTTTCCCAGTTCATATAAAAGTTACACTTACACTGTGCTGTAGTCTATTAAGTGTGCAATAGTGTTGTCTTAAAAAACAGTGTACATACCTTAATTTAAAAATGCTTTACTGCTAAAAAATGCTAACCATCATTGAGCCTTCAGCAAGTCATAATCTTTTTGCTGGTGGAGGGTCTTGCCTAGATGTTGATGGCTGTTGTCTGATCAGAGTGGTGGTTGCTGGAGGTTGGGGTGGCTGTGACAATATCTTATAATAAGAAAACAATGAAGTTTGCCACATTGATTGACTCTTCCTTTCACAAAAAAGTTCTCTGTAGCGTGCAATGCTGTTTGATAGCGTTTTACCCACAGTAGCACTTTTTTCAAAATTGAGTCAGTCCTCTCAAACCCTGCCCCTGTTTTATCGACAAAGTTCATGTTGTATTCTATATCCCTTGTTGTCTTTTCAACAATGTTCAAAGCATCTTCACCAGGAGTAGATTCCATCTCAAGAAGCCACTTTCTTTGTTCATCCATAATAAGCAACTCCTCATCCATTAAAGTTTTATCATGAGATGGCAGCAATTCAGTCACATCTTCAGGCTCCACTTCTAATTCTAGTTCTCTTGCCATTTCCACCACATCTGCAGTTACTTTCTCCACTGAAGTCTTGAACGTCTCCAAGTCATCCATGAGAGCTGGAATCAACTTCTTCCAAACTCCTGTTAATGTTCATATTTTGACCTCCTCCCATGAATCATTAATGTTCTTAATGGCATCTAGAATGGTGAATCCTTTCCAGAAAGTTTTCAATTTACTTTGTCCAGATTCATCAAAGGAATCACTATCCATGGCAGCTATAGACTTACACGAAATTTTTTTCTTAAATGGTAAACTTGAAAGTTCAAATTATTCCTTGATCCATGGGCTGCAGAACGGATGTTGTGTTACCAAACCAAAGCTGTTGTTGTTGAGTTGATTTCAACTCATAGCGACCCTGTAGGACAGAGTAGAAGTGCCCCATAGGGTTTCCAAGGAGCAGCTGGTAGATTCGAACTGCTGACCTTTTGATTAGCAGCCGAGCTCTTAACCACTGCACCACCAGGGCTCTGGAAGCTGTGTTAGCAGGCATGAAAACAACATTAATCTCCTTGTATATCTCTCCAACAGAACTCTTGGGTGACCAGGTGCATTGTCAATGAGCAGTAATATTTTGAAAGGAAGATTTTTTTCTGAGCAGTAGGTCTCAGTGGGCTTAAAATATTCAGTAAACTGTGTTGTAAACAGATGTGCTGTCATCCAAGCTTTGTTGTTCCATTTACAGAGCACAGGCAGAGTAGATTTAGCATAATTTGTAAGGGCTCTAGGCTTTTCGGAATGGTAAATGAACATTGGCTTCAACTTAAAGTTATAAGCTGCATTAGCCCCTAACAAGAGGGTCAGTCGCAATTCAGAGTGTCAGCTTCTAGGGAAGGCTTTCTTTCTCTGTTGGCTCTGGAGGAAGATCCTTGTTATATCAATCTTCCTTGGTTGAGCTATTTCTCAGTACAGGGACCCCAGGTCCAAAGGACACGCTATTCATCTGCCTCTTGTTTCTTGGTGGTGTGAGGTCCCTATGTCTCTCTGCTAACTTTTCTCTTTTATATCTCAAAAGAGATTGACTTAAAATACAACCTAATCTTGTAGATTGAGTTCTGCCTCAGTAATGTAAAAGCCACCAATCCCACATCACTAACATCATAGAAGTAGGATTTACAACACATAGGAAAATCACATCAGATGACAAAATGGTGGACAGTCACACAATACTGGGAATCATGGACTAGCCAAGTTGACACACATTTTGGGAGGGACACAGTTTAATCTGTAACACTAAGCTTAATCATGTCTAGCTTTTGATTTAAAGTGAGAGACGTGCTACTCTTCCTTTCACTTGAACACTTAGATGCCATTGTAGGGTTATTAACTGACCTGATTTCTATATTGTCATATCTCAGGGAATACGGAGACCCAAGGAGAGGAAGAGAGATGGGGGAACACCCAGTTGGTGGAGCAGTCAGAACACACACAACATTTATCAATTGCTGTCTTATATGGGTGTAGTTTGTGGCACCCCAAAACAATTACAATAGTAACATCAAAGATCTCTGATCACAGATCACCATAACAGATATAATAATAATGAAAATGTCTGAAATACTATGAGAATTACCAAAAGGTGATACAGAGACGTGAAGTGAGCAGATGCTGTTGGAAAAATGGTACCGATAGACTTGCTTAACGCAGGGTTGCCACAAACCTTCAATTTATAAAAAATGCAATATCTGCAAAGTGCAATAAAGTGAAGCACAATAAAATGAGGTATGCCTGTAATCGCTTCATGTCCATGCTTAATTTCTTAAAATGGACAAAATGTGTCAGGTGTGAGGCATCTTACTGCTATCTACAATTGCATAGTCGTAGTGACCTTCCCTAACTGCAGTGGCTCACAGAGTTTACTTCTTTCTCTTCTTTTAACTGTGACCCCCAACCCATAGATATCATCTGAATATAATACAACAGTGACACTGTTACTAAAAAAATCATTTTCTGAATTATGAAAGGACCAACCTCCTAAATGGCGCTTTGCCTTCCCGAATGCCACAATGGATGGGGGAGTGATCACTGGGCCATTTGTGGGCTCTGGGAGGATAGGGCACCAGATCTACAAGACACTTCTAGAATCTATGTTTGACTTAAAAGCAATTAGCCACTCCGGGGCAGGATGACCAAAGAATCGCAGTAGGAGTTGGCCCCTGGTAATTAGGAATAATAGCATGGGAGGCAATGTAGTCATCTCAGCCTCCAGTGGGTTGCTTTGCTTTACCAGAGATGTAAAACGCCCAGGCTGGTAGCTTAACAAAGACAACCAAGAGCTGAATGGAAGGCAGTGAAGGGATCAAAAGAACACAAATGTAAAAACTTTCACAGAAAAAAATAGGCTGTGGTCAAATTGGAGAAGGAGTGTGTTCTGGCTGAGGGTTGTGACTGCTTTGCTGTACATCACTCCTGGTTTTCTTACTTTCGACTTGGTCTACACTCACCTTAAAAAGTCTTTCTAGGAAGACAGAAAAATACATTAAAGTCCATGCATCTAGTGGATGCATGGCCAAAACCAAGGCAAACCCATTGCTGTCAAGTTAGTTCTGACTCAGGGTGACCCCAAATGTTACAGAGTTAAACTGCTCCATAGGGTTTTCTTGGCTGTGATCTTTATGGAAGGAGATCACCAGGCTTTTCTTCCATGGTGCTGTTAGGTGGGTTCGAACTGCCAACCTTTACATTAGTAGCCAATTGTAAACCACTTGTGCCACCCAGGGATTCTGGATCCTTGGCAAGACTGTAAGAATTCAATGCCCAGACCACGCTAGAAACACCTAAATGTAAAGAATACCTACATTCTGCAGATAAGTGAGAGCATTAACAAGACGAAGCAAATGGCTGACATCAGCACAATGATAAACCATTCTGTCGAGGGTGCCTGCTCATCATTTCCTGAAGAGAAAAGGAGAAAGAAATCAGAGCTAAAATTAGCATCAGAGAAGGGAGATAACTAAGCTCAGGCAATCAGAAGTCCTAGGTTTGAGTCCAGGGCCTGGGTGACACTGGGCAAAAAGCTCAATCTTCCTGCGCTTTAGATTTCTCACCTGTAAGATGGGGATAACATCCATCTCACAAAGTTGATATAGTAGTGAAATGAAATAATGACATGAAGTCAGTCTTAACCGACAGCATTATTTATTCAATCAGCAAATAGCCATAAAGTATACTCTATGAAGTGTGCTACATAGATCCTGGAGCTTACCAGCTTTTGCTGAGTAATTTTTAGATGAAAAACCACAAAAATGTAAGCCAACTTAGTAGCCTAGTTACATTACAACCAAAACATTTTACAAAGTGGGAAATACATCGATTAAACCTTTAGAAAAAGTAGAGAATGGGATAATACTCATAGTGAACAGTTAAGGCCCCAGACTTTTCTATATGTGTTTTACAATCTTAATTATCCTCAAAATACCCCTTACCATTATTACCATTTCACAGATAGAAAGTAGAAGAAATTTGCCATGAATCCAGTACCAAACTAAACCCCCTGCTTTCAAATAGATTCCGACTCATACATTGCATGCCACCTTATTCTCTAGTCAAATTCACTTCTAGTCAGCACTCATGGGATAGAGTCTCCTGTGGGCTTGAATGATAGCTCTGTGTGTGTGTGTGTGTGTGTGTGTGTGTGTGTGTGTGTGTGTGTGTTAACATAGTAGGAATGCATTTAAGAAAAATCCAAGGTCATTTACCAAGTGGTGTTTAAAGAGGTTAAAGAGGTAATGCCCTTGCTAAACTGCCCAATTTATCTCTGGAGAAAAATGCCCAGCCTGAGTTACCTCGCTAACATAAGTTTCCTTTCTCTGGGAAAGGCCACTCACTCACTCATTGATTTATTCAGTCATCCATTTAGCAAATACGTGCTGAGCTTCTGCTATGCGTTTGGCAGTATACGAGTTGCTGGGAACCAGTGGTTCTAAGAGCACAGTGGGCCCTCCCCTCGTGCAGTTTAGAGTCCACTGGGAAAGAATGGCACTAAGCAAATAACGACCCAAGTAATGACTTCATGACAGCTGTGCTAAGTACTTGGTTCTGTTCAAATGACACTGTGCCAGGAGAATAAGGCCCCAATCCTCCACTTGCCATTACTTGTTTCTTCTATAAAACGAGACACGGACGTAAGTGGAATTTTCAAGTCCTTGTAAATATCCTATGACTTCCAGAAACCCCAAAATACTTAAAGGCAAAAGTGTTCAAGGTATCAGGAGGGACGTATGTCTCTAGGATTTAATGCTAGTGACTCCACTTTGCCTTGATCGCTTGCTTTCTTGCCTCCTGAGGACTCTTACTCCAGGTTTATTTTCTATGTCCCAAAAGCTTTAATCTCTCCTTCTTCATCTCTTCCTTTCTGCTTTCAAATATTCATAGAGTCCTTTATCATGAATAAGCCATTACTGTGCTCTGCCATCTCTCCCAACGATCATCAGATGCTTCCTTACTATATTTCCCAGTCTAATTTCTTGAATAAGAGATTTGGGCTGCTTCATTTCCCATCTCTGAAACTGCTTTTTCAATTACGGATGGCTTCTTTTTTGGCCAAATCCATGGTATTCTTGGTTTCTTTTCCAACTTTATATTTCCTGGCTTCTCTCCTGAATGTCAGACTATTGACAGTTACACCCACCTTGAAACCAATCCTTTAGCACTTTTACCTAAATATTCCTCTTCTTCAGTGGCACTTTCTCACCCCATTTTATTTTCAACCGACCCTTTCAGCACAGACGTGTCCCCTTGGTATTTTCCATTACAGTCTATTCTCCAAGCTTAGAAAAGGGTGTTTCTACAGCTTGATCTTTTAATTCCATGACATTCTTTTCCAGATCTGCATTTCCAGGACGGCTCTGATACCACTGATCAAGGTCTAGATTTTCCACAGCCCTTAGGTGAGCCCGCTAGGACGTTTCTCAAAGATGGCAACGTTCAAATCAAACCCATGCTCTCCATCATATCAAAACTACTTCTGTCACCAAGGTCCCCTTTGCAGTCCTCACTCTTCCAACCCCCTAAACTTGAACCCTTGAAGTCACTTTGATTCAGCCCTGCCCCCTTGGCTTATCCCTCAGCTTACATCATTACTGCATGTTGTCGTTAGTTACTGTAGAGTTGGCTCCGACTCATGGCAATTTTATATACGACAGAACGAAACGCTGCCTGGTCCTACACCATCTTCATGATCACTGGTATGCTCGAGTCCATTCGTGTGACTATTATGTAGTGCCTTCCAACCTCCAACCTCAGGGACTCATCTTCCAGCACTATATCTGATAATATTCTATTGTGACCCATAAGATTTTCATTGGCTAATTTTCAGAAGTAATTCAGCAGGACTTCCTTCCTAGCCTGTTAGTCTGGAAGCTTCACTGACGCCTGTCCATAGTTTCCAGCATCCCAGCAATGTGCAAGCCACCACAGTAGGAAAACTGACAGACAGGTGGTGGCATTACTATATAGCCAGTCATATATGCAAGATAGGCGTGTTTTATCTCATGCATTTGTCCTTACCTCATCTGGAAGCCTGGGTTCTAGTCCTAACTTGCTGTGAAGGTGAACTTTCTGGGCCTCAATTTCCTTATTTGTAAAAAATGCTTGAGTTGAAATATATGATCCTTAAGCTTCTTCCTGGCCAGTGCTTTTTCTAGCATCACTCACTCAGTCTCAGGCATTGCCAGCTCATATACATATACCTATAGCAAAACTGATTTTAGGAAAGTAGCACATTTTCACTGCTAAAAACTTGAAAGTTACAGTAAAGCATAAACTAAAAGGAAATAAAAACCATCGGTAACTGGAAGTAACTAATAGTTCATTTTCTACCCATATTTTTATATTCACCTACATGAGTTCTCACAGGTGCCAAACACTATGCAGACTGCTTAAACATATGTTATCGACTTAATTCTCACAGCAGCGCTTCAAGGTGGTTGCCATTATCCTCATTTTAAGATTGGGAAACTGGAACACAGAAGGGCAGAATTAAGTCCAGCAAGGACATAGTTAGTAAACACTGAGGTTCAGGCTCAGGACTGGGTAACCTGTCCATACCCTTAGCCATTATGCAGGTATCCCATTCTACTCCTCACCATCCCCAAAACTTAGACGAGTTATAGATTAAATTGTGTTCCCCCAAAAGATAATGCCTTCAAATCCTAAAGCCTGGCACCTGTGAATGTGACCTTATTTGGGAACAGGGTCATAGCAGATGTAATTAGTTAAATTAAGATGAACCACCAAATCCATTGTCACTGAGTAGATTCCAACTCATAGTGACCCTATAGGACAGAGACCTGCCCCATAGGGTTTCCAAGGAACGGCTGTGGATTCAAAAACCTGATCTTTTGATTAGGAGCTGAGGTCTTAACCACTACACCATGGGGGCTCTGAGGTCATTACGGTGGGCCCTAAACTCTTTATGATTCATGGGCCTATAAGAGGAGGAAAAGAGACACAGAGGGAAGATGGCCATATAAACACAGAAGCAGAGATTGGAGTTACATTGCCACAAACCAAGGAATGCCTGGTGCTTCCAGAAGCTGGAAGGGACAAGGAAGGCTCCTCCCTAGAGCCTTCAGAGAGAATACTGCCCTGATAACACCCTGAATTCAGACTCTTAGCCTCCAGGCTGTGAGAGAATACATTTCTGTTGTTGGAAGCCACACAGTTGTGGAACCTGGTTTGGGGAGCCCTGTTGTTATTGTTATTAGATGCTGTCGAGTCAGTTCTGACTCATAGCGACCCCGTGCACAACAGAACGAAACACTGCTGGGTCCTAAGCCATCCTTACAATTGTTATGCTTGATCTCATTGTTGCAGCCACTGTGTCAATCCACCTCGTTGAGGGTCTTCCTCTTTCCCACTGACCCTGTACTCTGCCAGGCATGATGTCCTTCTCCAGGTACTAATCCCTCCTGACAACGTATCCAAAGTACGTAAGACACAGTCTCGCCATCCTTGCCTCTAAGGAGCATTCTGGCTGTACTTCTTCTAAGACAGATTTGTTCCTTCTTCAGGCAGTCCATGGTATATTCAGTGTTCTTTGCCAGCACCACAATTCAAAGGTGTCAATTCTTCGGTCTTCCTTATTCATTGTCCAGCTTTCACATGCATATGATGCGATTGAAAATACCATGGCTTCTGTCAGGCACACCTTACTCTTCAAGGTGACATCTTTGCTCTTCAACACTTTGAAGAGGTCCTTTGCAGCATATTTACCCAATGCAATGCATCTTTTGATTTCTTGACTGCTGCTTCCATAGCTGTTGACTGTGGATCCAAGTGAAATGAAATCCTTGACAATTTCAAACTTTTCTCCATTTATCATGATGCTGTCCATTGGTCCAGTTGTGAGGATTTTTGTTTTCTTTATGTTGAGGCGTAATCCATACTGAAGGCTGTGGTCTTTGATCTTCATGAGTAAGTGCTTCAACTCCTCTTCACTTTCAGCAAGCAAGGTTGTGTCATCTGCATAACGCAGGTTGTTAACGAGTCTTCCTCCAATCCTGATGCCCTGTTCTTCTTATAGTCCAGCTTCTGGTATTATTTGCTCAGCATACAGATTGAATGGGTATGGTGAAAGAATACAACCCTGACGCACACCTTTCCTGACTTTAAACCAATCAGTATCCCCTTGTTCTGTCCGAACAACTGCCTCTTGATCTATGTAAAAGTTCCTCATGAGCACAATGAAGAATTCCTATTCTTTGCAATGTCATCCATAATTTGTTATCATCCACACAGTCGAATGCCTTTGCATAGTCAATAAAACACAGGTAAACATCCTTCTGGTATTCTCTGCTTTCAGCCAGGATCCATCTGACATGAGCAATGATATCCCTGGTTCCAAATCCTCTTCTTTCTGGCAGTTCCCTGTCAATATACTGCTGCAGCCATTTTTGAATGATCTTCAGCAAAATTTTGCTTGCATGTGATATTAATTGTTCTATAATTTCCACATTCAGTTGGATCACCTTTCTTGGGAATAGGCATAAATATGGATCTCTTCCAGTCAGTTGGCCAGGAAGCTGTCTTCCATATTTCTTGGCATAGACGAGTGAGCACCTCCAGCACTGCATCTGTTTGTTCAAACATCTCAATTGATATTCCATCAATTCCTGCAGCCTTGTTTTTTGCCAGTGCCTTCAGAGCAGCTTAGACTTCTTCCCTCAGTACCATCGGTTCCTGATCATATGCCACTTCTTGAAATGGTTGAACGTCGACTAATTCTTTTTGGTATAATGACTCTGTGTATTCCTTCCATCTTCTTTTGATGCTTCCTGTGTTGTTTAATATTTTCCCCATAGAATCCTTCACTATTGCAACTCGAGGCTTGAATTTTTTCTTCAGCTCTTTCAGCTTGAGAAACTCCGAGCGTGTTCTTCCCTTTTGTTTTTCCATCTCCAGCTCTTTGCACATGTCCTTACAATACTTTACTTTGTCTTCTCGAGCCGCCCTTTGAAATCTTCAGTTCTTTTACTTCATCAATTCTTCCTTTTATGTTAGCTGCTCGACGTTCGAGAGCTAGTTTCAGAGTCTCCTCTGACATCCATCTTGATCTTTTCTTTCTTTCCTGTCTTTTCAGTGACCTCTTGCTTTCTTCATGGATGATGTACTTGATGTCATTCCACAACTTGTCTGGTCTGCGGTCACTAGTGTTCAATGCGTCAAATCTATTCTTCAGATGGTCTCTAAATTCAGGTGGGATATACTCAAGGTCATATTTTGGCTCTCATGGACTTGTTCTGATTTTCTTCAGTTTTGGCTTGAACTTGCATATGAGCAATTGATGGTCTGTTCCACAGTCGGCCCCTGGCCTTGTTCTGACTGATGATATTGAGCTTTTCCATTGTCTCTTTCCACAGATGTAGTCAATTTGATTTCTATGTGTTCCATCTGGCCAGGTCCCTGTGTATACTCTCCATTTATGTTGGTGAAAGAAGGTATTTGCAATGAAGAAGTCGTTGGTCTTGCAAAATTCTATCATTTGATCTCCGGCACTGTTTCTATCACCAAGGCCATATTTTCCAACTACTGATCCTTCTTCTTTGTTTCCAACTTTTGCATTCCAATCGCCAGTAATTATCAATGCATCTTGATTGCATGTTCAATCAATTTCAGACTGTAGCAGCTGATAAAAATCTTCTATTTCTTCATCTTTGGCCCTAGTGGTTGGTGCGTAAATTTGAATAATAATCGTATTAACTGGTCTCCCTTGTAGGCGTATGGATATTATCCTATCACTGACAGTGTTGTACTTCAGAATAGATCTTGAAACGTTCTTTTTGACAATGAACGCACCACCGTTCCTCTTCGAATTGTCATTCCCAGCATGGTAGACTATATGATTGTCCGATTCCAAATGGTCAATACCAGTCCATTTCACCTCACTAATGCCTAGGATATTGATGTTTATGCATTCCATTTCATTTTTGACGATTTCCAATTTTCCTAGATTCATACTTCATACATTCCAGGTTCCGATTATTAATGGATGTTTGCAGCTGTTTCTTCTCATTTTGAGTCATGCCGCATCAGCAGATGAAGGTCCCAAAAGCTTGACTCCATCCACATCATTAAGGTCGACTCTACTTTGAGGAGGCAGCTCTTCCCCAGTCATCTTTTGAGTGCCTTCCAACCTGGGGGGCTCATCTTCCAGCACTATATCAGACAATGTTCTGCTGGTATTCATAAGGTTTTCACTGGCTAATGCTTTTCAGAAGTAGACTGCCGGGTCCTTCTTCCTAGTCTGTCTTAGTCTGGAAGCTCAGCTGAAACCTGTCCTCCATGGGTGACCCTGCTGGTATCTGAATACCAGTGGCATAGCTTCCAGCATCACAGCAACACACAAGGCTCCACAGTGTGACAAACTGACAGACACGTGGGGGTAGGCAGCCCTAGGATAGGAACACCTGAGGTCACATGCACATACAGGCTCTTCACTCAGCATGTTCTAAGCACGTTTTGGTCTCTGAGAACTCTTCCTGGCTAGACGCTACTTCACTGTAGGGAAGCCCTGTTTTGTTGTTTCCGTCCCCATTGCTGAGTGTTGCTAAGGTTGTGAGCTGCATCTCTAATTGAAGGGGGCTAATTTCAGTGAGAGAATTCTCTTCCATGCTGGAGACCCTAGTTTGATTCCTGGTCAGTGCACATCATGCATAGTCACCACCCATCTGTTAGTGGAAGCTTGAGTGTTGTGAAGATGCTGAATAGGATTCAGTGTAGCTTCTAGACTAAGACAGGCTAGGAAGAAAGGGCTGGTGATCTATTTCTGAAAAAAGCTTTCCTATACTCGCTGCCAAGTGGACATTTCTTGTGGATTACCCACTGTTAAGATATTAATATTTAAAAAATTGAGAGTCAGTTGTATAAATGAGTGAATTAAGGTAAGCGTCTAGCCTGGTTTCACTTAAAGTAGAACAGGGAAATAAATTTGACCTACAATATACACTCTTTGTGTCAAAATTAGAATTTCAGTACTAAGTTTCAAAACCGTACAAATCACAATGATCTGATCCCATTGTACATAGGGTTGTCATGAGTCACAACTCCGGGGCAGCTAAAAACAATAGCAACACCTTGCAAACTACCATTCCTCCTGAAGCTCCCTAGGCTCTAGGGGCGATTGAACAACTTTATTAAGAACCTATGACAATATTTTTAAAAATCAAAATTTTGAGCCATATTTATATCTAATATTTTTACAAACAGGCGTTAGCCATATTTCACCAATTAATGGGACCAACAGCCTGAGAGAAACAGGCCTTTTATTTTTCCAAATCCCACAGACACTCAGTAGTGGTCCTAGGACTAATAGTCAGTTTCTTGGATTGTAACTGAGTACCCTGTTAAACCCTATTTTTACTGCAGTCATTCATAGCTAACATAAAGACTAACTGGAAATAATTAACGCCATCAAATCAAATATTTATTTCCCATCTGGTTTCTTGAATATGGGACTCAGCTTGCTCCTCTTTCCCCATCTGTGAAACTGACCATTCCATTCTCTTGACCATTATTTGAGACTCCTCGTAAATACGCTTAGAAATCTATATTTGTATCTTAGAATATGAATTCATCAAGGAGTGTGTCAGCAGAAAAAAAAAATTATCGTATTTACAACTATGTTAGACAGGTAGAGTTCAATTCCTGCAAAAATATTAAACAGTGTCTTACATATTATCAGGGTCACACATTCGGTCACATTTGTGTCTCAAATTGTGCAATTCCCTGTAGCCTGATGTGCCAAGTCCTGATAAAAAAGTACCGTTTACTCCTGAACATGATTACAAAAATCTTTTCAGTTAAACCACTATCTGGTTATTCACTTCAGCTCTCACTTTGATAAGCGAAGATTTTCTCTGAATTAGCAAAAATACAGAGGCAACTGATTTTATTTCACTCAATCAAAAAAAGTTACTGATGCATGAAAGGTACTATGTGGGAGCAAAGTCATGGTCCCTGCCTGGAGGGAGTTGGCCAATTAGTCATTTCTCCTGGCTTGGCTTCTCCAGTCACCCAACATGCTCTAGGGCAACTCCCCGCCAGCCAACTGAGAACAAAACAAACCCCAGCTTTACTGCAGAGAAAACATAAACTAGCAGGTAAATTTAGTGCAAAGAAAAGTTTTCACGTACTTACCACCAAGTGAAAATGACTTGTGGATTATCTAACGTTAAGATAGATTTAAAAAAAAAAAAAATTGATAGTTATATAAATAAGTGAATTAAAGTAAGCATCTAGTCTGGCTTCACTGAAATAGAACAGGAAAATAGGTTCCACCCTTGAATACATCATTAATTGGAATTCTGGCATCTCTAGTCTTGGAGTTTTTTTAACAGCACATATTTCCAGGTAACTTGAATCTTTTCTCTGACTCAAAGAGAATACCTTTCCTGCCATTAAAACGAAAGCCACTGATGTTTCTTTTGAGAAATTGATAAGCAACCACTATTTGGTTATGCAGAGATGAGTTTTAGAAAGAGGAAGTCAAAAAGCTTGTCCTTCTAAGGAGAAGCTCGCAGGACTCTTCCACTTCAAATCTAGATGCGCTTCAGATGTTGCCATGTTCAAGCATTTGGGGAGCTCTGCTGTTTGGCTTCAGATGACCTTGGTTTTCCATGGTTCTTGATATCTCAACCATTCGTCCTTGCACATAAGCCAACTGATGAAAACTATTTGTTGTTGTCCTATGACCTGAGAGTGTATATGAGTGGGGTATGGGGTGAGGGATATGGGCAATAAAGAAGGCAGATAGACCCCAGGCATTGGACCCAGCTCTGCCTCTGTTTTAGGAGCTTGGTCAAATCACTTCCCTCTTGTTGCTGCAGCCTTTCTTATTTTAGAGTTCTAATGATCTATGTGGAGACCTGGTGGCACCGTGGTTAAGAGCTCAACTGCTAACCAGCTGCTCCTTCGAAACACTGTGGGGCGGTTCTACTCTGTCCTTTAGGGTCTTTGTGATTTGGAATAGACTCACAACAGGTTACGATCTCTGTAGTCCAGACTAATAACACCAAGGAGATTAATTTGATCTGGAACCTTGCTCCATCTTAAATTGTCCATATAAATGTGAACTTTCAGTGTTTCCATGTTGATTGTGAATCTGATTTCAGACCCAATAATAGGTTTTGATGAAAAATAGCTAATTAGTAAATTGCAAGACTCCCTGGGTGGTGCAAACAATTATGCACTCAACTACTAGCTGAAAGGTTGGTGGTTAGAACCCACTTAGAGGTGCCTTGGAAGACAGACCTGTCGATCTGCTTCTGAAAGGTTACGGTCTTGAAAACTCTGTGGAGTACAGTTCTACTCTGCACACATGGTGTCGCCATAAGTTGGAATTGACTCAACTGACAGCAATTAACGACGACAACAACAAGTAAATTGTAACCAAAAATCCAGAATCACCACAAGGTATGTCAGTCTCAAGTGAGACAGAGTGGGTTTTTCATCTTGTTATTAGGTTAATTGTTTTTACCTTTCAACCAAATTTTGCCACCATATTGGCCCAGAGGATGCTATCTCTTACCTCATGAAAGCATTAGAATTTATAAAATTCTTTTGGAAGGCCTACAGAAACCTCCACCACCCATCTGTCAGTTTGTTGTACTATGGTAGCTTGCATATTGCTGGAAGTTATGCCACTGGTATTTCAAATATTTCAAATACCACCAGGGTCACCCTTGGAGGACAGGTTTTAGCAGAACTGCCAGATTAAGCTAGACTAGGCAGAGAAAGACCTGCCAATCTACTTAAGAAAATTATCTAGTGAAAACCCTACAGATCACAACAGAATATTACCTGATATAGTGCTGGAATATGAGCCCCCTAGGTTGGAAGGGGAAACCCTGGTGGCGTAGTGGTTAAGTGCTACCGCTGTTAACCAAAAGGTCAGCAATTCAAATCTGCCAGGCGCTCCTTGGAATCTCTATGGGGCAGTTCTACTCTGTCCTATAGGGTTGCTATGAGTTAGAATCAACTCGACGGCAGGGTTTTTTTTTTTTTTTTTGGTTTAGGTTGGAAGGCACTCAAAATACCCAGTGGCTGCAACAATGGACTCGAGCATACCAATAATCTTGAAAAGGGCACAGGATCGGGCAGTGTTTCATTCTGTTGTACATGGGGTCACTGTGAGTCAGAGCCAACTTGGCCACTGCTAACAATAAGAGAATCCTAATTTGGGGCCTTCCACCATGTTTCCCTTTCATCTTCCCCTTTCCTGATGCTCTCCCTATTCTACCACAACACAAGAATGTAAGAAGAAAGAGCAAAGAAGCAGGAGTCAGAGGGAGGAGGGATGGAGCTACAGGAGCTTTGGTGAGACACAGGGCAACCTGTAAAGTCAAGGAGGTGTATCAGATGACCTCAAAGGTGGTTCCACCCCCTGCAGCTTTTCATTCTGGGTGCCAGGAGCCAATGTACAGGGTTTCTTCACAAATCGGTCCATGAATACCAAAGCAAAGGAGAAAACACAGGAGCGGCCCAGTGGTGGCATTACTTCCACCCCAGCCCCATCTAAATTCTTACACACACACCTTGATTTTCTGCCTTGGCCTATTTTCATGAAGCCCTTACAGACTCGAGGATGTGTCACATAACTATAAGAAAGTCCCCTGGCTCAAACCATGACAGAAAAGTAAATGCCAGAGCTTCCTGGTGAGTAACACATGGTGGCGTTGAAGGAAGGCAGCAACGCCCCAGTCAGAGCTGTCCTAAAATTAGGTGAATGTTGCTTTACGCCCCTGGGGCAAGTGCTTACACACCTCAAGCCTAAAGCAATCTTTTTTAAAAATACATTTTAAATGGTACTTAGAACCATCATCACACAGATTCTGGCCTTCAGATAAAGTCCTCAGTGAGGTGAGGTCAAAACCCAACTGTTTGCTTGAAGGACAATTCCTGGGACTGTGGGTAAGGCCTGTCACTGACAATGACACCAGGTAGATCTACAAGAGCTACACACACTTTTCCATTGAGAAGGACACAGACATAGGGAAATTTATTTCCATAATTGCTTATTTCACACACAGCATTTGAGCTTCATGGAGAGGGGAGAAGAAGAGAAGATGATGAACTTCAGAAAATGAAAAGCTTCCCAGGCACCAGGGAGCAAAAGCTTTTGGTAAACAAGAGATGGCAAAAGATAATGGAGGAACAGAAAAATCAGGAAGTTAAGAAAGTTTAAAAAAGAGAAAGACATGTAAAAAGTGGGAAGTTAGCTGTTAAGATAAGACAGAGAAGCCAGCTGAGGAAGGACAGTTGATACCAAGTACTGATAAAATAAAACTGCTCCTTCCATTTAAAAAAATAAAACAACGATTCCATGCTCTGGAAATGCTAGGGAAGGAGGGCCCATCTAGAGTCCAGTTTAGGTCAGTCAGGCAAAGTGTGTTCACTGGCTTGCTGCCTCCTCCTAACTGCCATCCCCTGTGCTACCCGGCTGTCTAGGGACCAGGCCATCTGGAATGAGTAGTACCCCTGTTTGCCCCTACCAGTTGCCATCAAGTTGACCCTGACTCATGACAACTGCATGTGTGTCAGAGTAAAAATGTGCTCCATAGGGTTTTCAGTGGTTAATTTTTCAGAAGTAGATTAGCAAGCATTTCTTCTGAGCCACCTCTGGGGGACTTGAACCTCCAACCTTTCAGTTAGCAGCTGAGTGTGTTAACCATTTGTACCACCCAGGGACTCCTTTTGTTCCCCTCAGCCTCTCTGAACTCATCAGTCAAAACTTACTCATTCTATAGCTCCTTCATTATTAAATAATCTTGGGCTATAATGGGTTAATTAGTTAATTGAATCCATTCTAGTTCACTAATTGGCTCAATGTCACCTATTTGGGAAAACTGTATCTTAATAGCACATCTTGGCCACTCGGCATTGACTAAGCCATTTATTGTTTCTGGGCCTTTATTTCCTTAGGTTAAAATAAAGGAGGTGGACTTGATAAGATCTAAGAAAGAGGTGGTATTTGAGTTGGGCCTCAAAGTAAAAATAGAAGGGGAGGACTGCTGGTTGCCATTTATAAGACAAGGTAAGAGAGGAGGAGGGGTGTCTAAAGGAAATGAACATAGTGGCAAAATTGCCTGATAGACTGCAAGCTGAGCATAATTATTGCCACCCCCTCGAGGGGTAAGGAAGAGCCACGCAAGATGCCCCAGAGAAGCCTGGACTTCTATTACATTTATTAATCATCTTGATGAAAAGGGAAAGACTGCATTGATTAAATTCACTAATGATCCTAAACTGAGCAGGGGAGTAAATTCCAGAAACGATGGATTTATAAGGTGAGTAGTAATAATATTAATCAGCTCATCTTCATGAAAAGGGTGGCTGTAAATGAAATGGGATTTGCCATAGATAATGGCAGTGAGGTACACCTGGGGGGAAACTCTAATGAGCTCAGGCCAAGACTAGGAAGTTGTTATTTTGGAAATAATAACAGGAAGAGAGCCTGAAGTGGAAAGTGAATGACAAATTAAAAACAAGCTCAAAATAAACTCTCGTTATGGATCACAGTTTCACTCTCAGCACTTTTGCAGTGGGGTAAGGCAGTGTTAAAGGTCTTGAATGGTGGAGCTGGGAGGAAGGCAGCACTCACATTTTACAGGTAAGGCAACTGAGACTCAGAGGCTAGGTCAGGGGTGGCCAAACCCTGGCACACCAGTCACCACTATCCCCTCCACCAGTGGTAGATGTTGCTGATACATTTTTCTGATGACCCATATTTAGCCCGAGAACCCTTCTCAGAACAGCTCTCTGAGCAATCTTCAATTATTCGGCTCATGAAATACTATATTTTGCCATCTGTAATTTAGGTCATCTACCACCCATCTGTCATACGTTGTACTCGTGTGTTGCTATGATATTGGAAGCTATGTCACCAGTATTTCAGATAGCAGCAGAGGTATTCATGGTGGACAGGTGTAAGCAAAACATATAGACTAAGACAGGCTAGAAAGAAAGGCCTGGTGATCTACTTCCAAAAATTAGCCAATTAAAAAAAAACGTATGGATCAAACAGGATATTGTCTGATATAGACATATCAAATGGGAAGACCATTTGCTAAAAAAAGGGTATCATGTTTGGTAAAGTAGGAGGTCGATAAAAATGGAAGAAAGACTCAATGAGATGGATTGGCACAATAGTCACAACAATGGACTCAAACATACCAGTAATCATGAGGATGGCATAGAACCAGGCAACCTTTCGTTCTGCTATACCTAAAGTGGCCATGAGTTGGAGCCGACTTGAAGCCAACTAACAATAACAATTTAGGTCGCAGAATTAGACATTAGCAGAGACATGGCTAAAACCTAGATCTCCTGATTTGTCTAATGCTTCTGCCCCACTTTATAAGCTGTAAATTCTCTACAGTTAACACTGACTATAACTTCAAAACTCAAACACTTGTAAGCAGAAATGGATCCTTAGCCAAGAATCTGGTGTTGCATTCCAAGCTCCACCATGTTGGTCTGAGGCACCTTGGACAGCATTAAAAGGTCTTGGAGACATATGTTGGAGGATTGGGAAGACACTTAGAAATATCAGTAATTTGTCACCAACAAGACTTGTCCTCTTGGGGATTAACAGGAAGCATTTAAAAAGGAAATCCACTGAATGTGAGTGATAAAAATTAAGCTTCCGCCAAAGGGATTTGATAAAATTAATAACCTTGTTAAAAATTCCCTGGAACTGATGAATGTTTCTTCTATTGGTTTCTCTCTCAGTGAATAGAGTGCATTTTATTTGTGTAGATGAAGCATAGTTGAGGGAGGCCCCGTGTGTGCTGGGTCATTTTAGTGAGGTCAAGGTATCAACCTAGGAGAAGCGGAAGATTGGCCTCAGCAGAGTTATGAAGTTGGTCCATTCTGAATTCCTTTTTCCCTCCTTTCAGTTCTCTTTCCCCAAGAGGGCTCATGCTTCTCCTCTGGGTCGCAGTACAGTGATCAAGGCCAACCCATAAGCTGTGCTGGTTGTGTGTTGCATGACTCTCGGGAGTGCCATTCCCCTTTGAATACTCAGCAACTCAGCATGACCAGTCCCCTTTTTGGAAACAGTTCTCCATTCCCAGGCCTTTCCTCATCTTTCCCAGTCTTCCATGGAGATCTACCTGATAGGTGTCAGATCTGACTCATATCCACATGAGCTAATAATAGGTCACTGCCTAGGAATTTTCTGAAGACCCACCCCTTAGCCTCAGTGAATGAATTAAATAATACAAAACTTTAGCACATGATTAAGAGAAGTCTTTTCAAGTGGTCATTGGATACCCCATTGGAGGAAGCTATGGGTAGACTCAAACCTTCAACCTTTCATTTAGTAGCTGAGCCATTAACCATTTGCACGACCCAGGGACTCCAATATGTGACAAGCCTGGTGTTATACCTGCATTTTCTGTCAGACTCCAGTGTTCCTTTCACCTCCCCTGCTTTTGCAGACCTAATGCAACACTTAACCACGTATGTCTGTATCCCCAGGCTGCATGGTTGTAGCATACACACAAGACACACTGTCTGCTTTTTAGCTGTCCCCTTCTCTCATAAAATCCCTGTCTTTTCTTGCCCAAGACACCCAGATAACAGCAAACACAGGTCTGAATGTTCTATCTTCATGTCAGGCTAGGGGACTGCCATCTGGCCCAAGGTGAGGTCAGAAATGCTTTTTCATGCAGGGCCATACCAGGTACTTTATTGCCCTTCACAGATCTCACTGATGGATAATTACCTTACTTGACAAATAAACAAGTCAATTTGGTCATAAACAAAAACTGTATCAGAACCAACACAGGAAGCCCAGGAGACTCCCAGTTGTTTTATATATGCAGTAACATTGGATATGAAGGCCCAGGAGTGGATCCAGACTTTGTGGGCTGTGAAACTATTTTAGAATCTTCCTTAAGAACAGAAAACTATGAATGTGAATGTAAAATTAGGTACAGGAAAATTATAGAGATGGAGACTAGATTAGTGATATTAGTGATTGCCAAGGGTTAGGGACAGATGGGTTCAGGGTAGGGACAGATGGGGAGAGGGTAGTGGATGTGGTTATACAAGGACAATACAATGGATCCTTGTGGAGATGGGGCTGTTCTATATCTTGACTCTGGTGGTTAATACATGAACCTTCACAAGTGATAAAATTGCTTAGAACTAAATAGACACCCACACACCCAAATCAGTGCCTGTAAAACTAGTGTAATCTGAATAAGATTAGTGGATTGTATCAGTGCCAATTTTCTGGTTATGATATTGTGCTATACTTTGGCAGATGTTATCCTTGGGGAAACAGGGTAAAGGGTACACAGGATCTCTTTGTATCATTTCTTACAACAGCATGCGACTCTACAGTTATCTCCAAAAAAAAGTTTAATTTTAAAAATTGGATAGAAGTGGAAACAGAATATCTAGGGGGAAAAAATCGGGTACAGGGCCTTGGAAGGACTGGTGCTAGTGAGAGGCTTGGGCACTTTAGCTTCATTGGCTTCCGTGTAATCACATGGCCGTCAAGGTTGAAAAGGCAGTAGACCTACAGAAGATGAGGCATAGCAGAGATGTAACACCATTATGAGACCTGTAATTGATTGCGCATCCTTTCCAGGATTATCTGCTTCAACTCTCAGTAAGGTAGCTTGTCCCTAGGTGGTGCAAACGCTTTGTGCTCAACTATTAACCTAAAGGTTGGCAATTCCAACCCACCCAGCAGCACCGTGAAAAGAAGGCCTGGCGATTTTCTTCCATTAAAATTACAGCCAAGAAAACACTACGGAGAAGTTCTACTCTGTAACACATTGGGTTGCCATGAGGAAGAATCAACTCAACAGCACCCGACAACACCACCACCACCAAGATAAAGTGCTTGCCTCAAAATAAGAATAAGATACTCACCCACATAAATAGGTTGACTCCACTCACTCCAGTGTCCCTTTTTCCCACACACAGTGTGCACTGCTGCTCTCACTTGAACTGAATGCTTAGAAACATCATCAATTATCCAGCTGAATGTATTGATCATCATTTTTTCTGTCTAAATGGGGAAAAATTCGCATTATAAAAATCTCTAGACACACAATTCACGTTATGCCAATGATAAGAACGGGATGTCCTCTAGTGGTAATGTGACTCACTGTTCAGTGATCAATTTAAAATCAACAGGACACATATCGAGCAGTTTATTCTAGACTGCTTCAATATGGGTGTGTTGACAGTGACCCTTCAGAGAAAAGCTACTCGGTGACCAAAATAGATACACTGGTCAATTGAAAGACACATAGTCCACCTGGGCCTAACTGATGTTTCCAGACCGAAACACTGGAGTGGCAGCAGAGCATGTCATCCCCCTCACCTTGTCCCTGCATATTTTCTAGTGATATTACTAAAGAATATCACATGGTTCCCATTAGATTCTGCACTGGTTACAAACCATGATCTGTGGGCCAAATCCCGCTTGCTGCCTATTTTTGTAGGGCCTGCAAGCTCAGAATGGATTTTACATTTTTAATTGGTTAGGACAAAATCAAAAAAAGCATAATGACAAAATAAAAAAAAAAAATTACACATGAAAATGGCATGGAAATCAAATTTGTGTCCACAGTAAAATATTATTGGAACACAGCCACACCCATTAGTTTACATGTTCTCTAGGGCTGCCTTCCCTCTGCAGTGGCAGAGCTGGGTAGTTGCAACAGAAACCATATGGCCTACAAAGCGTAAAATATTTCCAATCTGGCCCCTTAAAAAAAACATTTGCTGACCCCAGAGATGCAGGATGTCCCAAACGGCCAGAGGTTGGGGCAGCTTGGGATATGGAATGAGCATAGACTTTGAATCTAGGAAGGACAGGATTGGAATCCTAGCTTTACTTCCAACTAACTGCATGACAAGTCCCTTGACCTCTCTGAGCCTCAGTTTTCCCATCTGTAAAATAGGATAACAATATCTAACCCATGGATTGTTGAGCTTAATGAAAATATCTCTGTAAATCCCAAACTTAAGGACATGCTATGTTGAATCTTAGGGAAAACTGCCAATATTCAATATTTTGATCTGCAAAACAGCAATTTGAGCAGTTCAACGTAGTGATATATGCTCACTCAATGCTAGTTGGCCACAGAAAACTTAGGCTAAAGTTGTCCAGCACTGAATCGAGGATGTTTTCTCACAAACAGGTCCTTCTCCTGTACTGCCTGTACTGGCCAGTAGCACCACCATCCAGCCAACCCCCTGTATCTCAAACCAGCGATGTGTCCCTGACACCTGCATCTTACATACACCCTGGGTATGTATCTCCCTCCTTTACTCATCCCCATCCCAGGGTCATTGCCTATTTTGGCCCTTGTCATCTTTTGCTTGGGCTATTCATTGTAGTAGCCATTAACTGATATCCCCATCCTCATACCCCACCTCCCCACATCCAGCTCTTGTGCTGCTACCAAAATTGTTCTTGGATTCTGAGGATGTGGTCATGTTTCTCGGTTGTTTAAAACCCTTCAACGGCTTTCATACCTATGGCCATGGTTTTTCAAAAGGAAACCCATTTCTTTTTCTGACAAAATCTTACAAGGTCACTCTGGGAGAAATCAGTGTATATGGTCTAGAGCTATCCCTGTGTTGGCCATTTGGTTCAAGGAATAATGCCCTCTTAGACTCCTGCTACTCACAGCGTGGTGGCTGTACTGATACAGGTCAGGAACTGTGTATTACTGGTCTGTAGACCAGTAAGTACAGAAATGGAAACTACAATTTAGAAATGTATCTAAAAATTTAACATTGCCAGGACATCCAAGCACGTGATCAGTGGGGTTATAATTTACATGTCTTTGGTTATATTTCATTTTTCTAGCAAATTTATTTTATTGTATTTTACAAAAGTACCAATCCATAGTGGATTAGGTATTTAAAAAAGCAAAGCCTGTCCTTCACCACAGGTAGTTGGAGAAACACTGGCTGGGAACATCCTTCCCCTGTTCTCTCACCAGGCATATTTCTATTCATTCTTCAAGATTCTACAGAGTTCTTCTCTGTGGAGCACCAGAGCAGGTTGCTTTGCCTATCACCTCCTTTGTGCCTCCATTGGTCTTTACTATGGGAGAGCAACTCTGAGGCAGGTGAACATGTCCAATAAACTGGGCCCTTTGATAGCAAAAACAGTGTCTTGTTTATCTTTACAGCTCCCAACTCTGGCCACAAAATAGCCAATTCATTAAATATTTTGTTGAATGGAACTGAATTTGCTTTGCCTACTATAAGACATGAGTGTCGATGTCTAAGAGCCCTGAGTTTGAATCCTGACTTTCCTATTTTTTCTAGCTTCATGACTCTGGGCAAGTTACTTACTCAGCCCTGTTCGTTAGTTTTCTGGACCTGTAAAATGGGAATGATAATTATAGAAATACTGTGAGGATAGAACAAACTAATTTAATAAAGCTCGATGTATAGTTGGTATTCAGTAAATGTTGGCCATTAGTTGCTTTCCTCTTAAACTTTTTCTTCTTTAGTGCTAATGGGTTTTTATCTGAGTCCTTCAGATTATTTTCACCCAAAAGTACGGCACTTCAAGACAAAAGGGCAGTAACGTTTGGTTGCTTTCCTTAGGGGGTAGCTCCTTAACACCTGGGTAGATGCGCGTTAACTTTGACCTTCTTAGTACCAAGCTGTAGCCAGAGCAGTCATTGAAGATAATTTTTCATTAAAATGCTTCTAAAAGAATGCGTATCATTGAATGTTGACATGATCTGAATAATTACCTGAACATAATCCTTCCTTATGTTGTGAATCTTAACTTCGTAATGAAAGCAGCTGATTGGAAAGGCAGAAACTGGTTTCTCCCATTGGATAGAGAGACGAGTTCCTTCAATCCCTGCTGTGACGTTCACTGGAGGATTTTCTTGGTCTAAATTAGAGAATGAGAGATCAGGTTTTTGTTTTTTTTTCTTTAGAATCAGTGATAACTACTGATAGGCCCGATCCACCCATACTTTTCAGTGCATTTTTAGGATATGCTTATCTCATATATTCGCCATCAGGTCTGCATCAACTGATCTCTAAGCCACAGGAAGCTGGGTGGCCTCAATATGACTTCTCTCTTGTAATGCTGAAGAGAAAGAGATCCCTCCTGTAAACATTAAGGATTCCTACTCTAAATGGAAGTGAGAGGTCTAACTCCATCAGCTCATTGTAAGACCCCAGCACCCCTTTTTATTTCTCTAGTTGGATAAGCCAAACCCATTGCCATTGAGTTGACGCCGACTCATGGCAACCTGTGTGTATCACAGTAAAACTGTACTGTATATGTAGGGTTTTCAATGGCTAATTTTTCAGAAGTAGGCCACCAGGCCTTTCTTCCAAGGCACTTCTGGGTGGGCTGAAACCTTCAATCCTTCAGTTCACAGCCAAGTGTGTTAGCTGTTTGCACCATGCAGGAAGCCCATTGGATGAAGGCAAGGGTAAAATGACAATGGCAAGAACATTGCCCTGGAGTTCCCACCAAGCCCCACCTCTGTTCTGCCAGCAGGTGTGCAGCCCTGGCAAATCATTTCCCCATTCTGGGCTTTCAGTTTTTTGTTTTTTTTTTTCATTTTGTTTTATGTGCTTTTTGCTTTGTTTTGGGGATGGAATATGGAGCTTCAGTTGTCTCTTGGATAAAAAGAATGGATTGGGCTAAATTTGTCTTTACTTGTAACTCTATAGTTCTTTCCCCTGAGATCTCAATTGATTTTCTTCATGGCCTGGTGAGGTAGGTAGAAATTATTGTGTTTCTATGTGAGTGTTCTTGTCTTAGGTTATGTGACTTAGATCTCACAATCAATGGCACATGTAAACAAGCTAAGGATGGTACCCGCCAGCTCTGCTTAGGGAATGGCAGGCTATAGAGCCAGTGGGTGCCATTCTTAGCTTATTCCCACGAGCCATTACTTGTGAGATCTAAGTCACATAAACTAAGACAAGAACACTGACGTAGAAACAGTAATTTCCACACACCTCACCCAGCCATGAAGAAAATCAATCAAGATTTCAGGGGAAAGAACGATAGAGTTGCAAGTAAAGACAAATTTAGCCCAATCCATTCTTTTTATCCAAGAGACAACTGAACTCCATACTCCATCCCCAAAACAAAAGTATTCATTTATTTTAGTGATCCTAAGAATTGGACTCAAAAAAAAAAAAAAAAATGAAAATCATAAAAGAAAGTGAATTCCTTTGTTCTGTGACAGGTTGTATCCTGAGTCATATTAATATTATTATTTCCCAGAGCCCCCTCAGCATCTCTTATTGCCTATTTTCACGAAAGTGACATTTTTAGGACACCTAAGAAATACACCATTGAAGAAAATTACATAACCTCTTTTGTAAGTGCTATGATTCTTTAGACAAAGTTATACTCCATTTGATATAGACAACTATTTCACAGACTAAATCATGTCCTTTAGACAATAATATTTTAGCATATTTATTGAAAACTTATGTCATCACTGTTCTGAGCACTATGTAATTATTAATGCCCTTGATTCTCACAAAAGTCGTCTCGTTAGCTGTCATCGAGTCAATTCAGACTCAAGGTGACTCCATATGTTACACAGAGGAACTTCTTCATAGGGTTTTCTTGGCTGTAATCTTAATGGAAACATTTCCAATACTCTTCTTCCGTGGTACCACTGGGTGGGTTTAAATTGTCAATCTTTAGGTTAGCGTCAAGCGCAAACCAATTAATCTCCATTTTTCAGATCAGAAGACTGAGGCAGAGTAGGATGACCAGCTTGTCTGAGGTCACTTAGCAGTCAGTGGAAGAGCCAGTATGTAAGTTCAGGCAACCTGGCTCCACAGCCCAGACGAATAGCCACACCTTCCCTGCCCCACCCCGCTGAAGTCTCCAGTGGTAATAACTGAGAATGCTATGTGCTGAGTTTCATTAGTAGAAGATCTAGGAGGAGGAAGAACATCTTCTATTTTGAGAACTGAGCAGCTCAAACCTTGCATAGAATGTTTAGATCTGAGAATCACATGCTGAGAGAGACCTTCTAACTTGAGAGTGTCCAGAGGAGATAGGTCAGAGTGATGAAGGGGCATAAGGAGAGTGCATGAGGAATCACAGGAAGTTGAGCTTGAGGAAGAGGAGGCTTAAGATGGCAAATATGGCTGCCTTTGGATAGCGGAGGGACCTTCTTGTGGGGAAAAAGATCAGAATTGTTTGAGGTAGTTCCACTAGACCACATGGGCAGAAACTTCAGGAAACCAGTCAGAGCCGCTGCAGGATAAAATAGGCCCTGTTGAGCAGTGAGTTCATTTCCCCTGGTGTGGTAATTCTCAACTGGGGGTGATTTTGCCCTACCTTAAGGGACATTTGGAAATGTATGAAGACATGTTTGGTTGTCACAACTGGGGGCTGCTGGCACCTACTGGGTAGAGACCAAGGATACTGCTAAATATCCAATAATGTACAGGACAGCCCTCTTCCCCCACAACTCAGAATTATCCAGCTAAAAATATTAATAGTGCTGAGACTGAGAAAGGAGTCCCTGCATGGCGCAAATGGTTAAGCACATACCTACTAACCAAAAACTTGGCAGTTCATACCCACAAGAGGCACCTCAGAAGAAAGACCTGCCGGTCTGCTTCCAACAGGTCGCAGCCTGTTGGAAAACCTTATGGAGTGCAGTTCTATTCTGTAGCACGTGGGGTCGCTATGAGTCAGAGTCGACTCAACAGCAACTGGCTTGGTTTGGTTGGAGGTTGAGAAAGCCTTCCCAAGTGGTTTTCCAGCTTGAGCTAGATGGTCACTTAACATCAGAGGAGTAGTTAAACGAGGTGATCTTTATAACCGCTACCCATGCAGACATCCTATGAGTCAGTTATTCTAACTTGGGGTAATTAAGTCTGTCTTACCAATGTCTTGAAGAGCAAGCAGTTGATCAAATGGTTTGATTGCAGCATGCTTGCTTGATCCATTAACATGCACTGCAAGCCTGCCACGCGCTTTGCTATTGATAAAAGTCCTTGGAAACCAGCATGCAATATTCCTCTTCAGTGTGTCTTTGCTGTATTCTTGGCATTCTTCGGTCCAAGAGCCATACCTAAATTGGGACACTGATAAGTTTTATAAGACTGGAGGAAACAACCCATTTGCATAAGTAAAAATAGGTACAGACCTATAGTAGAGGAAATACTGTGTATCCTCAGGGGCATCTTGGCCAACAAGCCAGGTGCAGCGAAGAGACATTTGGTACGGCCTTAAGTGCATATAATTACTTACTACAGCATTGGTGGTACAAGTTAAATTCACAACTGAGGTTCCAGGAGACCCTAGATGGTCAAAAACAAACAAAATAAATTGCACTTATTTTGTACTTCTTTTGAAACTGTCGTGGTTGTGAACATCTTAACTATCACCAAAAAACATTTACTAGTCATTACCTACTACAAATAGAAACCTACTGTTTCCCAAGGGCCAACTTACTGGGGAAGCAAACCAGGATTCCAAAGCCCTAGCTTCTGACCTCAAAGAGCTTTCCAGCTACTTTGGGTAGGGAGGCTCTGTGTGTGACATTCATACATGAAAAGTTCAAGAACAGTACAATGTATTGTCATATAAAAAAATAATCAAAGCTTGGTATCTAACAACCTTGGTGTCCTAAGGCCACATGTGGTCATAACTAGCTGTGAAACTTTGACCCTCTACTAGCTTTGGGCTTCAGTTTTTCCAACTGTAAACAAGAGGATTTGTTGAGGACGCTCTCCAGTGCTGCTTTCCATCTGAGAATTGTAATGACTCTAGTGTAAAAAAAAAAAAAAAAACTTTTTTTTTTTTTTTTTAGTGTAAAGCTGTATCCAAATGTTTCATGAAGAGCACAGATTGCTGCTCGGACAGAAGTGCGTTTTGGCAACACTGCAAAATAATACTACCACTTTGGAGGCTCAGAGAATATTAGCCTATAAAGCCCTTTTTAATATGCTAGGGCTTTAAGGAAACCTTGAGATTTTAAACACGACTGTTTTTCCCGACATTTCCTGAAATTATTTCATGGGAAAGCCTTGTTTTCATTTAAACCCCCCCCATCACCATATGAATGCTTGCTCTTCAGAACGTTGTGGGAAACACTGGTCTTGTGGTTGCTCAGAGGCGGCAAAAGCCTTTGAGCTGGGGGTCAGGGAGGACCACACCAAAGTGTGAATAATTAGACTCAGTTTTGAAACGTAGAAGAATGTCTTGTCAGCTTAGGTCAGGTTGGTTTTAAGATCATGCAAGAAAAGGAGAGGGAGGGACATGGGAGGGATCCTCTAATAGAGCCGATTAGGGTAGCATTGTCAGTAAAGGAGTTAGAGACAAAAAACAACTAAAATTCGTTTTGCTTTGTATTATCACCACGCATGGCCAGTTATATAAAATCTGTGTGTGTGTGTGTGTGTGTGTGTGTATACCTGTCCATTCCCTAAATGACTAGGTGGTCCATGCCCAAGTGCAGTTTAGAGTTCCTGAAGCCTGATTGTCTTGCAGATCCCTTCCAAAGAATTAAAAAAAAAGAAAAAAACTTCTTTTTCCTTTTTTTTTGGAATTACTTGGTAGTAATTCAGTTTTTTTTTTTTTTTAATTCAGTTTAGCTCAAGGAAGAAATAATTAATTTTTCATTAGCGTGAACTCGTACTGGAATGCCTAGAGAATAACTAGAATTGCAGACATGCAGAAAGGTACATTATAGGTATAATTCAGTTATTCACTATAGAGAAGAGGAAAATTGGTTTAATGAAAGGCACACAATGACATATATTTGTGATCTCATGTCTACCTTGGATGAGTCTCTACACCTGGGATTAAGGTCATTGTGAATTAGCTGCTTTATGGTACAGACAACATGGTATAACATGAGTATAAATGAATAAATGGAAATGCTGTTCTCAGTTGCTGATACAATTCGGGAGGCAAGGTCTCTTCAGCCAGTTATCACAGGAGAACAGTTTTAAAATTACCTGTGGGGGGCGGATCTGGATCTCCTGGCCTACTTCTCTTTTCCTTTCCTGTACATAAATTTTTTTTTTTTTTATGTGTGTGTGTGTGTTTTCAACTGTTAATGGGAAGTATCCCTGTTTCCAAGTATCAGAAACACTAGCATTCTACTGAAGACCCATACAGAGATGGAATGTTATCCTCTTTCCTTATGGTAATTTGGTCGTTCAGTCTCTTAACTTCTACGAACTCTCAGCAACATTTTCTTCCGTTTGGACTGAGAATCACAGAATTAAAAAAAAAAATCCACAAACAACTACATGAAGGCATACTACTTCTAAAGTGCACTATGATAGATGCTATAAAGCATGAGACATTGCCCTTGCACCCAAGCAGAATATAGTATGGTTAGAATGGCAGTGTATAAATATGTTTATTTTTGAAAGAAAATAAAATGTTATATGTGCTCACTGAGGAGCACAACCAATGAATGAGTTCCTTTGGCAGAGAAAAGCAAGTTGGCGTCAACTCCCACTCATGGTGACCCCATGTATGTCAGAGTAGAACTGTGCTTCATAGGGTTTTCAGTGGCTGACTTTTCAATAGATCCCCAGGCCTTTCTTCCAAGGTGCCTCTAAAAAAGCCCTTGCAGTTGAGCCGATTTCAACCCATGGCAACAGTATAGGACAGAGTAGAACAGGCCTATAGGGTTTCCAAGTCTGTAATCTTTATGGAAGCTGACTCCCATATCTTTGTCCCTCTGAGCAGGTGGTGGATTCGAACCACCAACATTTCGGTTAGCAGCCAAGCGCTTAACCACTGTGCTACCAGGATTCCTTCTAACCCTTACACCCCAAGATGTAATCCCATTTGGAAATGGGTTTTCCTTTTTATGATAATTAGACAGTATTAGTGTAGGGTGTGTATTAAGTCAGTCTCTTGAGTTATAAAAGAGCAGATTAGGCATAGAGAAGCAGACAGACATCCAAGGCACAACAATTGGTCTCTAATCACCTGGAGCAACAGAGGAGGAAGGAGAGTCAGGAATAGGAGGATATGGAACATGTAGCTAATTGCCTCCAGGAAGAACTGCCTCCTTTGCCATGAGACCAGAAGTGAATGGTGCCGGGCTAGTGTTACTGAATATTTTGATCGAAGATTCTATAGAGGAATCCTGATCAAAAGGGAAAAAATGCAGAACAGAATTTCAAATTCCTATGGACTCCAGACTTCCTGGAGCCATGAAGGTTGAATGAACCCCTGAAACTGTTGTTCTGAGATAATCTTTAAACCTTAGACCAAATATAACCCCTGAAGTCTTCTTAAAAACCAAAGAGTTTAGCTTAAATAGTAACAAAAAGTGTCTGCCTTGAGCATTATGCTCTTTTAAGAACTATCTATATGGGTCAAATTGACAACAGCAATAGGAAAGATTAGACAGGAACCTTAGGGGCAATGAATTTATGTTAATGGGGGAGGAAGAACTCAGAAACGGAGCATAAGAATGGTTGCACAACTCGAAGAAATGAATCAGTATCGCTAAATGGTACATGTAGAAACTTGAATTGGTGTATGTTTTGCTGTGTATATTCTCAACAAAAACAACAAAATAAATAATACTTTTAAAAAACCATAAAAAAAGAAGCAGCCAGAGATTGGGGAAGATAGAAGCCAAGTCACATAAAGATCACTGAGGAACAGTACTTTCCTCCAAAGCAGACAGAGAAAGAAAGACTTCACCTAGAGCTGGCTACCCACATATGGTATTTCTGGTAGAGCAGCACTAGATAACTAAGACAGTTAGGATGTTGATGTTACAGAAGAATACTTAATATGAACTAACGAAAAGAAAAAAGTTTCCAATTTCCAATACCTGCCAAAATATAAAACGGGACTTTTAGAAGCCTACCTTACCTGGTGGTTCTTTCAGTTCTGCAGAAACCCAGCTGCTGGCAGGGACTGAGTATTCGTCCCAAATGATGGTCTGCACACTTGCTGAAAAGCCCTTATGAAGGATCGTTACACATTGGCTTTCAGTGTCCATGGTTTCATACTAAAAATAAAACCCACAAGTCATGAAACGTAAAAATGGAACAGCTTATCAAGAGGACCATTTTAAGCAAATACACATTTCCTTCCACTTCTTAAATTATGCATAAATAAAATGCAATGAAATAGTTTTGCTAGACAAAATTAATAATAAAACCATTATAATAATAGTCCCTGGGTGGTGCAAACAGTTAAGGTGCTTGGCTGCTAACCCGAAGTTTGGAGGTTCGAGTCTACCTAGAGGTACCTTAGAAGAAAGGCCTGGTGAGCTACTTCTGAAAAATCAGCCATTGAAAACCCTATGGAGCACAGTTCTACTCTGACACACATGCAGTCGCCACAAGTCAGAACCAGCTTGATGACAACAGGTTAGTAATGTTATAATAATTCCTCAATAAGACAGGAATACATTCTTCTTATAAAAACAAGCAAAATATTACAGTTAAGGTTCAAGTCCCCTTTGACTACCATCTCTAGTCCAGTCCATTCCACAGAGGGATCTCTTTGACAATTTCTAGAATTCCATATTGACTGAAAAATGGTTAATACTAATCATTTCTCCTTTTGTTTAACTTTATTGAACACCTACTATGTACTGGGAACTTTAACATGAATCTGCAGTAAGCCTAAGGCTCTGAGAAGTGACTGGTTCAAGGTCACAAAGGCAGGAAGTGGCTGAACCAGGATTCAAACCAGGTCTCTCTGACACGGTACCCTGCCCTTTCCCATGCTACTCAGCTGTTCTATTCCATTCCTTTGTCTACTTTAGAGGAAACTTAAAACCAAGATTTAATCCACTGAACCTAAAGAGTCAACCAAATTTTCCTTCTTAAGTGAAAGAGTTGCCCCAGAGTTACAAGTTTTCTGTGCTGTTTAATGCTAAACACCCTGCCTGGCACTAGTCCACAGGTCATAGCCATTTCAACAGAGACGCTGCTCTAAAGGGGATGGAACAAAAGCCGTTGAGTACTTTCTTGTTTTTTGAGAACTTAAAATTTTATTTTATAATGAAAATGCAGTCACCGTGAATATTTACTTCACACAAAGATTGCTGTTAGAACAAGCACTTACGTCATCTTCTTGCGGTGCGTTTATTCTCACCCTGTATGCAAGATTAACATCCCTCCGCTCTTGACGAGGATCTGGCTCCCACTGTAAAAGAACTTTAGCTAAACCGGTGATCTTAATGGTGAAATTGACAGGTGGAAGAAGCAAAACTGTGGATTAAAAGAAAAAAGAAGCAACACAGTATTAAACTGTACATTAAAAAAAATTTTTTTTTTTTCATAGGCAGGATTTTAAAAATATTTTATTGTGTAGTATAGTATAGTATTTTATTACGGCTATTGAAATGTAAAGGAGCCCTGGTGGTGCTGTGGTTAAGCATTTGACTGCTAACCGAAAGGTCAGTGGCTTGAACCTACTGGCTGCTCCACAGGAGAAAGATGTGGTGGTCTGCTTCTGTAAAGACTGCAGCCTTGGAAACCCTATAGGGTGGTTCTACTCTGTCCTATAGGGTCGCTATGAATGGAAATCGACTCCATGCTAACAGGTTTGTTTTTGTTTTGGTTTATTAGAATGTGGGTTAAATGCTCAGCTGTTAAATGAAAGGGTTGGTGGTTTGAACCCACCTCGTAGCTCCACAGGAGAAAGACCTGGCAATCTGCTCCTATAAAAGATTAAACCCAAGCCAAACCCATTGCTGTCAAGGTTGATTCTGACTCATACTGACCACAACCTAGGAAACCTTACAGGGCAGTTCTACTCTGTCAGGTGATGCCACTGAGTAGAAATCAGCTTGAGGGCACCTAACAACATAGCAATGTCTAATACTGAAATGATTTTGGAAAGAGATTCATAAAGTTGTTCTTAAACTCATTTTTTAACCTTACCTAGTGGGTTTTTAGGTGTTTATCTACAACATCTATATATTCTTTGTTGAAATACCAACTTTTACCGTATCCTCATTCATTATAAAATAGTTTTCAAACTGAGAGCCATTATTCATTAATGGGCTATGATAATTTATTATTTTATGAGCCGTATTTTTTTTAATGACATGGAAGACAATAGAATAGAAAATACCAGGGTGCATCAAACATAGTAAGAATAAATACGGTTTCATGAAACTCTAGTTTCCATTATATAAATATACTTACCTATTTGCATGTTTGTTGGTTAACAATGTATTTACTTCTTATGATTCACAATCCAAAAAGTTTATGAGCAAAATAACTCAAACATTTATAGAAAGAAAAGTGTTTTGTGTTTTTGTTATATTAATTTTTTTCTTAATCATTCTCTGACTTTGCTTTCAAAATAAAGGCTTTCTTTTAAATTGTAATGTCAATGTCTGTTCATTGTAGAAATTTCAGAAAGGAAGGATGAGCAAAAAGAAGAAAACAAAAATTACCCACAATCCTACCATGGAGAATGGCATTAAAATAAAACAAAACAAAAAAAAAAACCCAAACTTCTTGCCAGCAAAGTGATTCCAATCCATGGCGACCCCATGTGTTACAAAGTAGAACTGAGTTCCATAGGATTTTCTCAGCTGTAATCTTCACGGAAGAAGATCACCAGGCCTTTCTTCCATGGTACTTGTGGGTGGCTTCGAACCACCAACCTTAAGGTTAGTTAGCATCCATTGCCATCGAGTTGGTTCTGACTCATAGTGACTCTATAAGACAGAGTAGAACTGCCTCATAAGGTTTCCAAGGCTATTATCTTTAGGAAAGCAGACCATCACATCTTTCTCCCATGAGGCAACTGGTGGGTTAAAAACCACTGACCTATCTATAGGGTCTCTGTGAGTCAGAATCGACTCTACGGCACTGGGTTTTTACTGGGATCTATCAGTTAGCAGCCAAACGCTTAACCACTGCACCACCAGGGCTCCTGGGTTAGTTAGTAGTTGAGCACAAACATTTGTGCCACCCAGAGACCTACTCAAAATGGCATTGTCATGCGATATACTCCCTTTCTATTTTTCTAGGCACATACTACTGTAAAGTAGATCCCGACCCACAGTGACCCCATAGATTCCAACCCACAGTTTCCAAGGCTGTAAATCTCTTCAGAAGCTGTCTGCCAGACTGCCACATCTTTCTCCCATGGAGCTGCAGGTGGTTTCCAACCACCGACCTTTTGGAGGTTAGCAGTTGATCCAGTTTAATTTTTTAAATAAAATTAGAACAGTATTGTACACACAATTATGAAAGCCTCTATGTTCACTTACTCAGTTGTCATCATTTTCCCATGACCTTCAATAGCCCTCCCAGCCTCCAGTGACTCTGTGTCACACTTGCCATGTAATGACTTCTAGGGCTTTGTCCACACTGTACTGTTCAACATGGCAGCCACTGGCCACGTGCAGCTTTTTAAATTTAAATCCATTAAAATCAAATCAAATATTCATTACCTCAGTCACACTAGCCATATTTCAAGTACTGAACAGTCACATACGGCTAGTGGGTATTGCATCAGACACTGCAGATACAGAGCATTTCTGTTATCATAGATAGGTCGCTATGAGTTGGAATCAACTCAACTGCAACAGGAATGGTAGATACAGACCATGTGACTGTTTTCCCCGTGTTAAACTCCATCATCACACCACACCCGTAGATCAACATGTGTCTGAACAAAGTATCATGGAATTTCTTACTCTTTGGCCCTAAGATCTTGTAACCATTCCGTTGCATGGGAAGACCTTCCATATGTGGCCATTAGCTCCAGCTTGTTCCATGGTGCCTGTACACCTACACTTGGAATATGATTTCCGCTGCAACATAAAAGCTGCCTTTCTATCAAATTCGTTTTTTTTAAGATATAGTGTTTTCACAGAGTTTTTATTCTGATAAGAATATTCTATCCCTTTAAAAACCTGTATGTAATTTCCTAATTGAGGGTTTATTTAGAGGAAAACAGAGGTATCTTTTTTATTATACTTTTTTTTTTTTAAAAAAAAAAAAAGAGACATCCGTGAATTGTACTGAAGCCCCTTACATTTTTTATCAGGAAGTAAGTCTGCTTGCAGTATTGCTGTGGCCCCCGAAAGAATCAGCAGTACAGCCGCCATGATGGTCACTTCCTACAGAAACGAAAGATACAAATCCAAATCATCTGTTGACATTTTTTAAAGAAAAACCGACAGTGACTTTCTAAAGTAAGATGTAGTCATTTGGCCATTTAACAAGCTTTTATGAAATATCCGTTATGTAATAGAATACAAATATGAACAAACCATGGACTTTGCCCTTGCAATGCAGAGCCATCGCCTGAGGTAGAACATGAAATGTAAATAAATAATTACAGTCGGCCCTCCTATCCGCGGGTTCCTCCGATTTAGCCAGTCTCAGATCGTTTGTTTGAGCATTGTTTGTGGGAGTCTCCTTAGTTTGCTACTTGTGTGTACCCTTTTTTCCTCGTCATTATTCCCTCAACAATACAGTAGAACAGCTATTCACATAGCATTTGCATTGTATCAAGTATTATAAGTAATCTAGAGGTGATTTAAAGTATACAGAGGTTGTGCACTAGGTTATATGCAAATATTACCCCATTTTCTATAAAGGACTGGACCATCTGCTGGTTTTGGTGTCTGCTGGGGGGCCTGGAACCACTCCCCCAGGATAGAGAGGGACATGTGTATAGCTGAGAATAGGTAGCAACTGGGTAAAGGTGTGGGTGGGTGGTAGGGGGAGCAGAGAGACATCTGCGTCTACTCCGCATGGGTGCAGTAGAGTTCTCACCGCTCACCAGCGGGAAAGGCATTCCTGGTGGAATATACTCTGTGTGCAAAGTTAGGAGGGAGGAAAGTAAATAGTGTTGTTCTTAGGTGCCCTCAAGTCAATTAGCAAGTCACATAGCAACCCCATGTGACACAGCAGAACGGCGCAGTAGTGTTTTGTAGGCTGTAATCTTTATGGGAGCAAATCTTTCTCCCAATATAAGTAGTGCCGATGACTGTCAAGCAGATTCCGACCCACAGTGACCCCATAGATTCTGACCCACAGTTTCCAGGGCTTTGAATCTGTTCAGAAGCAGACTGCCAGACTGCCGCATCTTTCTCCCGTGGAGCTGCTGGTGGTTTTGAACCACTGACTTTTCGGGGGTTAGCAGTTGATCCATTTAACCACTGGGCCACCAGGGCTCCTTAAGTGGTAGAAGATTGATATTCAGTGAGAAAACAGAGCAGACCTTTAAATAGTAACATTAAGTTGCAGTGGACCAGGTGGCAACCTGTTTGGTTTTGTTTGTTTGCTTGCTCGCTTGCTCGCTTGCTCGCTTGCTTGTTTGTTTGAAGCACAGTTAGCAGGAGCCCTGGTGGTACAGTGGACAAGCATTTGGTTGCTAACCAAACGGTTGGAGGTTTGCACCCACCAGCCACTCCACGGAAGAAAGATGTTGCAGTCTGCTTCTGACATCTACACCCTTGAAATCTCTATGGGGCAGTTTTACTCTGTCCTGTAGGGTCGCTGTGAGTTTGAATGGAGTCTATGGCAATGGGTTTGGTGTTTTTTGGTTAGGCACAGTTAATAAAATTGAAAATAAACATTATCGTTTTCACTGATGAGTGTTTAAGTATGAGGCAACATGACAAGAAACTTAAATCTGAAACAATTTGTAATGTGAGAAAGAGAAATTCTGTATCACAAACCCAGAATAAACCCGTGGTACTTTGAGTTTGGGGGCAGTGGTGGTTCGGTGGTAGGATTCCTGCCTTCCATGAGGGAGACCCGGGTTTGGTTCCTGGCCAATGCACTTCATGTACAGCCACCATCTATCTGTCACTGGAGGCTTACATGTTGCTATGATGCTGAACAGGCTTCAGTGGAGCTCTCAGACTAAGACGGACTAACGAGAAAGACCTGGCAATCTACTTCTGAAAAATCAGCCAGTGAAAATCCTATGAGTCACAATAGTCCAATCCCACTGTGCATGGGGTTACCATGAGTCGGGGGGCAACGCAGTGGTAGCTAACAACAACACTTTGAGTTTGGGAGAGGCTAAATTTTTTGACGAACCCAAATGGGAACAGGCCACAAAACAAATTGAAAGCAAAGGTATAGACCTCAAGAAAATAAAACCCCTGACCTGAAACATGGGAGGATGAAAATGAATTTAGGAAAAAAAAATGTTAAATAACTCAGTGTGGCAGTATGAAAACACTGATAAACCATATTCGTCCCTGAAGTTCATAAGTCTCTGTATCTTGTCTGACAAGTCAAAGAAGGGACCTGAAAATCTCATTCTGGAAATTGTAGGTTAGAAATTTCAAGTGTTTTCTTCTGCAAATTTTGAAAGTCATTTTTCGTATGAACTTTAAAGAACAAATAATATGACTGGCCTTTGTCATTTGTGTGCCGTTACTGATGTTACAAATTGGTTCTTCCTACTGTCTCTTCTGTGTGCCTCCTGATGATTCAGTAAGGGGCACGTTGCCCAGTTATTATCCAGTGGTTATTATCCAATTTACAATGAAGAAAAGGAGTCAGAGAGGTCAAATCATTGTCCGAAGACCAAACCACTGGTAACAAAAGACACTGGGACCCAATCACAGGTCTTCTGACAGTAAAACCTATATTCTGTCAACTCTGTGGTACTAACCCAAACCAAAAAAGCCAAACCCATTGCCGTCCGGTCAATTCTGACTCATGGCAACCCTATAGGACAGAGTTGAACTGCCCCGTAGAGTTTCCAAGGACAGCCTGGTGGATTCAAACTGCCAACCTTTTGGTTAGCAGCCACAGCACTTAACCACTACGCCACCTCGGTTTCTGTTACTACCCTCAATGACTTATAATTTTCAGTGTAAAATTTATTAAAATGGCTTGGAATTTTCCAAATTTAGTTCTGGTAGAACCACAGAACACAGATCCTGGCTAAAATGGATACCTTTAGAAAGTAGTATGAAATACTCTTAGTTCATTATTACTTCTTAACTATGAAATTAATAAAATGCCACAACATCAAGGAAAGAAACAGTATATAAATCATTCCGTTCCTTTTTTGAATAAATGAAGTATTGCCAATTGGAATTATAAGAGTTTTGATAAAAAATAATCCTGTTTCTTTCTCTCTGATGATCTCACCCATATAGAAAAAGAATTTATAAAACAACAATAAAGGCAAAAAAAGTAGGTATTCTAATGTATATATTTTTTAATTTTCAACAAAGGAAATTTTTAATGACTTAAAGGGGAAACATTAATAATTTACTAAGCCTAAGAAGCAAAGATTAAAAAAACCCTTAAGCAACAACAACCAAACAGCTTTCTCTTTAAGTTATAAAGGTGATGTCTTTGAGATGTCAGTATTTGCTGAAATGGTACTAAATATGCTCTAACTTTGCACAATTTTCATTAATGGGAATAATTCTAGGTCAGAAAAAAATTTAAATTGATATTTCCTAGTGATTTTTACTGACTAGCAAAGAAAGTAGTATGTTATAACCATATTTGTAAAAATAATGAACATCTATTTATCCTTTGCAATTAAATTGTTGAATTAAATGATGAAGCTGTTGAATATCTCATTAGGAGAAAAACTGAATATTTTACTTAACCAAGAACTCTTCCCTAGAATTTATCATGTATTTTGATTTCATAGCTGCTGAAAATAGAATTATTTTTCAGATTTAACCATTCATAAGTTTTTGATTATTCATTTTTTAACATGAAACAGCTTTAATCTTTTTTCATTTCTTACTGCGATATTTCCCATTAAAAAAAAATGCTGCCTTTAGCGTCTGGGATCTTAGAAGCTTATGAGTGACCATCTAAGATACTCCGCTGGTCTTACCCCGTCGGGAGCAAGGGAAAGTAAAGAAAACTAAAGACACAAGGGAAAGATTAGTCCAAAGGACTAATGGACCACAACTACCACAGTCTCCACCAGACTGAGTCCAGCACAGCTAGATGGTGCCCGGCTACCATCACTGACTGCTCTGACAATGGGCACAAAACAGGGCCCCAGACAGAGCTGGGGAAAAATGTAGAACAAAATTCTAACTCACAAAAAAAACACCAGACTTACTGGCTTAACAGAGGCTGGAGAAACCCCTAGGGTATGGCCCACAGACACCCTTTTAGCTCAGTAATGAAGTCACTCCAAGGTTCACACTTCAGCCAAAGATGAGACAGGCCCATAAAATAAAACAAGACTAAAAGGGGCACACCAGCCCAGGAGCAAGGACTAGAAGGCAGGAGGGGACAGGAAAGCTGGTAATAGGGAACCCAAGTTTGAGAAGGGAGTGTTGACTTGTCATGGGGTTGGTAACGAAGATCACAAAACAATATGTGTACTAATTGTTTAATGAGAAGCTAGTTTGTTCTGTAAACCTTTGTCTAAAGTACAATAATAAATAAATAAATAATTTTACCTTTGGAAGAAACTAAATTGTCCTATAGACAACAAAAGAGACTCAAACAAGCGTTTAAAAATAATGACATGTCTAAATATTACCCAAAATAATGATTTTTCCTGAGCCAGATGAATTCCATACAAGTCTGCCTATTACTGAGACTTTAGCATTTGACCCTATGTTTTCTATGAATACGTTCACTCTCTGCTGTTCCCTGTTCCTTTAATCTTGGCCCCAAATCAAAAAACCAAACCCAAGGCCACCAAGTCGATTCCAACTCATAGAGACAAGTAGAACTGCCCTATAGGGTTTCCAAGGCTGTAACCATTACAGAAGAAGACTGCCATATCTTTCTCCCACAGAGCAGTTGGTGGGTTCAAACCATTGACCTTTTGGTTAGCAGCTGAGCACTTAATCACTATGCCACCAAGGCTCCTTTAATCTAGGCCCACGAGCCCTTAATATTTCTGATTCCTGGCAGAGCAATCCCCTTGGCTGGAAAAACAACTCAAATGTCTTTGAGCCATCCTTTTACTCCAAAATTAATGTACTATTTATAGATGTCAAGTGGGTAATATTTTATAGTGCAAGAATAGAGCTGCTTCCACTAACTTAAAAAATATATCAAAATGACAGTGTGTTCCAGTATCTCTTCTTCCCATGGCTACAATTAACATCCAGAAGAAAACCACTACATTGTGAAACTAAGATTCAGCTTAAGCAAGAGAAGTAAACACGTGTTGTTTACCCACAACCTCTCAGGAATGCACACTTGACCACCAAAGGAGGTCATGAGCTGCTTGCTTCACCAAGTCAATCGAAAAACTCCTCGAGTGCCCTTGTGGCTTCTGATAAGTGTTACATTCTTTGAAATCTGGGAGAAAGCAAGACACACTGTCTTGCACCCCAGATGTCTTTAGAAAATTAGCTAGGTAAACTTTTAACAATTGCGATGGATTTCCCCAAGTGTTCCTGAGAACTGTTCAAATTCTACTGAAGTTCAGACTTGTTAATAGACATATTTTCACCTCTTTATTTTTTTTTTTTTCTTCAAACTTATTTTTCTGTCTGGGGAATTGGTTTTATGTCCACAATTGTATCTACAGCCCTGTTTTCAGAGCCTTTTTGAGTCTGCTGTGGTGACACCTAAGCCCAGACTCAAACATCAGAAATTGAAAAGCAACTGGGAGGATTCATGCTCTATTAGGCTCTCCACTCCCCACTGCTTGTAAAAGTGAAGAGCTTGCTTTTTACTTCCTCATCTTTCTGTGCAGTGTAATCAGCAATAAAGCCTATCTCTTACGGGATGGGAAGTAAACAAACCAACGGGTAAAATGCAAGTTAGATAGCTAGGTAAACAGCATTACCCCAAATGAAAAACTATGCATGCTCCTAAAAATATAAATGAGTAATAAGGGCCACTTACCATATATACTGAAGTTTTTTTTTACTACTACTGATTTTTTTATGAATTTTCTGACATAGTCCTAAAATATAATACAGGGATTCCAGGTGTTGCCACAAACGTGAAACACTCTGTCAGCTAGCTGAAAATGGTGCCGCTGTCCCGAATACTTGAAAAATGGATGAATAAGGGGATTTCTACAAATACCCCAATAGTTAAAAATCTTCCTGCTAATGACATGTGGTGTGATTTGTCATCCCACATCCATGCCCTCCACCTCTGGGCCTACCTGCGCACAGGCGATCCTCTTATGTCTGACCAGTACTCAGTAGCAGAGGGTAAGGAAAAGGTCCCACTCATGTCTGCAGCCCCAGCACCTAGCATACTATTCCGCTAAGTGTACCTGCCTTGTACAGAATAAATGTGAATCGGTGCATAGTTCTTGACAAAGCCAGCTGCGTTTGGTCAGGAGCACGGCAGGTTGGTCCGTTTGTTGGAAGGTATGATATGTTTGAAGCCTTGCCTTAAAAGTCCCGCAGACAGAATTTCAAGTAATGTAAACAAATGAGGTGACTTGATTTCCAAAATTCTATTATGTTTTGAAATGCAAACTTTTAACAAACACCTACCTACGTCAATTAATTTATTTTTCAATAGCTGTGAAGAAGAGCACAATTCTTTCACACAAAAGAGAACTCATACCAGAAAATGAAAAGTTCAGTACGATAATTCATTAACTCAGGAATCAAGTATATCACTCTCTACGGCTAGAGGAGCCTAGTCACTTTCACGTGCTTATGAATTTTAGGCTCATGGAGCATAAGAGGCATGAAGATATCCTGATTTATTTCTCTTTCTTTATTTCTTCCTTTCTTTTGTCTAATCTCTCTCTCTCTTTCTCCCTTCTTTCCTTGCTTGCTTCCTTCCTTTTTTAAATTTCTTTCTACTTCCATTTTTTTGTTGTTCCATTTCTTCTGTCTACATTGGAAATATTTTTTACTTTGCCTTGGGTAAATAATTAAAATGGTGAGCATAAAAGCAAGTGAAATACTTCAGCAAATTTTTGTATATTTTCTATAAGATCGAAACAATCTTGGAAATCACAGAACCCACAGGAGAAACAAAAAGCAGAATGTCTTCACTTTGATGCAATGGAATCAACTCCTTATTTGCTGCTTCTTAATCTGTACCTTAGTTAACCCTGCAACTTCCTCGCCAAGATATTTTATTACAATCCATGTACTATTTCCTAACTCATATATTTTCCAAGAAATCTTGGCAGAGTATATGATCTCACTTTAATTCTATGAAGCATCTGGAACAGTAGAAAGCATCTCATGTAAGCATTAAGAAAAACTGTGGATGTTATTTTAATACGACCCACCTTGTCACAAATGCGCACATCTTGGTTATCTTAACCAGAATGCAAGAATAGAATGCTGTCACCAGAATCGCTATTACCTACCTAATACATGTTTAATAGCACCATTACTAGTCCTGTCCCAGCTAATAATAGAGCTATAAGGGGTTTTGTTTCCCCTTTTTCATTATTTAAAATATGTATTTATAAATCACTATTTCTTGCTTTTCCAACCCTCCCACCTCCCAGCCCCTGCCCCCCTCCCCCCACTAAAGAAATTATTAGGAGTTTTAGAGCACGGATTCTTGTAAAAGCAAATGTTACAGAGGAAAAAAAATATCTGTGTTCACTCTGCGGTGACTCAAGCATTTGATCCCCACTTACTGAGAAGAGCAGTCAGCACGCAATCAGAATCAGCAGCAGTAGGGGCACTGGAAATGAGCCTTATCTCTGGGTGCACTTTTTGACTGAGAGGCAGTTCTTCGCCGTTGCTTCATCACAGCTGTAATGGCCACACATTCACAGGCTGTTTCCTTTGCGATGGAATGGCAAGTCGACTTCTCTAAGCAAATGTTGAGGAGGATTGGTAAGAGGACAGTTAAAAACCAGCCTTAACTGAAACTCTCTATGACTAAACTGCTGTCCAATGAAAGGATGGTTCTTGTCGGGAGAGCCACTATCTGATAACTGTCTAATCTGCAGTGTCACCCTCTTTCAGAGATGTTTTACTTGTTCAGGAGTTAGCAATGAAATTTTTACTCCTTGGCGATAAAGGGATCAAATTTTCTGCAGGCACTGGAAAGCATTACATTTCTGCTTTATTTATGTGCTTCATTTAGCTGAAGGATTTATCTGCACCTATCTCCCACTAGGAGGACAGTGGTGGTTCAGTGGTAGCACTCTCACCTTTCACGTGGGAAACCCCGGTTCGAGTCCCAGCCAAAGCACCTCATGCACAGCCACTAACCATCTGTCAGTAATGGTTTACGTGTTGCTATGATGTCGAACAGGTTTCAGTAGACCTTTCAGACTAAGACAGACTAGGAAGAAAGAACTGACAATCTACTTCCATAAAATCAGTCAGTGAAAATCCTATGGATCACAACGGTTCGATCCTGCTGCACATGGGTTGCCATGAGTGGGGCCAACTCAAAGGCAGCTAACGACATCACTTACTACAACAGCAGGCATGTGATTTGACAAGAAATGGGGTGCAAGGAATATGCCTCTCCCTACATGCTGAGTATTAGAAGCCCTTCTCAGCTTTAAGGAGCCTTGGTGGTGCAGTGGGTAAGTGCTCAGCTGCTAACCAAGAGGTAGGCAGTTCCAACCCACCAGCTGCTTTATAGGAGAAAGATGTCTCAGTCTGCTTCCATAAAAATTTACAGCCTTGGAAACTCTGTGGGGCAGTTCTACTCTGTCTTATAGGGTCGCTATTAGTCAGAATAAATCAACAACACTGAACTGGGTTTGGGTTTGGTCTCAGCTTCAGGGAATGCCCTTAGGCCTTCTCAGCTTTATTAGGACATCCTGTACCCTCAAGTCAATATGTGTGTGGGAAACGGCTTCTGGATGTGATAAATTGCTGAGGTCTGTAGCCTGGGCTTGTCCTACACCAGTTGTGACTGTGGTCATGTTGGTCTGCAGCTCACAATAGAGCTCTGTCTCCATCATGTCCCACTTCCCAGTGCAGCACCTCAGCTGTCCTTGGGGTGCTTAGGTCTATGTACTCCTCCTTAGATGTTCCTGTCTTTTATTATTTTATTCCATTTCTGTCTGAGCAATGGCAAGGTGACTGACTGGCTGAAATGGTTAATTTTATGTGTCAACTTGGCTAGGCTATGGCACCCTGTTTGGTCAAACACTAGGCTAGATGTTGCTATGAAGGTATTTACATGTGATTAACATTTACAATCCATTGACTTTAAATAAAGCGGATTACCCTCCATAACGTGGATTAAAAAAAAAAAAAATTGCCGTCAAGACAATTCCGATTCATAGTGACCCTATAGGACATAGTAGAACTGCCCCATAGGGTTTCCGAGGAGTGGCTGATGGATTTGAACTGCTGACCTTTTGGTTAGCAGCTGTAGCTCTTAACTACCATGCCACCAGGGCTCCATAATGTGGATGGGCCTTATCAAATCACTTCAAGGCAATAAGAACAAATACTGAGATTTCTCAAGGGGAGGAGGATTCTGCCTTGAGACTGTAAATAGACATCCTGCTGGAGTTTCCAGCCTACCTTCTGGCCTACTAATTTCAGACACAACACTGACAGGGTTTCCAAAGCTGCTTGGCCTATGGATTTTAGGCTTGCTAGCCCCCTCAGTTGAGTGAGTCAATTCCTTAAAATAAATTTTCTAGATAGATAGATAAACAGGCAGACAGATGGTAGATATGTATATGTAGATAGATATCTGTATACATAGATACATATACATATCTATTTGGATATTTATATATAATCTGTCTATATCTCCTATTGGTTCTGTTTTCTCTGGTGAACTCTGACTAATACACTAGCAAAGCTGACTTAAAAAAAAGTGGCTTACTGATATGAACAGGCAAATGTGTAAAGATCAGAGTGTGATAGCAGTTACCAAGGGTGGGAGAAGGGATGGGAAGAGGGGGGAATCATCGTCTAGGTAGCATCAAGCTTTTGTTTAGGGGGATGGAAAATTTGGCAACAGATATGAAAAATGTTGAATTGGTAAATGTGTATTATCTGTATTTTTACAACAATAAAAAACTGCCAATAAACAAAAAGGAAAATTTAATTTAAAAAAAATGTGGCTTGTAGTGTGAATGGATAATAATGGCGCTTAGTGTATTACGTGAGCCAAATCGCAGTGCAATGGATCGCTTTTCTGTGCCCTTTCTAGCCATGGTCTGTGCAGATAGGATAATTGTGCCCCACCAAGGGGATTGATCAGTTTTGCCATTCCTCTGGGCTTGAAATGAGCCACCTTAGAGGTGGGAAAGAAAGGATCCCACCACCACCAAGGAAAAACAGCTAGGACCAGAGAGCTCGTCCTTTGGACCTGGAATCCCTGTGTGAGAAGCTCCTGGACCCAGAGGACAGAAAGTGAGCTATAACCCTAAAGGCAGTGAGAAGCCAAGGCAGAGAAGTGGTGGCAGAAGAGACCGGCTGAGTGCCTTTGGGCAGAGGCAGAGGGCCAGGGAGAGGTGTGCCTGTGAGCACAGCTGAAAAGAGGCTATCCTCATGGAAAAACTGTATCCTGGATGTTCCTAAGCCTGAATTGTAACCTGTTACTTCCCTAATAAACTCCATAATCATGAATATTGTCTGTGAGTTCTGTGTGACCATTGCAATGAATTATTGAACCCAGCACAGAAGTAGACAGTGCCATGGGAGGGACGGTTGGTGTCAGATGTAGTAAAGATGGCAGAGAAAGGTAGCATGTCTTGACCTCCACCTCATGGGAATCACCCTTGGGCTACCCCCTAGCAAAGTGAAAGGAGGTCAGACACTGCCCCCCATCCTGTTTTTATGCAAATAGAAGTAGTTGCCTTTGAAAGGAGACCTTCAGGCTTAACCCAAGGGGGTGACTGATGTAGAATTCCACATCCCCTTAGAAGGCAGTGCAGGGGATGTTGGGAGTGGTGGGGCCACAGTCTTCTCAGAGGAGACTCAGGGAGGCAGTTGCCCAGGTGAGATCAATGGTTCTGCTTGCAAATGGCAAACAATGGGTGCCCTGAACAAAACTTCCCGAAAGAATCAGCGCATGTGCTCAGCAAGTAGAGTGTATATACTTAGGGCCCCCAAAGTAAATGTTTCTGCAGTTGCCAAAATGAAACTGGATCAATCACTGTTAGATGACATGAAAAATGTGATTTTTCGTTGGGGGAAGCAAAAGTAAAACAAGGAACGTAGAGAGAGAGAGGGGGAGATTCATTTATTTGAGAAAGGAACCCAGAAAATTTAGATGTAGTATCAGCCATCTGGTCTACTCTTTAAAATGCTACGCATGTAATTCTAGATGTAGCAGATTCATCACTAAAAAAGCCTTAAAAATAGTCCTTAATCATTGTCAGGATAATAGATTCTGGCTCTAAAAGCTCCTTAAATGTTTCCTGTATTTCCTGCATTCTTTATTCAATGAATATTTATTGAATACACCTGTGCACTATGCCAGCCACTGTTAAGGGTATAAAGAGAATTACCCCAGGGTATATGATCTTTTATCAGCATGCCAATAAACAAAATCATGTGCTCACATACCCTACTACAGCATAAGCCTAGAGAACAAGAAAGGCAGGGCTTTCTATAGTTTATTGTTTGTAGCAACAATTTTCTTCTTTAGAATAAAGTATAAACGTCCAAAGAGAATATGATAGAACATCCTGGAAGAATTCACAAACTGGTTTATTAAAAAAGAAATCAAATTTGCTCATATCCCTTAAGCAGCAAAACAAGGTAGGTTTAGCCAAGTAGCATAGACGAAAATGTGAATAGTAATAACATGGAACTCAGGAAGCCGGTGACTCCACCTTAAACTCTGGTTAAAGGAGTTTATTAAAGTCATCTACTTCTAGGAATCTATTCCACGGAATGATGTGAAAAGTGGACCAAAATTTATATAAGAGAGAAATTCATTGCAACTTTTACTTGTAATAATGAAAGTAACATAGGAATGGTTAAGAGAAATATACGACTTCTCAAGGTTGAAATATGTGGATATTGAAAGGGGTGTTTATCAAGAACTTTTACTAACACAGGGTATTATGGTAAAATGTTAAATATATATGTACCCCAAAACCCATTGCCGTCAAGTTGATTCCAACTCATAGAAACTCTATGGGACAGAGTAGAACTGCCCCATAGGGTTTCCAAGGCTGTAATTATGGAAGCAGACCGCTACATCTTTCTCTCGAGGAGCAGCTGGTGGGTTTGAACCACCAACCTTTCATCTCATGATGAGATTATGATTTTATATATATGCAGCTGGGTGGCACAAATGGTTAAGCACTAGATGACTACAAAAAAGTTTGGTGGTTCAAACTCACCTAGAGACGCCTCAGAAGATGGGCCTGGTGACCTGCTTCCAAAAGGTCACAGTCTTGAAAATCCTACGGAGTAGTTCTCTGCACACGTAGGGTAGCCATGAGCTGGTATCAACTCAATGGCAACTAACAATAACATATATATAAATCTCATTTTTTCATGTGTAGGAAAAGACCAAACTGATAGGAGTGGTTATCTCTAAGTGGTGGGTATATTAGTCAGCTATTGCTACAGAAAAAACAACCACAAACTTCTCAGTGGTAAGCAATGATAAGCATTTATTTCTTGCCCGTGGGTCTAAGTTTTGGTTGGGGTCTGGCTTATCTTGGGCTGGGTTCCAGATCACAGAGAGGGTTCAGGTTTGCTCTAAGCATCTGTCATTCATTTGGAACCAGTGAGCTACCCAGATCATGTTCTTTTCATGGTGATAGCAAAAGTGCAAGAGAGCAAGACCAACCATACAAACAACTCTTAAACATCTGTTCATGTCATGTTCACTCACAGTCTGAGAGCCAGAGGAAATTGCATGGCCAAGACCAGAGTCAAATGGACCAAGCCCAAAGTACCTTCCACCCAGCATGACAAGGGTATGGATGCATGCAGATATAACACGGAAGTGAAAAATTTGGACCAATAGTTCATTCTTTTGCAGTGGGTTTAAAGTTTCTTTTATTTTTCTTCTTAGGCTTCTCTATATACAAATTTCTATTCCATACATATGCATGAATATAACCTTATTTTTCTTAAATACTACAGACATATAAACCAATGGAATAGAATTGAAATTTCAGAAATAAAAATAAGCCTTTACATTTGTAGTCATTCGTTTTTTTTTTTTAATTAACTTTTATTAAGCTTCAAGTGAACGTTTACAAATCCAATCAGTCTGTCACATATAAGTTTACATACATCTTACTCCGTACTCCCACCTGCTCTTCCCCTATTGAGTCAGCCCTTTCAGTCTCTCCTTTCGTGACAATTTTGCCAGCTTCCCTCTCTCTCTAGCCTCCCATCCCCCCTCCAGACAAGAGCTGCCAACACACTCTCAAGTGTCCACCTGATATAATTAGCTCACTCTTCATCAGCATGTCTGTCCCACCCACTGACCAGTCCCTTTCATGTCTGATGAGTTGTCTTCGGGGATGGTTCCTGTCCTGTGCCGACAGAAGGTCTGGGGAGCATGGCCGCCGGAATTCCTCTACTCTCAGTCAGACCATTAAGTATGGTCTTTTTATGAGAATTTGGGGTATGCATCCCACTGATCTCCTGTTCCCTCAGGAGTTCTCTGTTGTGCTCCCTGACAGGGCAGTCATCGATTGTGGCCAGGCACCAACTAGTTCTTCTGGTCTCAGGATGATGTAGGTCTCTGGTTCATGTGGCCCTTTCTGTCTCTTGGGCTCCTAGTTGTCGTGTGACCTTGGTGTTCTTCATTTTCCTTTGCTCCAGGTGGGTTGAGACCAATTGATGCATCTTAGATGGCCGCTTGTTAGCCTTTAAGACCCCAGACGCCACATTTCAAAGTGGGATGCAGAATGTTTTCATAATAGAATTATTTTGCCAATTGACATAGAAGTCCCCTCAAACCATTTTCCCCAGACCCCCGCCCCTGCTCCGCTGACCTTTGAAGCATTCATTTTATCCCGGAAACTTCTTTGCTTTTGGTCCAGTCCAACTGAGCTGACCTTCCATGTATTGAGTGTTGTCTTTCCCTTCACCCAAAGCAGTTCTTATCTACTGATTAATCAATAAAAAACCCTCTCCCTCCCTCCCTCCCTCCCTCCCTCCCCCCTTCGTAACCACAAAAGTATGTGTTCTTCTCAGTTTTTACTATTTCTCAAGATCTTATAATAGTGGTCTTATACAATATTTGTCCTTTTGCCTCTGACTAATCTCGCTCAGCATAATGCCTTCCAGGTTCCTCCATGTTATGAAATGTTTCACAGATTCCTCACTGTTCTTTATCGATGCGTAGTATTCCATTGTGTGAATATACCACAATTTATTTACCCATTCAGCCGTTGATGGACACCTTGGTTGCTTCCAGCTTTTTGCTATTGTAAACAGAGCTACAATAAACATGGGTGTGCATATATCTGTTTGTGTGAAGGCTCTTGTATCTCTAGGGTATATTCCGAAGAGTGGGATTTCTGGGTTGTATGGTAGTTCTATTTCTAACTGTTTAACATAACGCCAGATAGATTTACAAAGTGGTTGTACCATTTGACATTCCCACCAGCAGTGTATAAGAGTTCCAATCTCTCCGCAGCCTCTCCAACATTTATTATTTTGTGTTTTTTGGATTAATGCCAGCCTTGTTGGTGTGAGATGGAATCTCATCGTAGTTTTAATTTGCATTTCTCTAATGGCTAATGATCGAGAGCATTTTCGCATGTATCTGTTGGCTGCCTGAATATCTTCTTTAGTGAAGTGTGTGTTCATATCCTTTGCGCACTTCTTGATTGGGTTGTTTGTCTTTTTGTGGTTGAGTTTTGACAGAATCATGTAGATTTTAGAGATCAGGCGCTGGTCTGAGATGTCATAGCTGAAAATTCTTTCCCAGTCTGTAGGTGGTCTTTTTACTCTTTTGGTGAAGTCTTTAGATGAGCATAGATGTTTGATTTTTAGGAGCTCCCAGTTATCTGGTTTCTCTTCATCATTTTTGGTAATGTTTTGTATTCTGTTTATGCCTTGTATTAGGGCTTCTAGGGTTGTCCCAATTTTTTCTTCCATGATCTTTATCGTTTTAGTCTTTATGTTTAGGTCTTTGATCCACTTGGAGTTAGTTTTTGTGCATGGTGTGAGGTATGGGTCCTGTTTCATTCTTTTGCAAATGGATATCCAGTTATGCCAGCACCATTTGTTAAAAAGACTATCTTTTCCCCAATTTACTGACACTGGTCCTTTGTCAAATATCAGCTACTCATACGTGGATGGATTTATATCTGGATTCTCAATTCTGTTCCATTGGTCTATGTGCCTGTTGTTGTACCAGTACCAGGCTGTTTTGACTACTGTGGCTGTATAATAGCTTCTGAAATCAGGTAGAGTGAGGCCTCCCACTTTCTTCTTCTTTTTCAGTAATGCTTTGCTTATCCGGGGCTTCTTTCCCTTCCATATGAAATTGGTGATTTGTTTCTCTATCCCCTTAAAATATGACATTGGAATTTGGATCGGAAGTGCGTTAAATGTATAGATGGCTTTTGGTAGAATAGACATTTTTACTATATTAAGTCTTCCTATCCATGAGCAAGGTATGTTTTTCCACTTAAGTATGTCCTTTTGAATTTCTTGTAGTAGAGCTTTGTAGTTTTCTTTGTATAGGTCTTTTACATCCTTGGTAAGATTTATTCCTAAGTATTTTATCTTCTTGGGGGCTACCGTGAATGGTATTGATTTGGTTATTTCCTCTTCGGTGTTCTTTTTGTTGATGTAGAGGAATCCAAGTGATTTTTGTATGTTTATTTTACAACCTGAGACTCTGCCAAACTCTTCTATTAGTTTCAGTAGTTTTCTGGAGGATTCCTTAGGGTTTTCTGTGTATAAGATCATGTCATCTGCAAATAGTGATAGCTTTACTTCCTCCTTGCCAATCCAGATACCCTTTATTTCTTTGTCTAGCCTAATTGCCCTGGCTAGGACTTCAAGTACGATGTTGAATAAGAACGGTGATAAAGGGCATCCTTTTCTGGTTCCCATTCTCAAGGGAAATGCTTTCAGGTTCTCTCCATTTAGAGTGATATTGGCTGTTGGCTTTGCATAGATGCCCTTTATTATGTTAAGGAATTTTCCTTCAATTCCTATTTTGGTAAGAGTTTTTATCATAAATCGGTGTTGGACTTTGTCAAATGCCTTTTCTGCATCAACTGATAAGATCATGTGGTTTTTATCTTTTGTTTTATTTATGTGATGGATTATATTAATGGTTTTTCTCATAATAAACCAACCTTGCATACCTGGTATAAATCCCACTTGATCAGGGTGAATTATTTTTTTGATGTGTTGTTGGATTCTATTGGCTAGAATTTTGTTGAGGATTTTTTGCATCTATGTTCATGAGGGATATAGGTCTGTAATTTTCTTTTTTTGTAATGTCTTTACCTGGTTTTGGTATCAGGGAGATGGTGGCTTCATAGAATGAGTTGGGTAGTATTCCGTCATTTTCTATGCTTTGAAATACCTTCATTAGTAGTGGTGTTAACTCTTCTCTGAAAGTTTGGTAGAACTGTGCAGTAAAGCCATCCGGGCCAGGGCTTTTTTTTTTTGGAAGATTTTGATTACCGTTTCAATCTCTTTTTTTGTTATGGGTCTATTTAGTTGTTCTACTTCTGAATGCGTTAGTTTAGGTAGGTAGTGTTTTTCCAGGAATTCATCCATTTCTTCTAGGTTTTCAAATTTGTTAGAGTACAATTTTTCGTAGTAATCTGAAATGATTCTTTTAATTTCATTTGGTTCTGTTGTGATGTGGTCCTTCTCGTTTCTTATTCGGGTTATTTGTTTCCTTTCCTGTATTTCTTTAGTCAGTCTAGCCAATGGTTTATCAATTTCGTTAATTTTTTCAAAGAACCAGCTTTTGGCTTTGTTAATTCTTTCAATTGTTTTTCTGTTCTCTAATTCATTTAGTTCAGCTCTAATTTTTATTATTTGTTTTCTTCTGGTGCCTGATGGGTTCTTTTGTTGCTCACTTTCTATTTGTTCAAGTTGTAGGGACAGTTCTCTGCTTTTGGCTCTTTCTTCTTTTTGTATGTGTGCATTTATCGATATAAATTGGCCTCTGAGCACTGCTTTTGCTGTGTCCCAGAGGTTTTGATAGGAAGTATTTTCATTCTCGTTGCATTCTATGAATTTCCTTATTCCCTCCTTGATGTCTTCTATAACCCAGTCTTTTTTCAGGAGGGTATTGTTCATTTTCCAAGTATTTGATTTCTTTTCCCTAGTTTTTCTGTTATTGATTTCTAGTTTTATTGCCTTGTGGTCTGAGAAGATGCTTTGTAATATTTCGATGTTTTGGACTCTGCAAAGATTTGTTTTTTGACCTAATATGTGGTCTATTCTAGAGAATGTTCCATGTGCTCTAGAAAAAAAAAAGTATACTTTGCAGCAGTTGGGTGGAGAGTTGTGTATAAGTCAATGAGGTCAAGTTGGTTGATTGTTGTAAGTAGGTCTTCCGTGTCTCTATTGAGCTTCTTACTGGATGTCCTGTCCTTCTCCGAAAGTGGTGTGTTGAAGTCTCCTACTATAATTGCGGAGGTGTCTATCTCACTTTTCAGTTCTGTTAAAATTTGATTTATGTATCTTTCAGCCCTGTCATTGGGTGCATAAATATTTAATATGGTTATGTCTTCCTGATCAATTGTCCCTTTTATCATTATATAGTGTCCTTCTTTATCCTTTGTGGCGGATTTAAGTCTAAAGTCTATTTTGTCAGAAATTAATATTGCTACTTCTCTTCTTTTTTGCTTATTGTTTGCTTGATATATTTTTTTCCATCCTTTGAGTTTTAGTTTGTTTGTGTCTCTAAGTCTAAGGTGTGTCTCTTGTAGGCAGCATATAGATGGATCATGTTTCTTTATCCAGTCTGTGACTCTCTGTCTCTTTATTGGTGCATTTAGTCCATTTACATTCAGCGTAATTATAGATAAATAAGTTTTTAGTGTTGTCATTTTGATGCCTTTTCATGTGTGTTGTTGGCAATTTCATTTTTCCACATACTTTTTTGTGCTGAGATGTTTTTCTTAGTAAATTGTGAGATCCTCATTTTCATAGTGTTTGACTTTATGTTAGTTGAGTCGTTACGTTTTTCTTGAGTTAAGGAGTTGTTATACCTTTTTGTGGTTATCTTATTATTTACCCCTATTTTTCTAAGTAAAAACCTAACTTGTATCATTCTATATCGCCTTGTATCACTCTCCATCTGGCAGTTCAATGCCTCCTGTATTTAGTCCCTCTTTTTGATTATTGTGATCTTTTACCTATTGACTTCCATGATTCCCTGTTATGTGTATTGTTATTTTTTTTTAATTAATCTTAATTTGTTTGTTTTTGTGATTTCCCTATTTGAGTTGATATCAGGACGTTCTGTTTTGTGACCTTGTATTGTGCTGGTATCTGATATTATTGGTTTTCTGACCAAACAATATCCTTTAGTATTTCTTGTAGCTTTGGTTTGGTTTTTGCAAATTCTCTAAACTTGTGTTTATCTGTAAATATCTTAATTTCGCCTTCATATTTCAAGAGAGTTTTGCTGGATATATGATCCTTGGCTGGCAGTTTTTCTCGTTCAGTGCTCTGTATACGTCGTCCCATTCCCTTCTTGCCTGCATGGTTTCTGCTGAGTAGTCTGAACTTATTCTTATTGATTCTCCCTTGAAGGAAACCTTTCTTTTCTCCCTGACTGCTTTTAAAATTTTCTGTTTATCTTTGGTTTTGGCGAGTTTGATGATAATATGTCTTGGTGTTTTTCTTTTTGGATCAATCTTAAATGGGGTTCGATGAGCATCTTGGATAGATATCCTTTCGTCTTTCATTATGTCAGGGAAGTTTTGTGTCTGGAGTTCTTCAACTATTTTCTCTGTGTTTTCTCTCCCCTCTCCCTGTTCTGGGACTCCGATCACCCGCAGGTTATCCTTCTTGATAGAGTCCCACATGATTCTTAGGGTTTCTTCCTTTTTTTAAATTCTTTTATCTGATTTTTTTTCAGCTATGTTGGTGTTGATTCCCTGGTCCTCCAGATGTCCCAGTCTGCATTCTAATTGCTCAAGTCTGCTCCTCTGACTTCCTATTGCGTTGTCTAATTCTGTAATTTTATTGTTAATCTTTTGGATTTCTACATGCTGTCTCTCTATGGATTCTTGCAACTTATTAATTTTTCCACTATGTTCTTGAATAATCTTTTTGAGTTCTTCAACAGTTTTATCAGTGTGTTCCTTGGCTTTTTCTGCAGTTTGCCTTATTTCGTTTGTGATGTCTTTAAGCATTCTGTAAATTAGTTTTTTATATTCTGTATCTGATAATTCCAGGATTGTATCTTCATTTGGGAAAGATTTTGATTCTTTTGTTTGGGGGGTTGTAGAAGCTGTCCTGGTCTGCTTCTTTATGTGGTTTGATATGGACTGCTGTCTCCGAGCCATCACTGGGAAACTAGTTTTTCCAGAAAAATCCACTAAAAAAAAATGCAGTCAGATCCCTATCAGAGTTCTCCCTCTGGCTCAGGCTATTCGGATGTTAATGAAGCCACCTGGGGAGGGTGGGGGAGGGAACAGAGAGATAGGAGAGTAGCACCTCAGAATATAGCCAGAGTTGCTTGTCTTGCTTGGAATGACTATTATATCTGAGATTCCCGCGGGCGCATCGCCTATGTGTGCTGGCTGTGTGGAGATTGCCCCCGGTGGGTCTGGCCCGCTGGAGTCACAGTCAGATCCTCTGCTGCCAGCCCCACGCCCAACATTAAGGTTCCCCTGCTGGGACGGTGCACTCTCGACTCCAAAATCAGTCGCTGCCTCCCGGGGACTTCTCGTCCCCCCAGCCGCGTCGCCGTGCCGCCTCAGAGAACCGGCTGGGCCCCTCCCGGGGTTAGTTCAGGTGAGTGGAGCAGCTCCCCGTGCTTGTGCCGTGATCACATGTCCCGGCTGGGACGCTGCTCTCTCCGCTCCAAGACCAGTCGCTGCCTCCCGGGGACTTCTCCCACCAGCTGCGTCGCCAGGCTGCCCGCGCGAACTGGCTGGGCCCCCTCCTGGGGTTGGTTCAGGGGGGTGGAGCAGCTCTCCATGCTTATGCCGTGCCTGCGACCAGCCAAAATCCCAGCAGGATGGTTCCCTGGCTGGGACGCTGCTCTCCCCGCTCCAGGATCAGTCACTGCCTCCTGGGGACTTCTCCCACCGTCTGCGTCGCCACACCGCCTGCGCGAACCGGCTGGACCCCTTGTTTTTGCCGTCTGCTCCCCTGGGCTCTGCCCCAAATCAGGCGCCGAAGGTTACCTGACTGGTACGCTGGCTCCAGACTCTGAAAACAATCACTGCTTCCCCGTATTTGTTCATTCTCCGTCTCTAAATCTGTGTTTGTTGTTCAGGGTTTGTAGATTGTTATGTATGTGATCGATTGGCTTGTTTTTCCGAGTCTTTGTTGCAAGAGGGATCCTAGGTAGCATCTACCTAGTCCGCCATCTTGGCCCCGCCTCCCCAAGCAATAGTTTCTTAAATATGATGCCAAATACACAACAAAATAAAAAACAGATAAAGTGTGCTTCACCAAAATTAAAAACATTTGTAGTGCAAAGTACACTATCAATAAAGTGAAAAGAACTTATCCAATGAAAATTATGAAACACTGCTGAAAGAGATAAAAGAAGACTTAGATAAATGGAAAGATGTTCTATGTTCATGCATTGGAAGACTTAATATTGTTAAGATATTAATACTACTACCTAAGTGATCTATAGATTCAATGTAATCTCAATCAAAATTCCAACAGCCTTCTTTACAGAAATGGAAAACCCAGTCTTCGGTTTCATATGGCATGGCCCCAAATAGCTAAAACAATGTCGAAAAAGAACAAAGTAGGACTCACACTCTGATATGGAAACGTTATACAGCTGTAGTAATCAAAACAGCCTGGAACTTGTATAGCAATAGATGCACAGACCAATGGAATAGAATTGACAGTCCAGAAATAAACCCACAGGTCTATGGTCAACTGATTTTTGACAAGGGTGTTAAGTCCTTTCCATAGGGAAAGGAGTCTCTTCAATAAATGGCCTTGGGAAAATTGGGTTTCCACATACAAAAAAAATGAAACAAGATCCATGCCTCACACCACACACAAAAATGAATGCAAAATGGATTAAGGAACTAATGTATAAACAAAAACTATAAAATGCTTAGAAGAAAATGTAGGGGCAACCCTGTTGGGCCTAGCTTTTAACAATGCATTATCTAATATGATAGCAAAAGCACAAACAACAAATGACAAAATAAATAAATGAGACCACTTGAAAATTAAAAACTCGTTCATCAAAAGCCCTCACCAAAAAATGAAAAGGCAAGCTAATGACTGGGAAAACATCTTCAGAAACCATATATCTGATAAGAATCCAATAACCAACTTAACAGCAAACAAAACTTAACAAAAACTTAACAACAAAAAGACAACCCAATCATAAAATGGGCAAAGGATTTGAATAGACATTTCATCAAAGAAGATATTCAAATGGCCACCAAACACATGAAAAGATGCTAAATGTCATTAGCCATCAGGGAGATGCAAATTAAAACCACAATAAAATACCATTTCACTCCCACTAGAGTGCCTGTCATGGATTGAATAGTGTGCCCAGAAAATATGTGTATCAATTTGGTTAGGCCATGATTACCAGTATTGTGTGATTCTCCACCATTTTGTCATCTGCTGTGATTTTTCTACATGTTGTAAATCCTACCTCTATGATGTTAAGGAGATGGGATTAATGGCAGTTATGTTAATGAGGCAGGGCTCAATCTACAGAATCAGACCGTGTTTTAAGCCAATCTCTTTTGAGATATAAAAGAGAGAAGCGAGCAGAAAAGCAAGGGGACCTCATACTACCAAGAAAGAAGCACCAGGAGCTTAGCGCATCATTTGGACCTGGGGTCCCTATGCTGAGAACCTCCTCGGTTGGGAAAGATGGATGACAAGGACCTTCCCCCAGAGCTGACGGAGAAAGAAAGCCTTCCCCTGGAGCTGGCGCCCTGAATTTGGACTTCTAACCTACTAGACTGTGAGAGAATAAATTTCTCTTTATTAAAGCCATCCACTTGTGGAATTTCTGTTATGGCAGCACTGGATAACTAAGACAGTGGCTAAGACAAAAATAAAAATAATAAATGTTGGCAAGGATATGAGGAAATTAGAACACTTATCCATTGCTGGTGGGAAGGCAAGAATGCAAACTGATACAGCTGTTGTGGAAAACAGTGTGACGGTTCCTCAAAAAACTAAAAATAGGATTACCATATGACCCAGCAATTCCACTCCTAAGTATATACTCCAAAAACTTGGAAGCAGAGACTTCTACACCAATGTTCACTGGAGCACTATTCACGATAACCAAAGATGGAAACAACCTAAATGCCCATCAACAGATGAATGGATAAATTAAGTGTGGTTACATACATACAATGGAAACACCACTCAGCCAGTAACAGAAATGAAGTTTTGATACATGCTGCAATATGGATGGAGCTTGAAGATATTATGCTGAGTGAAATGAATCAATCACGAAAGGACAAATATTGTATGACCTCACTTATATAAAAAGACAAGAAAAGGTAAATGTATGAAGACCAAAGTTTATTAGTGGTTACCAGGGGCAGCAGGAAGGAGGAAAAGGGGTGTTAACAGTGATGGAAAAAATTGCATTGATTCAGGGTAGGGTTGCATAGCTGATTATTGTAATTGCTGTCTATAAGTTGTACACCTACAAAAGAATTGAACTAGCAAAATTTGTGTGATAGATATATTTACAACAACTGACAAATTAAAAAAAAAAGAGCTGCTGAGGCTGCTTACGTACAGCCACAAACTTCGTGGGATTTGGTTCCTTGGTTTGGAGGTTTAGGGTCATGGCTTCATGGGACATCCCAGTGAATTGTCTTAATAATGTGTTTAGTGTTCCTAGTTTGTTGTGTAGTTCCTGGGGTATTAAAAGCTTTCAAGCTTGCAAGTGGCTATTCAATGCACAGTTGATCTCTATTCACCTGGAACAACAGAGGAAGGAGAGTCAGGAATAGAAGTAGGATATGCAATGTGTGGCTAATTGTTTCCATGAACAGCTGCCTCCTTTGCCATGAAAATAAAACTCCATGGTGCCTGGCTACCATTACTAGACATTTTGATCAAAGATTCTATAGAAGAATCCTGATCAAAAAGGGGAAAATGCAGAGAAGAATTTCAAATTCTCATGGACTCCAGACTTTCTGGAGCCATGGAGACTGGACAAACCCCTGAAACTATTGCTCTGAAATAATCTTTAAACTTTAAACCAAAAATATCCCCTGAAGTATTCTTAAAACCAAACAATACGTTAGCTTAAGTAATAAAAAAAATGCCTGCCTTAAACCTTATGCTCTTTTAAGAACTATTTATATGGTATCAACTGACAACAGCAGCTGGAAAGATTAGATAGGAACCTTAGAGGGCAGTAAGTTTATGCTAATGGGGGAGGAATAACTCAGAAAAGGAGGATGAGAATGGTTGCACAACTTGAAGAATGTAATCAATGTCACTGAATTGTACATGTAGAAATGGTTGAATTGGTGTATGTTCTGCTGTGTATATTCTCAGCACTAACAACAAAATAAATTTAAAAAAAAGAAAATGAAAAGACAACCCACAAAATGGGAGAAAATATTTGCAAGTCACGTATCTGATAGTGAATATATCTGATAAGGGAAGTGTATCTAATATATAAAGAACTATTACAATCTCAATAATAAAAAGACAAATAACTCAATTTAAAAACTGGCAAAGAATTTGAATCAACATTTTTCCAAAGAATAGACAAATAGTCAATAAGCACATGAAAAGGTGCTCAACATCATTGGATATCAGGGAAATGCAAATCAAAACTTCAGTGAGATACCACTTTGCACTCAGTGAAAAAAAAACAAAACAAAAAGATCAAGTCCATTGCCATTGAGTCAATTCCAATTCATGGCAAACCCATGTGTTACAGAGTAGAACTGTTTCATAGGGTTTTATTGGCTGTAATCTTTTACAGCAGCAGATTGCCACACCTTGCTTCCGCTGTGCCACTGAGCAGGTTCAAACTGCCAGCCTTTTTGCTAGCAGCTGAGTGCAAACAATTTGTGCCACCATTGGGACCTATTGATACTCACTACAATAGCCAGAATTAAAAAGTAACATAGGAAGTGTTGGCAAATACCTGGAGACAATAGAACCCTCATACACTACTGGTGGAATTGTAAAATGGTGCAGCCACTTTTTTTTAGTGTGTAAAACTCTGTTCTTTTTTTTTTTTGTGCATTAGGTGAAAGCTTCTATGGCAAATTAGTTTCCCATTTTATAGTTTGGACACAAAGTGTTCCATAATACCTTGGTTCCATTCCCTACAATCTCCCTGCCTTCCCCCCATTTCTGTCCTAGATTCCCTGTTTCCTTTCCTGAATTGCTATCCCTTCCTGCCTTCTCATGTTTGCTTTTGAGCAAATGTTGCCCTTTTGATCTCATATAATAGATTATTCTGAGGAGCACATTCCTCTCAGGTGTCGTCTATCTTCTGGGCCTGCCTTGGTTTGGCTGATCAGTGGTTTCTAGTAATGGCTTCAGTTCCAGTTTAGAAAGGTATCTTAGGGCCATAGTCTTGGGAGGTCTTCCAGTCTCTGTCAGACCAGTAAGTCTGGTGTTTTTTGTGAATTTGATTTTTTGTTCTGTAATTTTTTTCCCCTGCTCTGGCCAGGACCCTCTGTTGTGATCCCAGTCAGAGCAGTTGGTCGTGGTAGCCAGGCACCATCTAGTTCTTCTGGTCTTGGAGTTGCATGTGGTCCATTCATCCTTTGGACTTAACTGATCCTTTGGGTCTTTGGTTTTCTTAATTCTCTTCTGCTCTGGATGGTAAGAGCCTGATAGCTGTATCTTAAATGGCCACTCACAAGCTTTTAAGACTCCAGACACTATTCACCGAATTGACGTAGGTGTCTCCCGAGTCTATGGTTCTTTGCCTTTGAGCCTAGGAACTTTGTCCTACCAGGGATGTCTAAGAAGTTGCACTGACTGTCGCCCTTGTGTGCTTTTTTGTCTGTATCGATACATAAGAATCACGTACAGTTATGTATGTAGAAATGTCCACCACCAGACCTGTATCTGCAGATGAGTGTATTCCTTTATACCCTCCCATACCTCTTGTCATACCTATCTAGCTATGTATCCATTCATAAACTAGTGTTGGCACAGCCACTTTGGAAAATGGCCTAGAAGTTCCTGAAAAGGTTAAATATAGAATTACTGTATCAGCAGTTCCACTCCTGGGCATATATGCAAGAGAAAAGAGAACATATGTCCATATACAGACTTATACACAAATGTTCATACCAGCACTATTCATAACAGCCAAGAAGTAGAAACAACTCAAATGCCTATCAGCTGATAAATGGATTAAAAAATATGGTATATCCATACAATGGAATATTATTGAACAATAAAAAGGAATGAAGTACTGATACATGTTACTACATGGATGAAAGGGTGGAGTTAAAAGGGTGTCTGGGGGCCATACTCTCAGGGTTTCTCTGGTCTCTGTCAGACCAGTAAGTTTGTTTTTTGTGAGTTAGAATTTTGTTCTACATTTTTCTCCAGCTCTGTCCGGGACCCTCTATTATGATCCCTGTTAGAGCAGTTGGTGGTGGTAGCCAGACACCATCTAGTTGTGCTGGACTCAGTTTGGTGAGGGCTGTGGTGCTTGTGGTACATTAGTCCTTTGGACTAATCTGTCCCTTGTGTCTTTGGTTTTCTTCATTCTCCCTTGCTCCAGACAGAGTGGGACCAGTGGAGTATCTTAGATGGCCACTCACAAGGTTTTAAGACCCCAGACATTACTTACCAAAGTAGGATGTATAACATTTTCTTTATAAACTATGTTATACCAGTTGAGTTAAATGTTTCTCAAGACCATGGTCCCCAGCCCTCAGCCCGGTAATTCAGTCCCTTAGGAAGTTTGGATATGTCTAAGGAGCTCCCATGACCTTGGCTTGGTCAAGTTGTACTGGCTTCCCCAGTATTGTGTACTGTCATACCCTTTGCAAAACTACCACTTATCTGTTGTCTAGTTTTTTTCCCTCCCTACCGCTCCCCTCCCTCATAGCCATGAAAGATTTTTTTTTTTTAGTGTAAACCTTTTCATGAATTTTTATAATAGTGGTCTCGTAAAATATTTGTCCTTTTGTGATTGACTCCGCATAATATCCTCCAGATTCATTCATGTTCTGAGATGTTTCTTATATTCTTCATTGTTCTTTACCATTGCATAGTATTCCATTGTGTGTATGTACCATAATTTTTTTATCCATTCATCTGTCCATGGGCAGTTAGGTAGTTTCCATCTTTTTGTTGTTGTGAACAATGCTGCAGTGAACATGGGTGTGCATATGTCTATTCATGTGACATTTCTTATTTCTCTAGGATATATTCCAAGGAGTAGGATTGCTGAATCATATGGTGTTTCTATTTCTAGCTTTTTAAGGAAGTATGATATCGTTTTCCAAAATAGTTGTACCATTTTGTATTCCCACCAGCAGTATTTAAGAGTCCTAATGTCCCCAAAACCTCTCCAACATTTGTTATTTTCTGTTTTCTTTTTTTAATTCCTGCTGGTAATGTTGGAGTGAGATGATAACTCATTGTGGTTTTGATTTGCAAAATTTTTAATGGCTAGCAATGGTGGGCATTTTCTCATGTGTCTGTAAGTCAGCCAAGTGTTTTCTTTGGTGAAGCATCTGTTCATGTCATTTGCCTATTTTTTTATTGGATTATTTGTCTTTTTGTTGTAGAGGTGTTGGGTTTTCCTGTAGATTTTACAGGTTAGACCTTTATCAGATTTGTCATAGCCATAAATTTTTTTTCCCAGTCTGTAGGTTCTCATTTGGTGGAGTCTTTTGATGAGCACAAGTGTTTAATTTTTAGAAGATCCCAGTTATCTAGCTTATCTTGGTGCTTGTGTATTATCAGTTATGCTTTGTATATTGTTTATGCCCTGTATTAGGTCTGCTAGTGTTGACCCTATTTTTTCTTCTATGGTCTTCATTGTTTTTGGTTTTATATTTAGGTCTTTGATCCATTTTGAATTAGTTTTTGTGTATGGTGTGAGGTATGGGTTCTGTTTCATTTTTTTTGCAGATGGACATCCAGTTTTGCCAGTACCATTTGTTAAAAAGACTGTCTTTTCCAAATAACCCAGTTAAAAACTGGGCGAAGGATATGAACAGGCACCTCACCAAAGAAGACATTCAGGCAGCTAACAGATACATGAGGAAATGCTTATGATCATTAGCTATTAGAGAAATACAAATCAAAACTACAATGAGAGACCATCTCACTCCAACAAGGCTAGCATTAATCCAAAAAACACAAAATAATAAATGTTGGAGAGGTTGTGGAGAGACTGGAACACTTAGACACTGCTGGTGGGAATGCAAAATGGTACAACCACTTTGGAAATCGATTTGGTGCTTCCTTAAAAAGCTTGAAATAGAAGTACCATACGATCTAGCAATCCCACTCCTTGGAGTATATTCCAGAGAAATAAGAGCCCTCACATGAATAGATATATGCACATCCATGTTCATTGCAGCACTGTTCACAATAGCAAAAAGATGGAAACAACCAAGGTGCCCATCGATGGATTAATGGATAAATAAATTATGGTATAGTCACACAATGGAGTACTATGCAATGATAAAGAACAACAACGAATCCACAAAACATCTCATAATGTGGATGAATCTGGAAGGCATTATGCTGAGTGAAATTAGTCAGTTGCAAAATGACAAATGTTGTATGAGACCACTATTATAAGAACTCAAGAAAAGGTTGAAACACAGAAGAAAACATTCTTTGATGGTTACCAGGGTGGGGAGGTAGGGTGAGGGTATTCACTCTCCAGACAGTAGACAAGAATTATCTTAGGTGAAGGTAGGGACAGCACACAATACAGGGGAAGTCAGCACAACTGGACTGAACCAAAAGCTAAGAAGTTTCCCGAATACAATCAAACACTCTGAGCGATAGAGGAGCAGGGGCAGGGGTCTGGAGACTATGGGTTGAGGGAACGTCTAGGTCAATTGGCATAACAAAGTTTATTAAGAAAATGTTCTGCATCCCACTTTAGTGGGTGGCATCTGGGATCTTACAAGCTAGCAAGCGGCCATCTAAGATGCATCAATTGGTCCTAACCCACCTGGAGCAAAGGATAATGAAGAATACCAAAGACACAAGGAAAATATGAGCCCAAGAGACAGACAGGGCTACAAGCCAGAGACACCACCAGCTTGAGACCAGAAGAACTAGATGGTGCCAGGCTACCACCAATGACTGCCCTGACAGGGAACACAACAGAATCCCTGACGGAGCAGGAGAAAAGTGGGGTGCAAAACTCAAATTCTAGTAGAAAGGCCAGACTTAATGGTCTGACTGAGACTGGGAGGGGGTCCAAGAAGATATGGCTCCCAGATTCTTTGATAGCCCAAAACTAAAACCATTCCTGAAGCCAACTCTTCAGATGAAGATTAGACTGGACTATAAGACATAAAATGATACTTGTGAAGAGTGTGCTTCTTAGCTCAAGTAAATACATGAGAGTAAATGGACAGCTCCTGTTGAGAGGTGAGATGAGAAGGCAGAAAGGGACAGAAGTTGGTTGAATGGACATGGGGAATACAGGATAGAAAGGAAGAGTGTGCTGTCACGTTATAGGAAGAGCAATTAGAATCACATAACAATGTGTGTATAAATTTTTGAATGAGAAACTAACTTGAACTGTAAACTTTTACTTAAAGTACAATTTAAAAAAATCTGCAACCTAACAATTCAAAAAAAAAAAAAAAAAACTGTCTTTTCCCCATTTGATGGACTTCAGGCGTTTGTCAAAGATCAGGTAACCATAGGTGGACGGATTTATACCTGGATTCTCAATTCCATTCCTTTGGTCAATGTGTCTGTCATTATACCATCACCAGGCTGTTTTGACTGCTGTAAATGTATGGTAGGTTCTGAGGTCAGGTAGTGTGAGTCCTCCTGTCTCTGGCTTGTAGCCCTGTCTGTCTCTTGGGCTCATATTTTCCTTGTGTCTTTGGTATTCTTCATTATCCTTTGCTCCAGGTGGGTTAGGACCAATTGATGCATCTTAGATGGCCGCTTGCTAGCTTGTAAGATCCCAGATGCCACCCACTAAAGTGGGATGCAGAACATTTTCTTAATAAACTTTGTTATGCCAATTGACCTAGACGTTCCCTCAACCCATAGTCCCCAGACCCCGCCCCTGCTCCTCTATCGCTCAGAGTGTTTGACTGTATTCGGGAAACTTCTTAGCTTTTGGTTCAGTCCAGTTGTGCTGACTTCCCCTGTATTGTGTGCTGTCCCTACCTTCACCTAAGATAATTCCTGTCTACTGTCTGGAGATATGCTTTACAGTAGTGCTTTACTTATCCAGGGTCTCTTCCCTTTCCATATAAAGTTAATGATTAGTTTTTCCATCTCTTTAAAAAGATGCCGCTGGTATTAGAATCAGGATTACATTGTATTTGTAGATTGCTTTGAGTAGAATTGATGTTTTCACAATGTTAAGTCTACCTATCCATAAGCATAGCATTTTTTTTTTTTTTTTAATTTATGTAGGCCTCTTTTGGAAACCCTGGTTGTATAGTGGATAAGAGCTACAACTGCTAAACAAAAGATTGGCAGTTCAAATCCCCCAGGTGCTCCTTGGAAACCCTACGGGGCAGTTCTACTCTGTCCCATAGGGTCCGTATTAGTTGGAATTTCCTCGATGGCAGTGGGCTTGGTTTTTTGGTTTTAGGCTTCTTTCGGTTTCTTGCGGTAGTGTTTTGTAGTTTTCTTTGTGTAGATCTTTTACATCCCTGGTTAGATTTATTCTTAAGTATTTTGGTTTTTTAGGGGCTATTATAAATGGCATTTTTTTCTGATTTCTGTTTCATAGTTCTCTTTATTGTTGTATAGGAATTCAACTGATTTTTGTGTTTATCTTGTCCCCTGTTACTCTGCTGGATTTTTCCATTATTTCCAGTAGTTTTCTTGTGGAGTCTTTTGGGTTTTCTACGTATAGTATCATATTATCCACAAATAGGGACAGCTTTACTTCTTTATTAATTTGGGTACCCTTTATTTCTTTTTCTTGCCTTATTTCTCTAGCTAGGACTTCCAGCACAATGTTAAATAGGAGTGGTGATAAGGGGCATCCTTGTCTTGTTCCTGTTCTCAAGGGGAATGTTTTCAGCCTCTCTCCATTAAGAAAGATTTTGGGTGTTGGTTTAATATACATGCCCTTTATTATGTTGAGGAATTTCCCTTCTATACTTCTTTTATTGAGAGTTCTTAATCAGGAATGGATGTTAGACTTTGTCAAATGCCTTTTCTGCATTGATTGAGATGATCATGTGATTTTTTTCACTTATGTGCTGGATTATATTGATTGATTTTCTAATGTTGAACCATCCTTGCATATCTGGTATGAATCCCACTTGCTCATGGTGTAGTATTTTTTTGATATGATGCCAAAGTCTCTTGGCTAGAATTTGGTTGAGAATTTTTGTATCTATAGTCATGAGAGACATTGGTATGTAATTTTCTTTTTTTTTTTTTTTTTTTGGTGGTGTCTTTGCCCGTTTTGGTATCAGGGTTATGCTGGCTTCACAGAATGAATTCAGAAGTGTCCCTTCCTTTTTTATGTTCTGAAATACTTTCAGTACTACTGGTGTAAGCTCTTCTCTGAATGTTTGGTAGAATTCTCCAGTGAAGCCTTCTGGGCCAATGCTTTTTTGTTGTTGTTGTTGGGAGTTTTTTAAATTACCTTTTCAATCTCTTCCCTTGTTATGAGTCTGTTCAGATTTTTAACTTCAGTTTGTTTTAGTTTGTATAGGTAGTGTGTTTCTAGAAATTTGTCCTTTTCCTCTAGGTTTTCAAATTTGTTGGAATATAGTTTTTCATAATTTTCTGTTATGATCCTTTTTACTTCAATTATGGGTCTGTTGTAATGTCCCCCATTTCATTTCTTGTCTGGATTATTTGCATCCTCTACTGTTTTTCTGTTGTCAGTTTGGCCAATGGTTTGTTGATTTTGTTGACCCTTTCAAAGAACTAACTTTTGGTTTTGTTGATTCTTTCTATCTTTTTTACTCTCTATTTCATTTATTTCTGCTGTGACCTTTATTATTTCCTTTCTTCTGGTGGCTGTGGGCATGTTTTGCTGTTGTCTATCTATTCAAGTTGTGTAGCTAATGTTTTTATTTTGGGGACAGGTCATTTGCAGATATACTGGGGCTGACAGGGCATCACTGGAGGCAGTGCAAGGTGGGGTCTGGTGGTCCACGCCTGTGCAGCTCAGGGATGCACCACTCTGCACTCGGTACAGATAGGCAGGAAGGAAGGGGGAGGATGTGATGTGTGGAGCTAAGTAGATGTGGGAAAGAAGAGAGAGAAACAGAAGGGAAAAAAAATGGTGCTTAGGGAGCCTGCCAGTGGAGCGGCATGGACCTGGGGAAGCCATGTGCCAGTGGCTTTCTAGCCAGGCAGTGTGGCATGGCCCATCAAGAAGGGGCAGAGATGGCACATGCAGCTAAGTGGGCAGGAGAAAGGAAAGGAAGGAAAATACGGAGAGACAAGAAACCGAGAAAAACAAAATGCCCTAAAGGAGCCCCCCCGGCATGGTAGCACGGACCGAGGAAGTGGCTCCCCAGTCGAGCAGCAGGGCACAGCCAGTCAAGAAGGAGCAGAGATGGCACATGGTACCAGCTGGGTGGAAGAAAGGAAAGGAAGGAGGTGAGAGAGAGATAAGAAACCAAAAGAAGCCAAAAAAAGCAACAACAGCAGCAAAAAAAAAATGACCCTGAAGGAGCCAGCCAGTGTGGGAGTGGCAAATCCAAGTGGTAAGGAGCTGGTGTCTCCCTGGCTGAGCAACCTTGGCCTGCGGAAAAGTGGACGAGGCCACACAGGGGGGTGGTGAGTGGGGGGTAGAAAGGCATGTATACCTGATTACTGGGTGCTCTGCCTCCTGCTAGGTGCTCCATGAAGTTGCTTCCCATACTCCCTGTCTGCCGTTCTTGGTGGCTGCCCTGCAAGGGTCTGTGCTGCATTAGCTGGTAAGTCACCTCCACTCCTTAGCTCTCCTCCTTCTCTGTTCTCTGTTCTCTGTCAGTTTCTTATTCTATTCGGTGTTTGGTTGAGTTCTTTATCCCTTCACTTGATGCTTAGGGTTCCAGGATTGATGAAAGTCTCTGTTTTACTTAGTTTTTCAGGTCTTTGCTGTAGAGGGACAGCATGGGGCTTGTGTCTAGAGCATCATGTTGGCTCTTCTGATTTGCTTACAGTTTTATTTTAATCCCTCCTACTCCTTCCCTTCCCATTTTTTTTTTTTTTTTTTCATTTTCCTTCTTGATATCTTCCCACTTTCCAGGTTGGTGGCATGTCCGTCCACACAGGCACACAAGTGACTGGAACAGCAGGGTCCTTCAGTCCTTGTCCAGCCAGCCGGGTGCTGTGCTGCACTCTGTTTGCGTGATCCCTCCCCACTCAGCAGCACAGGCTAAACCACCTCACTTCTTCCTCCTCCTGCCTGTTCGCTCCCAGAGCCTGAATTGCTCTGGTTGTGCTGGCATCAGGGACTTGGAGCCGCCCAGCCTCTACTCCTCAGCTGCCAATACCTGGCACACTCACCTGCCCTCCTACTCACTTGCTCACATACCTACTAAGTCAATTCTGACTCATGGTGACCCCATGTGTGTCAGAGTAGAACTGTGCTTCAGAGAGTTTTTGATGGCTGTGATCTTTTGGAAGTAGATGTCCCTGCCTTTCTTCCAAGGCTTCTCTGGGTGGATTCAAACCACCAACCTTTCAGTTAATAGCTGAGGGCTTAACTGCACCACCTAGGGACTCCTTTAGTAAAGTAAGTTAAGTTCAATTCAATCAAGTTGTAGAAATAGAAGTATTTTAAAAAGCATGGGTGACTGTGAGGAGCAAGTCCTTTGGACAAGCCAGATGGCCATGGTTTTCTCCATTCCTGTCCTTGCTGGCATCCTCAGGCCTCAGAACAAACTACCTCCCTCACTGAGGCCTGAAGTTTGTTAGCAAGGCCAAAAAGATACAATTCTGGGCTAACTACCCCGCCCCCCCAGAAGTCATCCAGGCATTGTGCAGTAGGATGTTTGCTAGAATGGTTTAAAAAGATACAACTAGTCACTTAGGTTGTGGGTATAAAATAGCTGGGAGAGGACGTTTTCTTAGTCTCCTCAGTTATCTTGCAGGTGGGGCACACATGGCATAAATTTACAGTCCTACTAAGAGCTGAGGGCACAGCGGCGGTAGGTGGGGTCTCATTTAAGCCCCTCATCCACAGCACAAAGTGGAGCATGCAAGGAAGGGTCATCATGTCTGCCCAGACATCTTTTGAAGGGGACTGCTTATTATAGAACATTTCTGGTTGTATGCTGGCTGATTCTTGTAAGTAATAAAAGCTACTTTCCACGTGCTAACGTGTGTTCAAGCTCTGATCAGGATGGGATGTTTATGGAGCAATCCATACTAGCCTAGTTATTGCTGTCCTTTTTCTAATGGTCTCCTGGCTATCCAGAAATCCAGTACAACCTGTGAGCACCACACAGGTTTGGAGTGTTGTCTTACAGTAACTAATTACTGAATATCTCCTATGTGCCTAGAACTGTCAATCACTTTATATACATTATCATAGCCCTATAAATCTATTTTACAGATAAGTAAACTGAGGCTTAGAGAATTTATGTAGTTCAGCTTCTTTGTGATGCTCCCTAAAGTCACATTGCCCAAGATGGCAAAACTTTAATTGTCATAATTGTTTTAAAAGAAACAATACAACACAGGTTTAACCTGGACTGAATATCTTGTTTGATGGTAGGGTTGGGAACTCTCCTTGAGAGACTCCTCTTGCTTCAGATTAAGCCTGAACATTATCTGCTATGGGAAGACCTCTCTGTCTGTACTCTCCCCCGCTCCTGTGTGCTTATACGTGTCTTTTACTTTTAATCTGTACTGAATGTGATATTTGTATCTCTGTCTCCACCACTAGATATGAGGACAGATCTTCATCTTGTCTGGCTTGGTTTTGCCAGAATCCATTGTAGTCTCCAGCACATAGTAGGCCCTCATTATTTAAGAAAAGAAAATTAAGTAACCATTGCCACTGAATTGACCTGAGCCCAATTCATGGTGACTCCATGTGTGTCGGAGTAGAACTGCACTCCATAGACTTTTCTGTGGCTGATTTTTTGGAAGTAGATCACTAGGCCTGTCTTCTGATTCATCTCTGGGTACACTCAAACCACCAGCCTTTCAGTTAGCAGGGAGTATGTTCACCATTTGTACCACCCAGGAGTGCCTTAAGTAAAGAAGGGAGAGGTTTCTGTTGTTACAACATGGAATTGTACTAAAAAAAAAAAAAAAGCCAAACCCATTGCCACCAAGTCAATTCTGACTCCTAGTGACCCTGTAGGGCAGAGTAGAACTGCCCCATAGGGTTTCTAAGGGGCAGCTGGTGGATTTGAACTGTCAGCCTTTCGGTTAGCATCCATAGCTCTTAACAACTGTGCCACCAGGGCTCCAGGAATTCTATATGAGCCTGTATTTAAAGGTAAAAAGGCAATGGAGGGGATCACAAGGAAGCCCAATCTAGACTTCTCTTGGTTCTGATCTGAGGCTGCTGATAATTCAGAAATTTGAAGGTGATTATTCTCACAGTCTTTACCCTTGGGCCTCTGTTCCTTTAACTATTATTGAAGTCCCATCTTTTAAAATTAATGACCCAGTATGAAATTTCAGAACAGCTAAAATTGATTTGTCTATTTACTTACCTCTTTTAAATGTAAAATAAATTGCATTTGTGTGTAAAATCCCCAAGCACAAATGAAAATTACGATCCTACATTTGCTGAGAAATATCTTTATTTGTCCTTCGGGAGGTCTTAAACTTTAGTTGGCTTTTATTAAAGTTTTATGAGAACAAAACTAGTGAACGACTTTTTTCTTCAAACGGGTACTTTTTGTTGTTTCAAAGAAAGAACACATTCTTGAAACAGAACTTGTTCATTTAAACAAATGACTCAGCATCGCTTAAAATGAAAGAAGGGGCAGGGAGAGGTTTAAAGAGACCACCACTACCACTCCAAAAATGCAGAATATTTTAAAAAATAGGTCATAATTGTGTTTTTATCTGGCTTGTCTAAATATTGTCTTAAATATCTTCCCCACAGGGCCTAAAAGTCCATCATTATAAATTCATATCTTTATGTGAAGCATTTTTCTCCCTTCTCCATCTGATTTTAAAATGTAAATGCTTCAGGAAATAATGATATAAAAGGAAAACTAATTGCCAAGGGGTGCTAGAGGGAGGTGCTTTTGATGTAAAGGATAGCACTCTGCCTGTTGATTGTTCTTCTCTTGAACCATGTTTTTTTTTTTTTTTTAATTTGAGATCAAACAACCAGCCTAAAACCCAAAAGGAAGAAAAAATAGAGACAGCATTCAGTATTGAGAGCAACACAGTTAATGTCCCTAACAACACTTATTTTATAACATAGTATCACCTGGTTTGCCTGAGTCTTCCCATCCACGAATTACTAAAGCACAAACTTGAGGGTTGTAGGAGGAGCCCTGGTGACAGCTTGAATAATTATCCCCAAAGATGTTCATGTCCTGATCCCTGGAACCTGAGAATATGTTGCTCTGCCTGGCCAAAGGACTTTCCGGATGTGACTAAGTTAAGGATCTTGAGATGGAGAGATGATCCTGGATTACTCAGGTGGGCCTGATATAATTGCAAAAACTAAAAAACCAAGCCAGTTGCCATGAACTCATGGTGACCTCATGCCTGTCTGAGTAGAACTGTGCTCCACTGGGTTTTCAAAGGCTGATTTTTCCAGGCCTTTTTCTGGGGTGCCTCTGGGTGGACTCAAACCTTTGACCTCCTGTTAGCTTGTGCCATCCAAGGACTCCAAAATCAGTTGCTGTTGCTGTTGAGTCAATTATGACTACTGGCAGTCCTCATGTCACAAGTCTTCTTATAAGAGGGAGGCAGGAAGAGTCAGAAGGGGAGAAGATGGCTTTGAAGACGGAGAAAGGGGCCACAGGTCAAGCAAGGTAGGCAGCTTCTAAAAGAAGCTGGAAAAGATGAAGAAATAGATTCTCTTTTAGAGCCTCCAGAAGGAACATAGTCGTGTAGACCCATTTTGGATTTCGGATCCCAGGGCCTGTGAGATAGTAACTTTGAGTTGTTTAAAGCCACTGTGTGTGGTGATTTCTTACAGCAGCAATAGGAAACACATACAGGGTTATCTATGAGTCCCCCTTTCACTCTCTTCTTACATCTACTCTATCATCACATCCTTTTGGTTTTGCTCTTGTAACAACCCATTTCTCTCCAATTCCAGTGCCAACATCCTCATCTCCACCATATCTCTTGACTGGACACCCGCAACGTCTCCTGACCATACACCCGCAACGTCTCCTGACCAGGCCCCTCCAATCCGTTCTCTGTGCCACAGCATGACTAATACTGTAAAAACAAAAGTCAGTTTATGAAAAGCCCCTGCTAAAAACTTTGAAATGTTTATCATGATAAATGGAGAAAATATTAAAGTTGTCAAGGATTTCATTTTACTTGGATTCATAATCAATGCCCACGGAAGCAACAGTCAAGAAATCAAATGACGTATTGCACTGGGCAAATTTGCTACAAAAGACCTCTCTGAAGTGTTAAAAAGCAGAGATGTCACCTTGAGAACTAAGGTGTGCCTGACCCAAGCCATGGTGTTTTCAATCACCTCATATGTCTGTGAAAGCTAGACAATGAATAAGAAAAACGGAAGAAGAACTGATGCCTTTGATTTATGGTGTTGGTGAAGAATATTAAATATACCATGGACTGCCAGAAGAATGAGCAAATCTGTCTTGGAAGAAATATAGTCAGAATGCTCCTTGGAAGCAAGGATGGTGAGACTAGGTCTCACATACTTTGGACATATTAACAGCAGAGACCCATCCCTGGAATGGGACATTGCTTGGTAGAGTAGAGAGTCAATGAAAAAGAGGAAGACCCTCAACCAGATGGACTGACACAGTGGCTGCAACAGTGGGCTCAGACATAGCCATGATTGTGAGGATGGTGCAGGACAGGGCAGTGTTTCGTTCTGTTGTGCATAGGGTTGCTTTGAATTGCAACCAACTTGACGGCACCTAATGACAACAAAACACTTTTAATGTCTTTGTTTTACAACTAAAATTATATCCAAATTTCATAATGTGAACTGTCAAGTCCTGCATAACCTATCTGGGCCTGCCTGCTTTTTACAGCCTTCTCAGTGTTCAGTTGTGGTTTTGAGTCACGATGTCTGGGTCTGGCTACTGCTGGTGCCACTTATTCTCTGTGTGACCTCAGAGAAATTAACCTCTCCGTATGAGGAGCCCTGGCGGCAGAGTGTTTAAGAGCTCAGGCTGCTAACCAAAAGATCAGCAGTTTGAAACCGTATGGGGCCGTTCTACTCAGTCCTGTAGGGTCGCTATGAGTAAGAATTGACTCAGTGGCAATGGGTTTGCCTGTATGAATTACTTCAAATATAAAAATCAGCACAAAGCCAATTCCTATGAGATGGAGGCCAAATATATCTCATATTTCCACATTCTCCAAGGTGCTGTACCACACCATCTGTGACATCAACCACTCTCCCTCCCCTCAGCACTCTTCCCTCCTCTATTTGGGTTCTGTGGTTAACTGCAACATCTCACAGAACTCATGAACTGTACTTACAATTCAGTGGTTTATAAAGGAACAGGGTACAACTTGGGATCAGGATCAACAGGCTACAACCCAGGATCAGGATCAGGAAACACATAGGTAAAATTCTTCCTTCAGTGCAGGACAGCTCTCCTAGCTTCTTTCGGTGTTGCAAGCCTCCTGTCAGCCCCATGAGGACAGACTTCCCTTGGTCCTGCCATCTGTCACCACCAACTCTGCCGCAGGGCCCCTTCTGGGCCTGTCGCTGTCTTCAGTGTTACAGCCCTTGACCCACGCTACATCTCTTTTAGGACACTCCTTGTTTCTTCTCTCGCTCTGTTGCTTCTCTCTTCTTTCTCCTTCATCCTACTTCTCTTCCTGCTTCGTTCTGTCTCAAAAAATCTCTGTGGGGCTGGCTGCTTAAACATACAAACTCCTCGTCAATTTCAAGGCATGGTGGTCCCACCAGGGGCAGGAGCTGTCCAATCCCCTCTTTAGGCCACAGACATGACATTTGCATAATAGGCTACAACTCACCACATTTGCATAGTCTATTGACCAATTCCTGCAAGGTGCATACCAAACACGGTGGAGGCTGCAGCCACATAAAGGAACTTATTTCACCACAAGTCCTCAGTTTCCACTTCTGTAAAATGCCTTATCGATGTTTTTGAGGATTAAATAGCAAATAAACAGAAGTGCTTAGAACAATGACTAGCACTGTTCTAAGAATAATATAAACCGTTAGGTGAGCTTAACGTTTTTAGTATTAACTCCTGCCATTGGAACATGTTGTTGTTGTTAGCTGCAGTCAAGGTGGCCTCCGATTCATGGTGACCCCATGCACAATGGAGTTGGATCACTGTGATCCATAGGGTTTCATTGGCCGATTATTAGAAGTAGATCACCAGGCCTTTTTTCCTAGTCTATCTTAGTCTAGAAGCTCTGCCAAGACCTGTACAGCAACACAGCAACACACAGGCCTCCACAGACAGACTAGTGGTGGCTATGCTTGAGGTGCATCTTCCGGGAAGCAAGCCTGGATCTCCTACACGGAAGGCGATAATCCTACCATCAATACACCATTGCTTGTTCATTTGCACCATAACCAAAAAACCCCACACCCATTGCTAATGGGTCGATTCCAATGCAGCAATCCTATAGGACAGAGTAGAACTGCCCCATAGGGCTTCCAGGGATCACCTGGGGGATTCGAACTGCCGACCTTTTGGTTAGAAGCCAAGCTCTGAACCACTGTGCCGCCAGGGCTCCCATTCGCACATAGTAGGCACTAAAGAAACATTGAGTGAATGAAAGAAAACAGTGTTGCATCCACAGCTAGTTTATTTTCTGAGCATTTTATTATGTTTTAGGTGAAAGTTTACACAGCAAATTAGTTTCCCGCTCAATAATTCATACACAGATTGTTTTATGACGTTCGTTGCTATTTCTACAATGTGCCAGCACTCTCCCTGTTTCCATCCTGCCTTCCCCGTTTCCGCTCAGTTTCCCTGCCACTCCTTGGTTTCTCATCTTTGCTTTTGGGCAAATGTTGCTTGTTTGGTCTCAGGTAGTTGATTATTCTAAAGAGCATGTTCCTCACAGGTGTTATCGTTTATTTTATAGGCTAATCTATTTGGCTAAACGGTGGCCTTCAGAAGTGGCTTCAGTTCCAGGTTCAAAGGGCATTTTAGGATGATAATCCTGGGAGTTCCTCCAGTCTCTATCAGTCCAGTAAGTCTAGTCTTTTTTATAAATTTGAATTTTGTTCTACATTTTGATCCCATTCTAACTGGGACCTTCTGTCGTATCCCTGGTCAGAATGGTCAGTAGTGGTAGCCAGGCACTATCTAGTTATTTTGATCTCAGGCTAGAGGAGACTGTGGTTTGTGTGGGCCATTTATCCTGTGGACTAATGGCTTCCTTGAGTCTTTGGTTTCCTTTACTCTCTTTTGCTCTAGATGGGAAGAGATCAATAGTTGTACCTTAGATGGCTGCTTGCAAGATTTCAAGACCCCAGATGTAATTCACCAAACTAGGATGTAGAATATGAACTTTACGAACTGTTACGCCAATTGACCTACATGTCCCCTAAGACTATGGTCCTGAGCCTTCAAACCCAGTATTTCAGTCCCACAAGGTGTTTGGGTATGTCTAGGAAGCTTCCGTAACATATGCAGTATATATGATATCGGGAGAAGGGTGTGGCAGTCTGCTTCAATAAAGGTTTACAGCCCTGGAAATTCTATGGGGACAGTTCTACTCTGACTTACAGGGTCGCTATGAGTTGGAGTCCATTCAACAGTGGGGGGTTTGGTTTCATTGGCTATATAGAAATGTTTTTGTTAGATGCTGTCGAGTCACTCATAGCAACCATATGTGAAACAGCACATATGGATATTATCCTGTCACTGACAACGTTGTGCTTCAGAACAGATATTGAAATATTCTTTTTGACAATGAATGCAACACCATTCCTCTTCAATTTATCATTCCCTGCATAGTAGACCATATGATTGTCTGATTCAAAATGGCCAATACTAGTCCATTTCAGCTCATTAATGCCTAGGATATTGATCTTTGTGCATTCCATTTCATTTTTGATGATTTCCAGTTTTCCTAGATTCATATTTCATACATTCCACATTCTGATTATTAATGGATGTTTGCAGCTGTTTCTATTCATGTTGAGTCATGCCACATCAGCAAATGAAGGTTCCAAAAGGTTGATTCCGTCTACATCATTAAGGTCAACTCTACTTCAAGGAGGCAGCTCTTCCCCAGTAGCCTTTTGAGTGCCTTCCAACCTAAAGGGCTCATCTCCTGGCACTATATCAGACAATGATCTGCTGCTATTCATACGCTTTTTACTGGCTAAGTTTTTTCAGAAGTAGACCTCCAGATCCTTCTTCTTAGTCTGTCTTAGTCTGGAAGCTCAGCTGAAACCTGTCCACCATGGGTGACCCTGCTGGTATCTGAATACCAGTGGCATAGCTTCCAGCATCACAGCAATACACAAGCCACCACAGTATGAAAAGCTGACAAATTGCACGCATTGTATATAAAAATGCCCACAGTTATATACACGCACACATGTATGCCCGTATACCATCCCATACTTAGGTAGCATACATATCTACCTATGTAACCACTCACACATTTTTTGTTGTTGATATTGTTTTTTAGCTGGTGGCATAGTGGTTAAGTGCTTGGCTACTAACCGAAACGTCAGCAGTTCAAATGCACCAGCCACTCTGTGGGAGCAATATGTGGCATTCTGCTTCCATAAAGATTTATAACCATGGAAACCCTATGAGGCCTTTCTGCTCTGTCCTGTAGGGTTGCTATGAGTTGGAATTGGCTCGACAGTAGTGGGTATTGTGTGTGTGCATATATATATAGTATTACTGTTATTACAGTATTGTATGTTATAGCATATACCGTAATTGTTCTTTATTCTTGTGTACCTCTCAGTGTCTTCGTTTACCTTGGTCACATTGTGCTGACTTCCTCCACATTGTGTATTGCCTCTCCCTTCACCAGAATTAACATGCATCTACTATCTAGTGATTCTCCCTCCCTCCTTCTCCCATCCCTGGTAACCACCAAAGAACGTTGCTTTCTGTATGTAAAGCTGTTCTTCACTTTTTAGAAAAGTGGTATTATACAATATTTATCTTTTTCTGATTGACTTATTTCACTCAACATAATGTCCTTCAGATTCGCCCATGTTATTTTTCATAGATTCATCATTATTCTTTATCATTGTGTAGTTTTTTTTAGTATTCCATTGTATGTATGTACCACATTTTATTTATTACTTCATCCATTGATGGACACTTAGGTTGTTTCCACCTTTTTGCTATTGTGAATAATGCGACATTGAACATGGGTGTCAACATGGCTATTTGTGTCACTGCTCTTGTCTCTCTAGGATGTATACCTAACGAGCATCTCTTCATGTGCTTTTTAGCTGCATCAGTGTCTTCTTTAGTGAAGTGTCTGCTCATGTCCTTTGCCCGTCTTTTTTTTTTTTAATAATTTTTATTGAGCTTTAAGTGAACGTTTACAAATCAAGTCAGTCTGTCACATAAGCTTATATACACCTTACTCCATACTCCCACCCACTCTCTCCCTAATGACTCAGCCCTTCCCATCTCTCCTTTCGTGACAATTTTGCCAGTCTCTAACCCTCTCTACCCTCCCATCTCCCCTTCAGACAGGAGATGCCAACACAGTCTCAAGTGTCCACCTGATACAAGTAGCTCACTCTTCATCAGCATCTCTCTCCTACCCATTGTCCAGTCCCTTCCATGTCTGATGAGTTGTCTTTGGGAATGGTTCCTGTCCTGGACCAACAGAAGGTTTGGAGACCATGACCGCCAGGATTCCTCTAGTCTCAGTCAGACCATTAAGTCTGGTCTTTTTATGAGAATTTGGGGTCTGCATCCCACTGATCTCCTGCTCCCTCAGGGGTTCTCTGTTGTGCTCCTTGTCAGGGCAGTCAGTGGTTGTGGTCAGGCACCATCTAGTTCTTCTGGTCACAGGATGATGTAAGTCTCTGGTTCCTGTGGCCCTTTCTGTCTCTTGGGCTCATAGTTATCGTGCGACCTTGGTGTTCTTCATTCTCCTTTGATCCAGGTGGGTTGAGACCAATTGATGCATCTTAGATGGCCACTTTTTAGCATTTAAGACCCCAGACGCCACATTTCAAAGTGGGATGCAAAATGTTTTCATAATAGAATTATTTTGCCAATTGACTTAGAAGTCCCCTTAAGCCATAGTCCCCAAACCTCCACCCTTGCTCCACTGACCTTTGAAGCATTCAGTTTATCCTGGAAACTTCTTTGCTTTTGGTCCAGTCCAGTTGAGCTGACCTTCCATGTATTGAGTATTGTCCTTCCCTTCACCTAAAGTAGTTCTTATCTACTAACTAATCAGTAAAAAACCCTCTCCCACCCTCCCTCCCTCCCCCCCTCATAACCACAAAATTATGTGTTCTTCTCAGTTTATACTATTTCTCAAGATCTTATAATAGTGGTCTTATACAATATTTGTCCTTTTGCCTCTGACTAATTTCACTCAGCATAATGCCTTCCAGGTTCCTCCACTTTGCCCATCTTTTGATTGGGTTGTTTGTCTTTTTCTTGTTGAGGTGTTGACTTTTTCCATGTATTTTGAGAGACTAGACCCTTACTGATATGTCATTGCCAGAATTTTTTTCCCAGTCTGTAGGTTCTCTTTTTACTCTTTTGGTGAAGTCTTTTGATGATTGTAAGTATTTAATTTTAGGAGGGCCCAGTTATCTAGTTTATCTTCTGTTGTTTGTGCATTTTTAATTATCTTTGATAGTGTATTTATGCCATAAATTGGAACCCCTAGCTTTATCCCTATGTTATCTTACAGTAACTTTATAGTTTTAGCTTTAACATTTAGGTCTTTGACCAATTTTGAGCTAGTTTTTGTGTATGGTGTGCAATATGAATCCTTTTCATTTTCTGCAAATGGATATCCAGTTTTGCCAGCACGCTTTGTTAAAGAGACTGTTCCCCCATTGAATGGACTTTGATCCTTTGTTGAAGACAGCTGAACATAGCTGGATGGATTTACTTCTGGGTTCTCAGTTATGTTCCATTGGTCTGTGTGTCTGTCACTGTACTGGTACCAGGCTGTTTTGATTACTGTGGCTGTATAATAAGTTCTGAGATAGGAAAATGTGAGGTCTCCTGCTTAGTTCTTCTTCAATAATGCTTTAGCTGTTCAGAGTGTCTTAGGTATTTAGTGCTGCTGTAACAGAACTACCACAAGCAAATGGCTTTAACAAACAGAAATTTATTCTCTCACAGTATGGGAGGCTAGAATCTGAATTCAGGGTGCCAGTTCCAGGAAAGGCTGTCTCTCTCTGTTGGCTGTGGGGGAAGGTCCTTACCATCAATCTGCACCTGGCCTAGGAGCTTCTTAACACAGGGACCCCAGGTCCAAAGAATGTGTTCTGCTCCTGACTCTGCCTTCTTGGTGGTAGGAGGTCCCCCCCCCCGCTCGATTCTCTCTTTTATATCTCAAAAGAGACAGACTCAAAACACAACCTAATCCTGTAGACTGAGTGCTGCCTCATTAACATAACTGCCTCTAATCTTTCCTCATTAACATCACAGAGGTAGGATGTATTACACAAAGGAAAATCACATCAGATCACGAAAGTGTGGACAAGGACACGATACCGGGAATCATGGCCTAGCCAAGTTGAGGCATGTTCTTAGGGGACACAATTCAATCCCCAACACAGGGCCTCTTTCCTTTCCATATAAAGCTGGAGATTAGTTTCTCCATTTTGTTAAAGAATGTTGTTATGATTTGGATCACGGTTGCACTATATCCACCGGTACTTTATAGGCACCATTGCTTCTCGCTCTAGTATGCAGAAATGAATCCGTTTCAAAAGAACACAACCAAAACTTAGATGAACCAAGAAACAACAAAACATTGGGAGTCACATTTTGGCTATGAAATATATAAAGACTGGTATCTGAGATCTGATTACTATGAGGAAAGAGAGGGAGGCTGTCCACTCTTAAGGGATCTCCAGCCAACACTGACATACATTCAAACCAGCATTAATGAACGGCTTTTCAACAGAGCTTCAAACTAGTTGGACCTGGTTCAAACTCCTGCTTAGAATTTGCATTTCTAACAAGTTTGCAGGAGATGTTAATGCAGCTGGTTAGGGACCAATTCTGAGAACCACTAGTAGAGCAGTGATTCTCAAAATTTATTATATATAAGAATCACCTGGTTGTCTTGTTAAACTGTAGATTCTTATTTAGTATATCTGGGGTGGTGTCTTAGTCATCTAGTGCTGCTATAACAGAAATACCACAAGTGGATGGCTTTAACAAAGAGAAATTTATTTCCTCACAGTAAAGTAGGCTAAAAGTCTAAATTCAGGGTGTCAGCTCTCGGGGAAGGCTTTCTCTCCCTGTCGGCTCTGGAGGAAGATGCCTTGTTGTCAAACTTCCCCTGGTTGAGGAGCTTCTCAGGCACAGGGATCCCAGGTCCAAAGGATGCGCTCTGCTCCTGGTGCTGCTTTCTAGGTAGTATGAGGTCCCCAACTCTCTGCTCGCTTCCCTTTCCTTCTATCTCTTGAGAGATAAAAGGTGGTGCAGGCCATACCCCAGGGAAACTTTGGATTGGATCAGGGAGGTGACCTGAGCAAGGTGGTGTTATAATCCCACCCTAATCCTCTCAACATAAAATTACAAGCAAAAAATGGAGGACAACCATATAGTACTGGGAATCATGGCCTAACCAAGTTGATACACACATTTTGGGGGGACATAATTCAATCTGTGACAGACAGAAATGTGAATTCTCAGGAGGGGTTCAAACTGGAACAAACTGGTTCAAAGCCCTGGTTTTCAAACCAGCATTGCTAACTATCAGACATAAAGTTGGTGTGTCTACTAAGTACTGATGTACTTCGGAACTATTTTATCTCATTTCTGTGTCTTGCCCATTTAAAAATATTTCCGTCTAACTGAAGAATAATGTTCATGGCTATGATATTTCCATAAAAAAAAAAATTGCTGTCTAGTCATATCTGACTCATAGTGACCCTATAGGACAGAGTCAAACTACCCCATAGGGTTTCCAAGGAGCAGCTTGGTTAGCAGGATGAGTCTATGTTAAGAGATAATAGTAAACATCTTGTGCAGAGGAGAGACGACTATTGGAGATCTCTTCTGTTGTTTTCATGAATATAATGGGGGATTGTCAAGGTCGAGAAGGGAGACTGTTGACATGTTGTGGGGTTGGTAACCAGTATCACAAAACAAAATGTGTACTAACTGTTTAATGAGAAGCTGGTTTGTTCTGTAAACGTTCATCTAAAGTTTTATATATACATATATAAATAGGGGGTTGAGTCAGGCATGCTGACTACAGTTTTTTTTTCCCATTAACTGAATGGCCTCAAAGTTGTTCATCTTACTTTCCTATGCAAATGTTCAGTAATTGAATTCATTTGAATAAGCTTTGCTTGAGAGCCTTTTTAAATGTCAGGCACCATGTTAGATGCTGGGGATATAAACATATGGTTAGAACTCAGTGCTGGGAAGCACTGTTTCAATTTAACATCAAATTTTATGTTGGAGATGTCTTATGGGAGATTGGGGGGGGCATGTCTGGTGAAGCACAGGGGGATTATAGAGGGAGCTGCTTGTCGGGTATTAAGGACACCCCTGCTTCTTCAAAAATATCATAAAACACTACCTATTTTGCATTCTAGTTGTGCTTCTGCTGTCAATGAAGACCTCAGCTCACAGGCAGGATCAGAGTTAATTAAGGGCTCAGGTGGTACAAAGAGGGCTTTGAGGTAGAATTCCACAGATGAGAGTGTGACAAGGCATATGACAGGTTAGGTACCCTTTGTGTTTCCCAGCTGAATTAGTCAGGATTGGAAACCAGTCATAAAAACCTGTTCATTTTTGTACCTCTGTGTAGACTAAGACTAAAATGAGATTCTACCACTCCACTTTAGTGGTAATGTAGGGCCTGACCCAGCTCCAAGACCAGTGATGAGGTGAAAGACTGGTGGGAAATCAAGTAGGAATGCTGGCAAGCCGGAGCCAAGGTCACACTGTAGACGAAACGTCTGCTGTGAACAGACAGGGAGATGGGTGAGGTGAAGCACAAAGCAAGACCATTGACAAAGTAGACTTAGAAACTACCTATGATATTTGGATGTCTTTTCAAACCATTAATTCATTCCTTTGATTGAGGGCGCATGAAGTTATAAATCACTTTGGTGAGAATTGTCATCTTAATATTGAGTCTTATGATCCATGGACATGACATTTATCTCCATTGATTTAGGTCTTCTGTAATTTCTCTCAGCAATGTATTATAGTTTCAGTGTACAGGTTATGCATATATTCTGTGAAATGTATCCCTAAGCATTTCATGTTTTTGGAAGTAAATGGCATTTGTGAAAATGTTATGATCTAAGTGTTTGTTGCTAATATACAGAAATACATATTTTCAGGTTTATTGAGGTATTATTTACTTACAAGAAAGTTGATCCTTTTTAGTGTATCGTTCTATGTGTTTTCAAAAACACAGTCACATAATTACCACCATAATCAAGACATAGAACAAGTCTATCACCCCCCAAAATGCCCTCATTCCCCTTTGTAGTCAGCTTCTCCCCCATGTTCATTCTGCAGATCACTGAACTGCTTTCTGTCCCTATAGTTTTGGAATTATATTTAACCTCTTGAGTCTGGATTTCTTCCCTTGAATTTCAGGCATATTCTTTGTATCAGTAGTTTTTTTCCTTTATATTGCTAAGTAGTATTCCATATATGCCACCATGTGTCTGTCAGTTTGTCCTACTGTGGTGGCTTGTGTGTTGCTGTGCCACTGGCATTTCAGATACCTTCAGTATGGATTACACCTCAACATAAACCGTTCTCTAAAGTGGCTGTACCAGCTTGGGTACTCCTACCAATAATATATGAGAGTTCTAGTTGTTTAGCATCCTCGTCAGCACTTAATAGTGCCAGAATTTTGATTTTGGACATTCCAGTAGGTGTGCAGGCCCTGGCGGCGTAGTGGTTAAGAGCTACAGCTGCCAACCAAAAGGTGGGCTGTTCAAATCCACCAGCCTCCTCGGAAATCCTATGGGGCAGTTCTACTCTGTCTTAGAGGATCGTTATGAGTGGAATCGACTTGATAGCAGTGTTTTTTTGTTGTTATTAGTAGGTGTGCAATGGTATCTCGTTGTAGTTTTAATTTGTATTTCTCTAATAAGTAATGATGTTGAACATCTTGTCATGTGCTTGTTTGCCACCCATAAATCTTTTCTTATAATATTATTCCTAGTATTTTGTATTTTTGACACTATCGAATTGGGAATTTTAAAGCTTTTAAACTATTTCCTACTAGTACTTAAAATGCAATTGATTTTTATATATTAAGTTTGTACCCTGAGACCTTGCTACGTTCACTTATCAGTTCAGGTAGGTGTTTTGTAAATTCCTGTGAATTTCTATGTAACCCATTTTGTCATCTGAAAGTAGAGTCATTTTCACTTTATTCCTGACTATTGCACATTTTATTTCATTTTCTTGCGTTATGCTAATGATAAGGAGCTATAATAAAATGTTGAAAAGAGGTAATACTGAGCACACTTGCCTTATTCCAGATATTAGAGGGAAACTATTCAACATTTCATCATTAACTGTGGTATTAACTGTGAATTTTTCTTAGATGATCTATACCAGATTGAGAAAGCCCCTTCTAATCTTAATTTTCTGAGTGTTTTGATCATGAACGGGTGTTGAATTTTAAGTGCTTTTTCTGGATCTATTAGGATGATAATATAGTTTTTTTTTTCTTTTAGTCTGTTAACATGGTAAATTATATATTATATATTTTTGGATGTTAAATCTAGCTTGGATTCCCAGGATAAATCCAATTTGACCATGCTGTATTATCTTTCTATATATTGCTGGATTCAATTTGCTGAAATTTTATTAAATATTCTTAAGTCTTATGTTCATGAACAGATACTGGTCTGTAAATATCTTTTTTTATAATATCTATTTCATATTTGTCATTAGGATTATACTGGTTTCAAAATGAGCCAAAAAGTGTTCCTTCCTCTATTTTCTGAACAAAATTTATGTAAGATTGGTGTTCATTCTTCCTTAAGTGTTTGATAAATTTGATCATTGAAACAATCTGCCTGGAATTTTCTTCATGGAAAATTTGTTGGTCAAAATTCAACTCTTTTTTTTTTAATAGTAAAGGGCTGGTTAGATTTTGTATTTTATTCAGTTTCAGCTCTGATGAGTTGTATTTTTCAAAAAAATTGTCCATTTTATCTACATTATCCAGTTTTTGGCATAAAATGGTTCATAATATTCTCTTATTATCTGTTTATGTCTATATGATCAGAAATGATCTTCCCTTTTTCGGTGAGTTCCCACAACCCCAATTGGACAGTCTAGTTAAGATATACCCACTGCTGTCGAGTCTTTTCCGACTTATAGTGACCCTATAGGACAAAGTAGAACTGCCCTTTAGGGTTTTCAAGCTGTAAATTTTTACAGAAGAAGACTGCGCATCTTTCTCCCATGGAGCTGATGGTGGATTCCAACCCCTAACCTTTCGGTTAACAACTAAGTACTTTAAGCTACTGTGCCGTCATGGCTTCTTAGTTAAAGTATATATACATATATCTTTTCAAAGAACCAACTTTTGACTTTCTTAATTTTCTCTTTTTTTTTTATTGCCATCTGCTCTTTATAAATTTCTTCTTTTCTTCTACTTCTTTTAAGTTTGTTTTGCTCTTCTTTTTTGGTCTTACTTTCTCTTGGATTAACTGAGTATATGTATATATACATTTATTTTGTTTGTTTTTGGTCATAACTTTGGCAAGTTTATTCTACTTGTGACAAGTAAAAGGAGTCAGCAGGGGACTAAATCTCTCGAAAAGACTGATTTGCCAGAGTCAGGGAGGTCACAGCTTTTATAGTTTAGGGTAGGATAATCACGTCATTTTTATTCATGGGTTTTCTGGGAATAGGCATGGTCTTCTAGGAAGGGGTGTAGTTTATTACAATGAGGTGTGCGCGCATATTTCTTTCAAGATGGAGTCAGTCTTGTTCAGTATAGTGCCTGCCATGTCACTTTTGCACATGTCCAGTCGAGGTCCTTTTGTTAAGATCGTAGTTCAATCCCCTGTGAGGGACTTTTGCTCACTCCTTTCTCTAGTGGAGGTTCATGTAGCGGTCATCCCCTTCTTCACAGCGCATGCTTGGCACCTGATTGCTCAAGAAAAACAGGCTTGTGGTTAAGTGAGCTAAGTAAGCCCTAGTTAATACTGCGGTTAATAGGTTCTTTTCCAGGGTGTGGTGTTCTGCTGTTTGCTCGAGGAGGCTCATGATGTTCTCTCACAAAAATCCTTGCCATTCCACCCTTGTCTCAATTCCTCCCTGAGAGACTTCATACTCTTTATTCTTAAAGGGAACATGGGCAAAGTTCTTTTCTTCCATAACTTCTTCATGCTGGCAAATGGGTGCTGTTCTGCCTATTAGGATAGAAATCTCTCTCTGCCTATTCTAGAGACTCGGGTGTGGCATTAGCCACCATACTAGGGACAGGCTGAAAGCCTTTTAACATCATGATCTTTACCTGGAATTGCTGTATCCTGGAAGTAATACACTTAACTAAGGGATTGAACAAACAGGGCCCAAATAGCAAGATCAAAGTTATCATCACCAAAGGCCCCAGGAGGGGTAAGAACAAAGTGAGAGGTGGTAGGTATCCCTTTATCTGAGACCAAATGTAGCTGGCTAAAACTTGTCTGTTATCTTTTAACCACTTTGCATTTTCTAAGAGGTTTTTGGCACAGAGCTCAACCTCTCCTGAAGAATTAATATACATGTAACATAATGTATTAGCCTGAGCACAAACCCCTCCCTATTCTGGTAGTAGGTAGTCTAAAAGCCATCCTGTGGTCCATGACCATGTTGGCTAGGGAGTCTAGGGACTTCTGGATGGCTAGGAGGCTTCACCCAAAGTCCTCTGCCACGGTTTGGACAACTGCGGTTATGTTAGATATAGTGGCAGCATTGTAGATCATGCCCCCTATCAGTCCACTGATAGCAGCTGTTAGGGCTGTAATTCCTAATGCGATGAGGGTGATAGGCTCTCTCTTTTTCCTCATGACTCCCGTGGTCATCTTTTCATGGGGGGGATAGGCAAGAACACCTGGAGGCTCTTGGGGGCAGGCATTACCTAGCCAATGGCACAACGGCCCTCTACTAATGTTAAATTCAGGTGAGAGAGACTCCAGCTTTTTCCTCTTACGGTAGAACACAGGAAAGCCCATCCTTTCTCAAGGCACAAGAGGTGGGAGTCAGTTTTCCATAAGGACTGATTATCAGTCCTCAGCTCTGGCTGGTGAACCACCCAATAAAAGAACCAATGACTCACATTTACCTGACAGCCTGAATAAAAAACCAAACCAAACCCACTGCTGTCCAGTCGATTCCGACTCTTACCAACCCTATAGGACAGAGTAGAGCTGCCCCATAGAGCTTCCAAGGAGTGCCTGGCAGATCTGAACTGTTCACCTCTTGGTTAGCAGCCATAGTACTTAACCACTATGCCACCAGGGTTTCCACAGCCTCAATAAAAAAAAAAAAAAAAATAGTCAACAATAAATGTTGTCCATTCCTCTGGAAAAGAATGTAATTGGTCCACTGGGCCCAGCTGTTAGATGTGTTGGAATTAATGGTGTAGGGATCCTCCCAACCTAGGTTAATGCCCCCGGGTTGATCTGTGTTCCAAGACTTGTCACCTGGACACTAACGGATAAAGTCTCGGGAGAAGTTCTGGGTGGTGGGCTCAGCATTGGTATACCAGGTAAGATCCATGGATTAGAAGCAAAGACTGACACTACGGTTGCTATATGCCTCTTTTCTATAGCTTTTTACAGGCTGTGGGTCAACTTGAAGGGCTACTATGTCAGTTCTGTTTGGGATCAGAAATAATTTACATCGCACTGTTAGTTGGGTTTCATTTATAGGGATCCCCAGGAGTCTGATGCTCTTACTTCTGTCTCTGAGGTTAGGGTGACACATCCAGCAATTTGAGAGATTAGAGCCTTGGGTAATCCCCTGAGACAACTGAACCAAGGAATTATTCCCCCAGGAACGTCTCCAGCAGGTGACAATCAATCAGACTAAACATGAGGGCTCTTATGGCAGGTGAGCTGAGAAAGTTTTCAGCCTCATGTTTTAACACCAAGGGATGTATCTAGACCCTGAAAAGGAGATTTGACAAGAAAGGATTAAAAAAATAATAAGAAGAAGAAGAGCAAGAGCAGAAATGACTTCTAAGGTAGTAGCCACTCGACTATTGGTATTACTCATCTGTTAGCCGGGGTGGCCTTCTTGAAAAGAAACTTCAGATCTTCCACTGGTTCACATGTGTAGATTGGAGGCTAGTCAGGGCAATCATCACCACCCGGGGTGGGGGGGGGGGGGGAATAAAGTCATATCCTAGAATTATGTACCCAAGGTTCCACTCCTTGGAGTTTTACTGCCAAGGAGGTGGCCAGCACAACTTGGTTGGGCCCATCCCACTCTTTCTGTAGTTGATATATAAGAGATTTTTCTTTCCAAGATTTTGGTAAATTTAGCACAGTGGAAAATTGGGCATCTCCCTGGCACTAACATCAGGAGGGTGTAAGGATTTGGGACTATTGGGTAGATAGACACTACTGCCTCATTTACTGCCCTCAGATACTGCCTCATTTACTGCCCTCAGATCTTGTACAAACCGGTATTTGCCACTTGGCTTTCTTACTGGTAGGATGGGGGTATTGCAAGGAGATTGGCAGGGGTGTATACAGCTTTGCCTAATTAATTTTTGCAGCATGGACAAAATTTCCCTCTGGGCTTCTGGTTTCAAGGGGTATTGTTTCCTCCAAGGGTATTTAACCCCAGGTTTAAAGTTTGATAATTACTGGTGAGACATCTTTTGCCCACCTCAGGGTGGAAGTGTCCTATACTATTGGGTCTACCCAAACTTTTACAGTTAATGTGGTCTCACACTTGGGGTTCTGTCTGTCCTCAACTATAGCAATTAGTAGACTGATGTTTAACACCTCCCCATTTTCAAACCCCCTGAGTTTCTTGTAAGGGAAGAGGGAAGGTAAATTTTCTTACCTTTGGCTCCCCGTCCACCCCTGTAACCGTACAGTCGTGAGTAGAGAGGGGTCCCCTGTGGTGGGTCAAAATAGAGTAGGCGGCTCCAGTATCAAATCAGAATTCAATTTTCCCACCTGCCACATTGATAGCAACCCCAGGCTTCACAGCAGAGATGGCCAACGCATGTCGTTCTAGAGCTGGGCAGTCCTCTGGGCCCCATCAGTCCGGCAGTGTCGCTTGGGTTTGCCCTTTGGGGTGGGGGTTGACCATACGCCCTCCTCTGGGCCACTTGGGACATTCCCTCCATCAATGCCTTTCTTCCTTACAGAAGGTACACTGGTTTGGGCCCAGCCGTGGCATTCACTCTCAGGGTGCTTCAGTCATGGGTCTTCAAGCTTCTTGGGGGTTACCTCGAGGTGATCCTTGGATTATGGTGGCTAACAACTGAGCCTTCTGTCCCATCCTTCTATCTCTTTTCCACCTTCTCTGCTGTGTCCCAGTTATTGAACACCTTGAAGGCCTCCTCCACTAGTCATGAGACCAGGGTCTGTGGGCCTGCCTCTAACTTTTGCAGCTTCCTCCTTATATTTGCCAAAGATTGGGTTATGAAATGCATAGCTATCAATGTTCCCCCCTCAGCTGACTCAGGGTAGGCACTGGTAAATTTCTAAGAGCCTCAGTCAACCTGTTTAAGAATATGGCTGTATTTTCCTTTTTTTCCTGAGTGATTTCCCTGACCTTATCATAATTTATAAAAAAAAAAAAAAAAACTAGTGCCATTATAGGCCTAGTTATATACTTCTTCATATCCTCATCCCATTTAGGCAACAGGACAAGAAAAAGAAAAATTAGTCATGGAGTTCTCTAGGTGAAAGAGGACACAGACAAGGACAGGTCCTCTGCCAAACTTACCACTCCGAAGAGACACCAGATGAATGCGGTCTAGGTGGCCACTTGTCTCTAAGGAGAGGTCAGCAATGAGAGTTCGGTCCCAGATCTATGTCCCCAGACCGTGGAACCAACTACAGGTCCCAGCTCCTGGCTGGCTAACCAAATTTTGTTACTGATATCCAATTGACACAAAAGGTCCTTGTCTGCCCCTGAGTAAGAATACATGAAGGAGACAGAGTTGGTTGTAACTTTGGCAAGTTTGTTTCACTCATGACAAGTAAAATGAGTCAGGGGAGGACTAAGCCTCTGCAAAAGACTGATTCCTAACTGAGTATCTTTTAAAATTACATTTAGTGATTGTTCTAGGGATTACAATGTAGATGTTTAATTTGTTACAACCTACTTAACGTTAAAATTGTAGCAATTAAAATAGTAACATTTCCGCTGGATAAAATCATTTATTCTTTATCATGCCTTGTATACAATAGTTGTCTTTTGCATTATATCCGCATACTTTATAAATCCCAGAATACAATGTTACAAACATAACTTATACAATAATATGAATCTTAAAGGAATTCAAGGAAAAATAGCCTTTTATATTTACCTACCTATTTACCGTTTAAACTGTTCTTTTTTTTTTTTTTACTGTATTTTAAGTGAAAGTTTACAAACCAAGTCAGTCTCTCACACAAAAACTTATGCACACCTTGCTGCATACTCCCAGTTACTCTCCCCACAATGAGACAGCCTACTCCCTCCCTCCACTCTCTCTTTTCATGTCCATTTCGCCAGCCTCCAACCCTCTACCCTCTCATCTCCCCTCCAGGCAGGAGATGCCAACATAGTCTCAAGTGTCCACCTGATCCAAGACGCTCACTCCTCACCAGCACCCCTCTCCAACCTATTGTCCAGTCCAATCCCTGTCTGAAAAGTTGGCTTTGGGAATGGTTCCTGTCCTCGGCCAACAGAAGGTCTGCGGGTCATGACCACCGGGGTCCTTCTAGTCTCAGTCAGACCATTAAGTCTTGTCTTTTTACTAGAATTTGGAGTCTGCATCCCACTGCTCTCCTGCTCCCTCAGGGGTTCTCTATTGCATTCCTTGTCCAGACAGTCATCAGTTGTAGCCGGGCACCATCTAGCTCTTCTGATCTCAGGCTGATGTAGTCTCTAGTTTATGTGGCCCTTTCTGTCTCTTGGGCTCGTAATCGCCTTGTGTCCTTGGTGTTCTTCGTTCTCCTTGGCTCCAAGTAGGTTGAGATAAATTGATACATCTTAGATGATCGCTTGCTAGTGTTTAAGACCCCAGACACCACTCTCCAAAGTGGGATGCAGAATGTTTTCTTATTAGATTTTATTACACCAATTGACTTAGATGTCCCCTGAAACCATGGCCCCCAAACCCCTGCCCCTGCTACGCTGGCCTTCAAAGCATTCAGTTTATTCTGGAAACTTCTTTGCTTTTCATTTAGCCCAGCTGTGCTGACCTTGCCTGTATTATGTGTTGTCTTTCCTGTCACCTAAAGCAATTCTTATCTACTGTCTAATTAGGGAATACCCCCACCCACCCTCCCTCCATCCCCCCTTCATAACCATCAAAGAATATTTTCTTCTCTGTTTAAACTATTTCTTGAGTTCTTATAATAGTGGTCTTATACAATATTTGTCCTTTTGCAACTGACTAATTTCACTCAGCCCAATGCCTTCCAGCTTCTTCCATGTTATAAAATGTTTCACAGATTCATCACTGTTCTTTATTGATGCATAGTATTGCATTGTGAGAATGTACCATAATTTATTTATCCATTAATCCGTTGATGGGCACCTTCGTTGCTTCCATCTTTTTGCTAATGTAAACAGTGTTGCAATGAACATGGGTGTGCATATATCTGTTCGTGTAAAAGCTCTTATTTCTCTAGGATATATCTCAAGGAATAGAATTACTGGATTGTATGGTAGTTCTCTTTCTAGCTTTTTAACAAAACGCCAAACCAATTTCCAAAATGGTCGTACCATTTTACAGTCCCACCAGGAGTGTAGAAGTGTTCCAATCTCTCCACAGCCTCTCCAACATTTATTGTTTTGTGTGTTTTGGATTAATGCCAGCCTTGTTGGAGTGAGATGGAATCTCATTGTAGTTTAGATTTGCATTTCTCTACTGGCTAATGACCATGAGCATTTCCTCATGTATCTGTTAACTACCTGAATGTCTTCTTTAGTGAAGTGTCTGTTCATATCTTTTGCCCATTTTTCAATTAGGTTATTTGTCTTTTTGCAGTTGAGTTTTTTCAGTATCATGCAGATTTTAGAGATTAGGTACTGATCAGAAATGTCATAGCTAAAAACTTTTTCCCAGTCTGTAGGTAGCCTTTTTACTCTTTTGGAGAAGTCTTTGGATGAGCATAGGTGTTTGATTTTTAGGAGCTCCCAGTTATCTAGTTTCTCTTCTGCATTCTTAATAATGTTTTGTATACTGTTTATGCCATGTATTAGGGCTCCTAGGGTTGTCCCTATTTTTCCTTCCATGATCTTTATCATTTCAGATTTTATGTTTAGGTCTTTAATCCATTTTGAGTTAGTTTTTGTGCATGGTGTGAGGTATGGGTCTTGTTTCATTTTTTTTGCAAATGGATATCCAGTTATGCCAGCACCATTTCTAAAAAGACTGTCTTTTCCCCCATTCAGCTTCTTTGGGGCCTATGTCAAATATGAACTGCTCATATGTGGATGGATTTATGTCTGGATTTTCAATTCTGTTCCACTGGTCTACATATCTGTTGTTGTACCAGTACCAGGCTGTTTTGACTACTGTGGCAGTACAATAGGTTCTAAAATCAGATAAAGTAAGGCCTCCCACTTTGTTCTTCTTTTTCAGTAATGCTTTAATTATCCAGGGCCTCTTTCCCTTCCATATGAAATTGGTGATTTGTTTCTCCACCTCATTAAAGAATGTCTTTGGAATTTGGATCAGAATTGCATTAAATGTATAGATCGCTTTTGGTAGAATAGACATTTTTATACTGTTAAATCTTCCTATCCACGAGCAAGGTATGTTTTTCCACTTATGTAAGCCTCTTTTGGTTTCTTGCAGAAGTGTATTGTAGTTTTCTTTGCATAAGTCTTTTACATCTCTGGTAAGATTTATTACTAAGTATTTTATCTTCTTGAAGGCTACTGTAAATGGCATTGATTTGGTGATTTCCTCTTCGATGTTCTTTTTGTTGGTGTAGAGGAATCCAACTGATTTTTGTTTGTTTGTCTTGTATCCCGACACTCTGCCTAACTCTTCTATTGGTTTCAGTAGTTTTCTTGAGGATTCCTTAGGGTTTTCTGCGTATAAGATCTTGTCATCTGCAAATAGAGATAATTTTAATTCTTCCTTGCCAACCTGGATGCCCTTTATTTCTTTTTCTAGCCTAATTGCTCTGAATAGGACCTCCAGCACAATGTTGAATAAGAGCGGTGATAAAGGGCATCCTTGTCTTGTTCTTGTTCTCAAGGGGAATGCTTTCAGGCTCTCTCCATTTAGGATGATGTTGGCTGTTGGCTTTGTGTAAATGCCCTTTATTATGTTGAGGAATTTTCCTTCTATTCCTATTTTGCTGAGAGTTTTTATCATGGATGGGTGTTGAACTTTCTCAAATGCCTTTTCTACATCAATTGATAAAATCATGTGATTCTTGTCTTTTGTTTTATTTATGTGGTGGATTACATTGTTTTTCTAATGTTCAACTATCCCTGCACACCTGGTATCAATCCCATTTGGTCAAGGTGAATTATTTTTTTGATATGTTGTTGAATTCTATTGGCTAGAATTTTATTGAGGATTTTTGCGTCTAAGTTCATGAGGGATACAGGTCTGTAATTTTCTTTTCTTTTTTTTTTTTTGTGGTGTCTTTACCTGGTTTTGGTATCAGGGATATGGTGGGGTCATAGAATGAGTTTGGGAGTATTTCTTCATTTTCTATGCTCTGAAATACCTTTAGTAGTAGTGGTGTTAACTCTTCTCTGAAAGGTTGGTAGAACTCTGCAGTGAAGCCGTCCAGACCAGGGCTTTTTTTTTTTGTTGGGAGTTTTTTGATTACCTTTTCAATCTCTTCTTTTGTTATGGTTCTATTTAGTTGCTCTACCTCTGTTTGTATTTGTTTAGGTAGGTAGTGTGTTTCTAGGAATTCATCCATTTCTTCTAGGTTTTCAAATTTCTTAGAGTACAATTTTCAGAGTAACCTGATATGATTCTTTTAATTTCAGTTGGGTCTGTTGTAATATTGCCCATCTCATTTCTTATTCAGGTTATTTGCTTCCTGTCCTGTTTTTCTTTTGTCAGTTTGGCCAGTGGTTTATCAATTTTATTGATTTTTTTCAAAGAACCAGCTTTTGGTCTTGTTAATTCTTTCAATTGTTTGTCTGTTTTCTGTTTCATTTAATTCTGCTCTGATTTTTATTATTTGTTTTCTTCTGGTGCCTGAGGGTTTCTTTTGCTTCTCTCTTCCTATTTGTTCAAGTTGTAGGGATAATTCTTTGATTTTGGCCCTTTCTTCTTTTTGGATGTGTGCATTTATTCATGTAAATTGGCCTCAGAACACTGCTTTTGCTGTGTTCCAAAGGTTCTGGTAGGAAGTGTTTTTATTTTCATTGGATTCTATGAATTTCTTTATTCTATCCTTAATGTCTTCTATACTCCAGTCATTTTTGAGCAGGGTATTGTTCAGTTTCCAAGTGTTTGATTTCTTTTCCCTGATTTTCTGTTATTGATTTCCACTTTTATGGCCTTATGGTCAGAGAAGATGCTTTGTAATATTTCAATGTTTTGAATTCTGCTAAGGCAAGGCTTGCTTTATGACCTAATATGTGGTCTATTCTAGAGAGTGTTCCATGTGCACTAGAAAAGAAAGTACACTTGTTTGCTGTTGGGTGGAGTGTTCTGTATATGTCTATGAGGTCAAGTTGGTTGATTGTGGCATTTAGAACTTCCATGTCTTTATTGAGCTTCTTTCTGTATATCCTGTCTTTTACCAAAAGTGGTGTGGTAAAGTCTCCTACTATTATTGTAGAGCTGTCTATCTCACATTTCAACGCTTTTAGTTTTATGTATCTTGCAGCCCTGTCATTGGGTGAATAAATAATATGGTTATATCTTCCTGGTATATTGTCCGTTTAATCATTGTATAGTGTCCTTATTTTTTATGATGGATTTAGCTTTAAAGTCTATTTTGTCAGAAATTAATATTGCCACTCCTGCTCTTTTTTTGATTGTTGTTTGCTTGATATTTTTTTCCATCCTATGAGTTTTAGTTTGTTTGTGTCTCCAAGGTTCGTCTCTTGTAGACAGCATATAGATGGATTGTGTTTTTTAACCCATTCTGCCACTCTCTGTCTCTTTATTGGTGCATTTAGTCCATTTACATCCAGCGTAGTTATGGATAGGTATGAATTTAGTACTACCATTTTGATTTCTTTTTTTGTGTGTTGTTGACAGTTTCTTTTTCCCACTTAATTTTATCTGCTGAGTAGATTATCTTTATATATTGTCCTTTCCACATACTCATTGTTGTTGATTTTGTTTCTGCTGAGTCTCTATTTTTTTCTTGTATTTTATTTTGATGAGTAGGATAGTTGGTTTCCTTTGTGGCTATCTTATTATTTAGCCTTATTTTTCTAAATTTAAACCTAACTTCTATATCTTTGTATCGCCATACCTTCCTCTCCATATGGAAGGTCTATGATTACATTTCTTAGTCCCTCTTTATTATTTTAATGTTGTCTTCTTTTATGTAATAACATCGCTGTTACCTTGTTTTGAGCTTTTTTTTTTTTTTTTTTTAATCTTGTTTTGTTTTTTGGATTTCCCTGTCTGGGTTGACTTCCGATTGCTCTGCCCAGTGTTCTAGTCTTGGGTTGATACCTGATATTATTGATTTTCTAACCGAAGAACTCTCTTTAGTATTTCTTCTAGTTTTGGTTTTGTTTTTACAAATTCCCTAAACTTTTGTTTATCTGGAAATGTCCTAATTTTACCTTCATATTTAAGAGACAGTTCTGATGGATATACAATTCTTGGCAGGCAATTTTTTTCCTTCAGTTTTTTAAGTAAGTCATCCCATTGCCTTCGTGCCTGCATGGTTTCTGCCAAGTAGTCTGAGTTTATTCTTATTGGCTCTCCTTCGTAGGTGACTTTTTGTTTATCCCTCACTGCTCTTACAATTCTCTCTTTATCTTTCGTTTTGGGAAGTTTGACTATAATATGTCTTGGTGGCTTTCCTTTAGATCTACCTTATGTGGAGTTCAATGAGCATCTTGGATAGATATCTTCTCATCTTTCACGATAACAGGGAAGTTTTCTGCCAACAGAGCTTCAACAATTCTCTGTGTATTTTCTATTATCCCTCCCTGTTCTGGTACTCCAATCACTCGTAGGTTATTTCTCTTGATAGAGTCCCACATGGTTCTTAAGGTTTCTTCAGTTTTTTAATATTCTTTTATTTGATTTTTCTTCAGATATATTAGTGCCAAGTGATTTATCTTCAGGCTCAGAAATTATGGCTTCTACTTGCTCAATTCTGCTCCTCTGACTTTCTATTGAGTTGTCTACTTCTGTAATTTTATTGTTAATCTTCTGAATTTCTGATTGCTGTCTGTGGATTTTTCCAGCTTATTAAATTTTTCATTATGTTCCTGAATAATCTTTCTAATTTCTTCAATTGCTTTATCTGGTGTGTTCCTTGGCTTGTTCTGCATATTGCCTCATTTCCTTCCTGATGTCTTGAAGGGTTCTGTATATTAAACTTTTGTATTCTACATCTGATAATTCCAGTAATGCACTTTAATCTAGAAGATCCCTGGATTCTTTGTTTTGAGAGCCTGTTGAGGTGATCATGGTCTGTTTCTTTACGTGACTTGATATTGATTATTTTCTCCAAGCCATGTATGAGTTATTGTATTAGTTTATGTTTGCTTACTGTGTCATAGCTTCTTGCTTTGTTTTTGTTTTGATATGCCCAGATGGGTTGCTTGAGTGAGCTAGCTTGATTATTTTCCCCTTTGGAGCTCTGACTTCCTGTCCCCAGATGGCTAGAACTTTTATCAGGTATATCAGTCTAGGAGTCCATTCAGTTTTCTTGTATGAATTCAGCTCAGGTGTCCAGGTAGCTGATCATCAAGTACATGGTACAGGCTCTGTCCTACAGTCTTAGAGGGGCAGGGGTGATTGTTGTATATACCAGTATCTGGTTGCAGCAGGGGTTCACGCTCTGAAGAAGGCGGGGGTTGAGAACTGACCCCCGAGTGTCTGAAGAAAGCACATCCCTTTTACCTAGAACGTGCAGGTGGGTGGGTTCTACAGAGGGATCACAGGCACCCAAAGTTTTTGGCTGTAAGGACTGGGAGGTACCAGTTATCCTTGGACCCCTGTCGTGGGTGGCTGGGCAACCTGAGTGGAGCTACCAGTCCTTAGGCCCCTGATGTGGGTAGGTGAGGACCCTGTTAAATAGGCAAAGCAGTGTCAAACATCAAACACCCACCTCTCCCCTATACAGCTGAAATGGTTGGAGTCTGCCAACAAGGGCCTATTCTCCGGAAATAGGCCCACACATGTCCATGCAGAGGGGAAAGGTGCTCAAAGTCCACAGACAGTTTTTGCCTGGGCAGGAGCCGCTTCTCTTCTGAGCTCCCCCCAGTTAGTGGAGCTGACAAATTATCTTTTCTCCCCAATGTAATTTTTTTTCCTTCTCCATGGCCGGGAGGATGGTTCTAGGCGCTCAACAGTGCCTGTCTCAGGCCCAGGGAATTCAGCTGCTGAAGCTGGCTTGAGCGTGGGGGGTGCGGTAAAATATACGCAAGTACTTATCTTTTGCTGAGAGCACCGTTATTCTCTGGTTCCGGCGGTGTGAGTAGGCTGTGTGGCTGGCTGCTTCTCCCTGAGGAAACTGCGGCCGAACGCTAGCACCAGCCCACCACCGCCACTCCAGGAATGGTGCCTGAGGGCTACCCGCGATTTAGGTCTGGTAACTCTTCTCCACTTCTGAACGGTCTCTTCCTCCCCCTGCCCCTCTGTTCGTTTTCTAAGCTTGCCTTTGGTGCTCAGGGCTCCTAGCTTGTCATAAATATACTTGTTTCAGTTGTGTTTTTGGGTCTTTGTTGTAAAGAGGGCTCACTGGAAGCATTTCTCTATTCCGCCATCTCGGCTCCACCTCCTAAAGTGCTCTTAATTCCTTTCTTAAATGGTATCAGTAAAGCTGTACTGGTGAAAGTTGTCTTTGTTTATCTAAAAAATATCTTTAGTTGCCTTCATTCTTGAAGGGTATTCTTGATGGATATAGTATTCTGGTTTGATTTTTTTTTTTCTTGCAACACTTGTTTCAGATCTTGTTTTACTGTCTTGTGACTTACATAGTTTTTGATCCAAATAGAATGGTCATTCATATTGTTCTTCCCTGTGTGTAATATGCTATTTTTCTCTGATTACATTCAAAATTATCTTTATCTTGTTGCCCCCCAGTGGTTACACTATGATATGCCTCAGTGTACTTATGTGTGTATTTATCCTGCTTGGGGTTTGCTGGGTTTCTTGAATCTGTTAAGATTTATGTCTTTCAATAAATCTAGCAAGGGTTCAGCCATTATTTCCTCAGATAACTTTTCTGCCTCATTATCTTGCTTTTCTCCCCCTGTGACACCAATTACATGTATATTGAATATTTTCCTATTTTCCCACAGGTTACCAAATCTTTGGTTTTTATTTTATGTATCTCTGTATATATATCTCTCTAACACTCTGGTTTCTCTCCAGAACGTACTAGCCTCTGGTCTTTTACCAAAGACTTCTGGAGATACAATGATCATGAGTAATTTTTTAAATCCCTGGTAGCATAGTGGTTAAGAGCTATGGCTGCTAACCAAAAGGTCACCAGTTCAAATCCACCAGGCGCTCCTTGGAAACTCTGTGGGGCAGTTCTGCTCTGTCCTGTAGTTTCACTATGAGTCAGAATCAACTCAATGGGGTTTTTTTGTTTTTTGTTTATGTATATATCTACTCTTTGGTTTTGTTTGGGTTTTTTACTCTTTGGTTATGCAGGTTACCAAATTATTGGTTTTTATTTTATATTTCTCTTTATAAACCAGTTGCCATCAAGTCAGTTCTGACTCATAGTGACTCTATAGGACAGAGTAGAACTGCCCCATAGGGGTTTCAAGAAGAAGCTGGTGGTTTCAAACTTCTGATTTTTTGATTAGCAGCCATAGCTCTCAACCAGTGTGCCACCAATGTGCCATTTCTCTATATATGTATCTATACATCAGTCTTTCTTTTGTCATCTCCAATTTTCCATTGAGCTAATTCAGGGAATTTTTTATTTCTCATATTTTTAAATTCTAGAATTTCCATTTTGTTCTTATAGTTTTTATTTCTCTGCTAAGATTTCATGTTTGTTTATTCATTATAAGTAAATCTTCCTTAATATCTTTTAGCATAGTTAAAATAACTGCTTTAAAATCCATGTCTGATAATTCCAACGTGTGAGTCATCTCTAGTTTGGTCTCTTATGTCTTGGTCATATTTTCTTAATTTGTATGTCTTGTACTTTTGGATTGTGTCCTAAACATTGTGATTTATTTTGATTCTAGATTCTGTTATGCTTTTCTGAAATGCATCATTATTATTATTGTTAATAGGTAGTTAACTTGGCTGAACTAAAACTCGTAAGTCTGTCTTTCTTGATGTGAGAAGTAGCTCAAATCTCTGTTCAATTATATTAGATTTGGTTGGGCTGCTTAAATAGGGTATATACACAGAATTTAGGGCTTCCACCTCTGTATCTCTCCTTCCCAGGATTTCCCCTCTACTTCCCATTAGCTGTGAAACACTGCTTCTTGTTCTTTAAGCCAGTAAAATTGTGAACATCATATCTGAGATTTAGCTACCCAGCTTAGAGCCTTGTAGAATCTGCCTTTAGGCCAAAGGTCTTTTTTAAAAAATGGGGAACTCATTCAGTGCAATTATCTTTTTCCATGTGTTGATTCCACTCAAGTTTCTTCCTACCTTCCATTCCTCCCCAGGTCTTTTGGATATTTTTTTTTTTTTTAATTAATTTTTATTAAGCTTCAAGTGAACATTTACCATTCCAATCAGTCTGTCACATGTAGGTTTACATACATCTTACTCCCTTCTCCCACTTGCTCTCCCCCTATTGAGTCAGCCCTTTCAGTCTCTCGTTTCGTGCCAATTTTGCCATCTTCCCTCTCTCTCTATCTTCCCATCCCCCCTCCATTCAAGAGTTGCCAACACACTCTCCAGGGTCCACCTGATTTAATTAGCTCACTCTTCATCAGCATCTCTCTCCCCCCCACCGACCAGTCCTTTTCATGCCTGATGATTTGTCTTCGGGGATGGTTCCTGTCCTGTGCCATCAGAAGTTCTGGGGAACATTGTCTCTGGGATTCCTCTAGTCGCAGTCATACCATTAGGTATGGTCTTTTCATGAGAATTTGGGGTCTGTATCCCATTGGTCTCCTGCTCCCTCAGGAGTTGTCTGTTGTGCTCCCTGGCAGGGCAGACATCGATTGTGGCCGGGCACCAACTAGTTCTTCTGGTCTCAGGATAATGTAGGTCTCTGGTTCATGTGGCCCTTTCTGTCTCTTGGGCTCTTAGTTGTCGTGTGACCTTGGTGTTCTTCCTTTGCCTTTGCTCCAGATGGGTTGAGACCAATTGATGCATCTTAGATGGCCACTTGTTGGCATTTAGGACCCCAGGCGCCACAATTCAAAGTGGGATGCAGAATGTTTTCATAATAGAATTATTTTGCCCATTGACTTAGAAGTCCCCTCAAACCAAGTTCCCCAGACCCCAGCCCCTGCTCCGCTGACCTTTGAAGCTTTCATTTTATCCCGGAAACCTCCTTGCTTTTAGTCCAGTCCAATTAGGCTGACCTTCCTTGTATTGAGTGTTGTCTTTCCCTTCACCCAAAGCAGTTCTTATCTACAGATTGATCAATAAAAAGCCCTCTCCCTCCCTTCCTCCCTCCCTCCCCCCTTTGTAACCACAAAAGTATGTGTTCTTCTCAGTTTTTTCTATTTCTCAAGATCTTATAATAGTGGTCTTATACAATATTTGTCCTTTTGCAACTGACTCATTTCGCTCAGCATAATGCCTTCCAGATTCCTCCATGTTATGAAATGTTTCAGAGATTCCTCACTGTTCTTTATCGATGCGTAGTATTCCATTGTGTGAATATACCACAATTTATTTACCCATTCAGCCGTTGATGGACACCTTGGTTGCTTCCAGCTTTTTGCTATTGTAAACAGAGCTACAATAAACATGGGTGTGCATATATCTGTTTGTGTGAAGGCTCTTGTATCTCTAGGGTATATTCCGAGGAGTGGGATTTCTGGGTTGTATGGTAGTTCTATTTCTAACTGTTTAAGATAATGCCAGATGGATTTCCAAAGTGGTTGTACCATTTTACATTCCCACCAGCAGTGTATGAGAGTTCCAATCTCTTCGCAGCCTCTCCAACATTTATTATTTTGTGTTTTTTGGATTAATGCCAGTCTAGTTGGTGTGAGATGGAATCTCATCGTAGTTTTAATTTGCATTTCTCTAATGGCTAATGATCGGGAGCATTTTCTCATGTATCTGTTAGCTGCCTGAATATCTTCTTTAGTGAAATGTGTGTTCATATCCTTTGCCCACTTCTTGATTGGGTTGTTTGTCTTTTTGTGGTTAAGTTTTGACAGAATCATGTAGATTTTAGAGATCAGGCGCTGGTCTGAGATGTCATAGCTGAAAATTCTTTCCCAGTCTGTAGGTGGTCTTTTTACTCTTTTGGTGAAGTCTTTAGATGAGCATAGGTGTTTGATTTTTAGGAGCTCCCAGTTATCTGGTTTCTCTTCATCATTTTTGGTAAGTTTTGTATTCTGTTTATGCCCTGTATTAGGGCTCCTAGGGTTGATCCTATTTTTTCTTCCATGATCTTTATCGTTTTAGTCTTTATATTTAGGTCTTTGATTCACTTGGAGTTACTTTTTGTGCATGGTGTGAGGTATGGGTCCTGTTTCATTCTTTTGCAAATGGATATCCAGTTATGCCAGGACCATTTGTTAAAAAGACTATCATTTCCCCAATTGACTGACACTGGTCCTTTGTCAAATATCAGCTGCTCATACGTGGATGGATTTATATCTGGGTTCTCAATTCTTTTCCATTGGACTATGTGCCTGTTGTTATACCAGTACCAGGCTGTTTTGACTACCGGAGCTGTATAATAGGTTCTGAAATCAGGTAGAGTGAGGCCTCCCACTTTCTTCTTCTTTTTCAGTAATGCTTTGCTTATCTGGGGCTTCTTTCCCTTCCATATGAAATTGGTGATTTGTTTCTCTATCCCCTTAAAATATGACATTGGAATTTGGATTGGAAGTGCGTTATATGTATAGATGGCTTTTGGTAGAATAGACATTTTTACTATGTTAAGTCTTCCTATCCATGAGCAGGGTATGTTTTTCCACTTAAGTACATCCTTTTGAATTTCTTGTAGCAGAGTTTTATAGTTTTCTTTGTATAGGTCTTTTACATCCTTGGTAAGATTTATTCCTAAGTATTTTATCTTCTTGGGGGCTACTGTGAATGGTATTGATTTGGTGATTTCCTCTTCGGTGTTCTTTTTGTTGATGTAGAGGAATCCAAGTGATTTTTGTATGTTTATTTTATAACCTGAGACTCTTCCAAACTCTTCTATTAGTTTCAGTAGTTTTCTGGAGGATTCCTTAGGGTTTTCCATGTATATGATCATGTCTTCTGCAAATAGTGATAGCTTTACTTCCTCCTTACCAATCTGGATACCCTTTATTTCTTTGTCTAGCCTAATTGCCCTGGTTAGGACTTCAAGTACGATGCTGAATAAGAGCGGTGATAAAGGGCATCCTTGTCTGGTTCCTGTTCTCAAGGGAAATGCTTTCAGGTTCTCTCCATTTAGAGTGATATTGGCTGTTGGCTTTGCATAGATGCCCTTTATTATGTTGAGGAATTTTCCTTCAATTCCTATTTTGGTTAGAGTTTTTATCATAAATGGGTGTCGAACTTTGTCAAATGCCTTTTCTGCATCTATTGATAAGATCATGTGGTTTTTGTCTTTTGTTTTATTTATGTGATGGATTACATTAATGGTTTTTCTGATATTAAACCAGCCTTGACCTGGTATAAATCCCACTTGATCAGGGTGAATTATTTTTTTGATGTGTTGTTGGATTCTATTGGCTAGAATTTTGTTGAGGATTTTTGCATCTATGTTCATGAGGGATATAGGTCTGTAATTTTCTTTTTTTGTAATGTCTTTACCTGGTTTTGGTATCAGGGAGATGGTAGCTTCATAGAATGAGTTGGGTAGTATTCCGTCTTTTTCTATGCTTTGAAATACCTTCAATAGTAGTGGTGTTAAGTCTTCTCTGAAGGTTTGGTAGAACTCTGCAGTGAAGCCGTCTGGGCCAGGACTTTTTTTTTTTTTGGAAGTTTTTTTATTACCGTTTCAATCTCTTTTTTTGTTATGGGTCTATTTAGTTGTTCTACTTCTGAATGTGTTAGTTTAGGTAGGTAGTATTTTTCCAAGAATTTATCCATTTCTTCTAGGTTTTCAAATTTGTTAGAGTACAATTTCACGTAGTAATCTGAAATGATTCTTTTAATTTCATTTGGCTCTGTTGTGATGTGGTCCTTCTCGTTTCTTATTCGGGTTATTTGTTTCCTTTCCTGTATTTCTTTAGTCAGTCTAGCCAATGGTTTATCAATTTCGTTAATTTTTTCAAAGAACCAGCTTTTGGCTTTGTTAATTCTTTCAATTGTTTTTCTGTTCTCTAATTCATTTAGTTCAGCTCTAATTTTTATTATTTGTTTTCTTCTGGTGCCTGATGGGTTCTTTTGTTGCTCACTTTCTATTTGTTCAAGTTGTAGGGACAGTTCTCTGCTTTTGGCTCTTTCTTCTTTTTGTATGTGTGCATTTATCGATATAAATTGGCCTCTGAGCACTGCTTTTGCTGTGTCCCAGAGGTTTTGATAGGAAGTATTTTCATTCTCGTTGCTTTCTAAGAATTTCCTTATTCCCTCCTTGATGTCTTCTATAACCCAGTCTTTTTTCAGGAGGGTATTTTTCATTTTCTAAGTATTTGATTTCTTTTCCCTAGTTTTTCTGTTATTGATTTCTAGTTTTATTGCCTTGTGGTCTGAGAAGATGCTTTGTAATATTTCGATGTTTTGGATTCTGCAAAGATTTGTTTTTTGACCTAATATGTGGTCTATTCTAGAGAATGTTCCATGTGCACTAGAAAAGAAAGTATATTTTGCAGCAGTTAGGTGGAGAGTTCTGTATAAGTCAATGAGGTCAAGTTGGTTGATTGTTGTAAGTAGGTCTTCCGTGTCTCTATTGAGCTTCTTACTGGATGTCCTGTCCTTCTCCAAAAGTGGTATGTTGAAGTCTCCTACTATAAATGTGGAGGTGTCTATCTCACTTTTCAGTTCTGTTAAAATTTGATTTATGTATCTTGCAGCCCTGTCATTGGGTGCATAAATATTTAATATGGTTATGTCTTCCTGATCAATTGTCCCTTTTATCATTATATAGTGTCCTTCTTTATCCTTTGTGGCGGATTTAAGTCTAAAGTCTATTTTGTCAGAAATTAATATTGCTACTCCTCTTCTTTTTTGCTTATTGTTTGCTTGATATATTTTTTTCCATCCTCCTGAGTTTTAGTTTGTGTCTCTAAGTCTAAGGTGTGTCTCTTGTAGGCAGCATATAGATGGATCGTGTTTCTTTATCCAGTCCGTGACTCTCTGTTTCTTTATTGGTGCATTTAGTCCATTTACATTCAGCGTAATTATAGATAAATAAGTTTTTAGTGCTGTCTTTTTGATGCCTTTTCATGTGTGTTGTTAGCCATTTCATTTTTCCACATGCTATTTTGTGCTGAGACGTTTTTCTTAGTACCTTGTGAGATCTTCATTTTCATAATGTTTAACTTTGTGTTTGTTGAGTCGTTACGTTTTTCTTGGCTTTTTTCTTGAGTTATGGAATTGGTATTCCTTTTTGTGGTTACCTTATTATTTACGCCTATTTTTCTAAGTAAAAACCTAACTTGTATCCTTCTATATCGCCTTGTATCACTCTCCATCTGGCAGTTCAATGCCTCCTATATTTAGTCCCTCTTTTTGATTATTGTGTTCATTTATCTATTGATTTCCATGATTTCCTGTTATGTGTATTATTTTGTTTATTTATTTATTTTTTAGAATTAGTCTTAATTTGTTTGTTTTTGTGCTTCCCTATTTGAGTTGCATTGATATCAGGACGTTCTGTTTTGTGACCTTGTATTGTGCTGGTACCTGATATTATTGGTCATCTGGCCAAACAATCTCCTTTAGCATTTCTTGCAGTCTTGGTTTAGTTTTTGCAAATTCTCTAAACTTGTGTTTATCTGTAAATATCTTAATTTCTCCTTCATATTTCAGAGAAAGTTTTGCTGGATATATGATCATTGGCAGTTTTTCTCGTTCAGTGCTCTGTATACGTCCTCCCGTTCCCTTCTTGCCTGCATGGTTTCTGCTGAGTAGTCTGAACTTATTCTTATTGATTCTCCCTTGAAGGAAACCTTTCTTTTCTCCCTGGCTGCTTTTAAAATTTTCTGTTTGTCTTTGGTTTTGCCAAGTTTGATGATAATATGTCTTGGTGTTTTTCTTTTTGGATCAATCTTCAATGGGGTTCGATGAGCATCTTGGATAGATATCCTTTCATCTTTCATGATGTCAGGGAAGTTTTGTGTCAGGAGTTCTTCAAGTATTTTCTCTGTGTTTTCTGTCCCCCCTCCCTGTTCTGGGACTCCAATCACTCGCAAGTTATCCTTCTTGATAGAGTCCCACATGATTCTTAGGGTTTCTTCATTTTTTTTAATTCTTTTATCTGATTTTTTTTCATCTATGTTGGTGTTGATTCCCTGGTCCTCCAGAAGTCCCAGTCTACATTCTAATTGCTCGAGTCTGCTCCTCTGACTTTCTATTGCGTTGTCAAATTCTGTAGTTTTATTGTTAATCTTTTGGATTTCTACATGCTGTCTCTCTATGGATTCTTGCAACTTATTAATTTTTCCACTATGTTCTTGAATAATCTTTTTGAGTTCTTCAACAGTTTTATCAGTGTGTTCGTTGGCTTTTTCTGCATTTATCCTAATTTCATTTGTGATATCTTTAAGCATTCTGTAAATTAGTTTTTTATATTCTGTATCTGATAATTCCAGGATTGTATCTTCATTTGGGAAAGATTTTGATTCTTTTGTTTGGGGGGTTGGAGAAGCTGTAATGGTCTGTTTCTTTATGTGGTTTGATATGGACTGCTGTCTCCGAGCCATCACTGGGAAATTAGATTTTCCAGGTAATCAGGTAAAAAAAATGCAGTCAGATCCCTATCTGAATTCTCCCTCTGGCTCCGGGTATTCGGATGTTAATGGAGCTGCCTGGGGAGGGTAGGGGAGGGATCAGAGAGCTAAGAGTGTAACACCACAGAATATAGAGCTGATCACCGCGTTCACGCTCCGCCCCCGTCCACCAAAATCCGGGCAGGACGGCTCCCCGGTTTGAACGTTACTCTCCCCGCTCGGAGACCAGTCACTTCCTCCCGGGGACTTCTCCCTCCGGTGCGTGGCACCGCTCGTGTGAACTGGGTGGGCGTTACCCGCACGACCAGGTGGGCCCACCCCCTGGGTCAATTCAGGGGAATATAATTGGACTCCACGCTCACGCCCTGCCCGCTTTCACCAAAATCCCAGCGGGACGGCTCCCCGGCTGGGACGCTGCTCTCCCTGCTCCAAGACCAGTCACTTCCTCCCGGGGACTTCTCCCTCCGGTGCGTCGCGGCACAGGTGCGAACTGGGTGGGCGTCCCCCCGCAAGAATGTGTGGGCCCCGCCCCGGGGTCGCTTTAGGGAAATATAGCTGACCCCCCCGCTCGCGTCCCCCCCGCTTCCCGCCAAACTTCCGGCCGGACGGCTCCCCGGCTGGGACGCTGCTCTCCCCGCTCCAAGATCAGTCACTGCCTCCCGGGTGCTTCTCCCTCAGGCTGCGTGGATAGTTATTTTTTAATATTTTGTCTAGAATTTTTATTTTTTATCTGCAGAAGTATTGGTCTCATAGGAGCCAGTTCTCCATTACCAGAAGCCACAGATTTGATATGTTTTTTAAAGTAATGTTTTATCTTTAGTATTACCCACATTATTAAATATTTTTCACATTTAAATACCTGCGTAATATTACATCAAACAAATGTTTCGTAACTTACTCTTTCCTCTTCAGTTGGCCATCTAGATATTTCCAGTGTTCTTTACTGATGTGAATTGTGACAGACATTTTAGTGCATTGAAGCTTTTCCATATTTTGGGTTTCTTAATAGGTTACATTACTCCAAGAACAATTTCCAAATCAAAGGACAGCAACATTTTTTATTGTTGTTGATACTGCTTGCCAAATGCTTTTCCAATGCGTCTTTCAAAACCAATATATACCCCTGGTATAGATTGAATTGTGTCCCCAAAAATATGTGTTGTATATCTTAACCTCTATGCCTATGATTATAATCCTATTGGGAATGTGTCATCTTTGTTATGTTAATGAGACAGGATTAGTGTAGGGTGTGTTCTTAGTTAATTTCTTTTGAGATATAAAAGAGATTAAACAAGCAAGCAAGAGAAGCAGAGAAGGGGAAAGAGGGACACCAAGCCAAACGAAGATTTCCCAGGAGCAGAAGCTCAAAAGAGACAAGGGCTTTCCACCAGAGCCAAGGATAAGAGAGAAAGTCTTCCTCTAGAGCTGGCACCCTGAATTTGGACTTCTAGCCTCCTCAACTGTGAGAAAATAAAATTCTGTTTGTTAAAGCCACCCACTTGTGATATTCCTTGTACAGCAGTACTAGGTAACTAAGCCAGAGAGGTGTTTAGTGGTGTGGGGCATGTCAAGATATTCCTTCTAAAGTGAAGGATAAGTTGTTATATATGGCCCCTCCTACAACAAAAAAGGAGACACAATGCCTGGTAGGCATGTTTGGATTTTGGAGGCAACATATTCCTTATTTGGGTGTGCTACTCTGGCCTATTTATCAAGTGACTCAAAAAGCTGCTAGTTTTGAGCGAGGTCCAAGACAAGTGAGGGCTCTGCAACAGTTTCAGGCTGCTGCGCAAGCTGCTCTGCCACTTGGGCCATATGATCCAGCTGATCCAGTGGTTCTTAAAGTGTCAGCGGCAGATAGAGATGCTGTTTGGAGCCTTTGGCAGGCCCCTATTTGTAAATTACAGCTGAGACCCTTAGGATTTTAGAGTGAAGGTATGCCATCCTCTACAGATAACTACTTTTGAGAAACAGCTTTTGGCTTGTTACTGGGCCTTAGTAGAGACTGAACACTTAACCATATGCTACCAAGTCACCATGCAACCTAAGCTGCCCATCATGAACTAGGTGTTGTCTGACCCACAGAGTTATAAAGTCAGACAGGCACAGCAGCACTCCATCATTAAATTGAACTGGTATATATGAGATCAGGTTGAGCAGCAACTGAAGGCACAAAGTAAGTTACCTAAGGAAGTGGCCCAAATGCCCATGGTCCCCACTCCTGTCACATTAGGTTCCTTCTCCCAGTCTGCGCCTATAGCCTCATAGGGAAGATATGATCAGTTGACCAAGAAAGAGAAAACTTGTGCCAGATTTACACGGTCCTGTGCAATACGGAGGCCCCACTCAGAAGTGGACTGGAGCAGTACTACAGCCCCTTTCTGGTGAAGTAGCGAAAATACCTTTTCTTTAATATTAGAGACAATGTATTTCCTCATTTGTTTTAGTATAACTGTATAAGCTGTGATTAATCTCTAGTCCTTGGAAAATGGTGCAGACTCTGTTCAAAGTATAGCTGAGCAGCCTGTTCCACTCTTAAACATAACGAACACCCTAATACCTTACAACATGTTTTCCCCTATTCAAAATAGGTGATTGAGAGCTTGACATGACTAACCCCATAATGATGCTCTAAGTAATCTCTAAACATTTTTTTATTGCGCCAGCCGCACCAGTCTCTTGTAAAGGGGTGTGGACCTATCTCAGCTCCTGTGGCCTTGTTCTCTCTTCTTTTTTTTGTTCTCTTGAGAAATGGCCTTCAGCCTGCAAACCGACAGGAAGACTCTCTGGCATTTTTAATCTGAAACTTTCTTTCTTGTTCCCTATCTCAGCCACAGTGGACTTGGCAAAACAGTTCCACTGGCTGAGAGATTCTTATGTGAGTTTTTCAGCCTGTTACAAATATACTCATTACAGTCTGGATGCTCGACGTGCATATCTTTAGTTTAATAAAGAGTTTTTTGTAGTTGTTTTGTGATGTATAAGACCATTTGTGCACTACGTGCTCAAAATATTATGTAACCCTGATCTTCCCCATATAAAACCCTTCCATCAACCCTTTAGGGTAGACAGAATTTGGGAAAAATTTAACCCCCTCTGTCTCTTGAACACCGGTATTCAATAAAGCCCTCTTACTGCTTACCTCCTCCCATCTCAATATTGGCTTTGCGGCAAGCAGCTTGAACCCGTGATTTGCGGTAACACTGGGACCTCCCTGAAGGACAGTGGTGAAGGGAAATCCTTTCAATGGGCAGAACTCCTAGTAGTGCGCCTAGTTGTTAATTTTGCTTGGAAGGAGAGATGGCCAAATGTGTGATTATATACTGATTCATGGGCTGTGGCCAATGGTTTGACTGCATGGTCGGAGACTTGGAAGGAACACGATTGGAAACTTGGTGATAAGGTAGTATGGGGAAAAGGCATGTGGATAGACCTCTCTGGAAGGACCAAAGAAGTGAAGATCCTTGTGTCACACGTGAATGCTTACCAAAGGGTGACCTTGGCAGAGGAGGAATTTAACAATCAAGTGGAAAGGATGACACATTCTGTGGATACCAGTCAGGCTTTATCCCCAGTCACTTTTGTCATTGTCCAATGGGCTCATGAACAAAGTGGCCATGGTGTCAGGGATGGAAGTTATGCATGGGCTCAGAAATATGGACTTCCACTCACCAAGGCCGTCTTGGCTACAACCACTGCTGAGTGCCCAATCTGCCAGCAGCAGAGACCAACACTGAGTCCCTGATATGGCACCATTCCTAGGGGTGATCAGCCAGCAACCTGGTGGCAGGTTGATTATATTACTCCACTTCTATCATGGAAAGGACAGTGTTTTGTTCTTACTGGGATAGACACATACTCTGGATATGGATTTGCCATACTACCATGCAGTGCTTCTGCCAAAACTACCATCTGTGAACTTACAGAATGCTTTACCTGCCATCATGGCATCCCACACAGCATTGCCTCAGATGAAGGAATGTCACAGCAAATGAAGTACAGCAGTGCTCACGGAATTCACTGGTCTTACCATGTTCCGCATCATCCTGAAGCAGCTGGCTTGATAGAATGATGCAGTGACCTTCTGAAGACAAAATTGTGGCGCCAGGTAGGAAACAGTACCTTCCAGTGTAGGGGCAGTGTTCTCCAGGAGGCTGATATGCTCTAAACCAGCTTCCAATATATGGTGTTGTTTCTCCCATAGCCAGGATTCTTGGGTCCAGGAATCAAGGGGTGGATTACTCCTCTCACTGTTACCCCTAGTGACTCACTCACAAAATTTTTTTTGGGGGGGGGATTTTTTTTTCATTGTGCTTTAAGTGAAAGTTTACAAATCAAGTCAGTCTCTCATACAAAAATTTATATACATCTTGCTATATACTCCTAGTTGCTCTCCCTCTAATGAGACAGCACACTCCTTCTCTCCACTATTGTCGTGTCCGTACGGACAGCTTCTGACCCCCTTTGCCCTCTCAGCTCCCCTCCAGACAGGAGCTGCCCACATAGTCTCATGTGTCTAGTTGATCCAAGAAGCTCACTCCTCACAGGTATCATTTTCTGTCCCACAGTCCAGTCTAATCCCTGTCTGAAGAGTTGGCTTTGGGAATGATTCCTGTCTTGGGCCAGCAGAGGATCTGGGGACCATGATGTCCAGGGTCCTTCTAGTCTCAGTCAGACCATTAAGTCTGGTCTTTTTATGAGAATTTGAGGTTTGCATCCCTCTGCTCTCTTGCTCCCTCAGGGGTTCTCTGTTGTGTCCCCTGTTAGGGCAGTCATCAGTGGTAGCCAGGCACCATCTAGTTCTTATGGTCTCAGGCTGATGTAGTCTCTGGTTTATGTAACCCTTTCTGTCTCTTGGGCTCATAATTACCTTGTATCTTTGGTGTCCTTCATTCTCCTTTGCTCCAGGTGGGTTGAGACCAGTTGATGCATCTTAGATGGCCGCTTGCTAGCGTTAAAGACCCCAGACGTCACTCTCCAAAGTGGGATGCAGAATGTTTTCTTAATAGATTTTACTATGCCAATTGACCTAGATGTCCCCTGAAACCATGGTCCCCAAACCCCTGCCCCTGCTACGTTGGCCTTTGAAGTGTTCAGTTTATTCAGGAAGCTTCTTTGCTTTTGGCTTAGTCCAGTTGTGCTGACCTCTTCTGTATTGCCACTCATAAGATTTTTGCTTCCTGTCCCTGTGACCCTATGCTCTGCGGGTATAGAGGTCTTAGTTCCAAAGCGAGGAATGTTCCCACCAGGAGACACAACACTGATTCCACTGAACTGGAAGTTAAGAATGCCACCTATCACTTTGTGATCCTCATGGCTCTAATGATCAGCAGAGAATGAAGTAACCACATTGGCCAGTGTGACTGATGCTGATTACCAAGGTGAAATAGGATTGATATTACATAATGGAATTAAAGAAGAGTACCATATTTTTACACAAATAAGGTGCACCATCTACATTTGTTTGCCACCTGTGCCCTCTCCCCGCAAGGTATTTTCGTAAGTACTACTGTGCTGATTTTTTTTAAATGTTGCTATAAAAAAATTGGCATAGTGTGCTTGTGAAAATACCTCAGAGGAGGAGGACACAGTTGGCAAACAAACTTAGAAGGCATGCATTATTTGCATAAAAATATGATATGCCTGTGCCATAGTTATTTAGGGCTGGGGCTTTGGGGCTATAACAGAAATACTGCGAGTGGATGACTTTAGCAAACAGAAATTTATTTTCTCACAGTTTAAGAGGATAGTGGTCTGAATTCAGAGTACCAGCTCTAGGGGAAGGCTTTCTGTCTCTTGCAGCTCTGAAGGAAGGTCCTTGTCTTTTCTGAGCTTCTGTTCCTGGGTGACCTTCATGTCACTTAGCATCTCTTTCCCCATCTCTCTGTGTGCACTTGTGTAAAATCTTTTTATATCTCAAAAGAGATTGACTCTTGATACACCCTACAGTAATCCTGCCTTATTAACATAAGACAACCCATTCTCAAATAAGATTATAACAACAGGCATGGAGATTAGGATTTACAACAGATGTTTTGGGGGGAACATAATTCAATCCATAACATTCTACCCCTTGATCTCCCAAAATTCATGTCTTGCCACATGGAAAATGCATTAACTCCATCACATCATCCCAAAGGTCTTAAATCTACTCTAAGTACAAAATCTCATCTTCTGAATCACCTAAATAAAAAATGGGTGAGGCTTTAGGCATATTCCATCCTGAGGCAAAATTTGGGGCAAAATTCCTCTTCATTTGTGAGCCTGTGAAATCTAGAATACAAGTTATCTGTTTCCAAGGTACAATAGTGGAATAGGCACATGGTAGGCATTTCCATTACCAACGGGAGAAATTAGAGGGAAAGAAAACAAGCACCAAGAAAGTACAAAACCTAGCAGAGCAAACTACATTAGCTCTCAAGGCTTGAAAATAATTCTTTCTTCTTTGAGACCATCTGGGCAATGGCCCTGCCCTCCAGACTCTAGGTATTGGCCATGACCTCTGGATTCTGGGAGGAGGCCCGTAGGCACTAGGCTTAAAACTCCACCTTCTTGTCCCTCTGAGATGGCAACTCTGCTCCTTTGGCTTTAGGCAGCCCCATTTTCTTCATCTACTGGAGTGGTGACAACACCCCCCTTGGCCCTGGCAGACCCCATTCTTCTAACCCTTGGGCATGGCAGCTGCATCCCCTCAGCTTTGGGCAGTGGCCCTATCCCCCTGGCACATCTTAATGGCAGCCCCACATTTGGGAATCTAGTTGGCAAAGATCTGACTCTTTGAAACCTAGGAGGCTGTGGCCACACCCTTTAAGATCCAGGAGACTGTGGCCCCACCTTTGGAAGCTGAGAAGGCCCTGCTTCCCATGCTCCTTCCAACAATTCTGCTGATCTCCAAGCTGCTCCAGAGATGGTCCTTTTCTTTTCTTGGAGGACAACAGATGTAGGTCCTTTGGCCTGTCTCCTGCCTGTAGAATTCCAAGAGGTAGATAGTTTTCTTTCTTTCTTTCTCTGTCCCCTTTAGTCTAAGCTGATGGGTTTTCTGTTGTGGTTGTTGGTTAGATCCATCAGTCACAGGCTTAATCTCTTTAACAAAAGTTTGTGTAGCCACATGATCTTAGTGCACATGTCCTTAGTTTGTACAACAAAATTTTCCAAATCTTTAGGTTCCATTTTAATTTTGCACAGTTCATTTTAAGTCCCTCTCTTGTCCTTATTTTACTATAAGCTGCAAGGAGAAATCAAGTGGCCCCTTTAAGATCTTGCTTAGAAGTCTCATCAGCCAGGTATCCAAATTCATCACTTACAAGCTCTACCATCCACCAAACATTTGAACTTAATTCAGACAAGTTCTTTGCCACTGCATAAAAAGTGCCATCCTTCCTTCATTGTCCAATCACATGTTATTTTCTATTAAAGCCTCACTAGAAGCACCTTTGGCGTTCACATTTCTAGCAACATTCTGTTGCTGGCGCCATATGTATTCTCTTAGACAATAAAGAGTTTCTCTTTAGCTCTCCTGTAGGCTGTAGGCTTTGACCTTCACCAGTAAGTGCTTCAAGTCCTCTGCTTTCTGCAAGCAAAGTTGCATTATCTGCATATTGCAGGTTATAATGAGTCTTCCTCCAGTCCTGATGCCGTGTTCTTCTTCATACAGCACAGTTTCTAGGACTATTTGCTCAGCATAGAGATTTAATAAGTATGTTGAAAGGCTACAGCCCTGATGCACATCTTTCCTGATTTTAAACCACACAGTATCCCCTTGTTCTGTTTGAATGACTGCTTCTTGGTCTATGTACAGTTTCCTCGTGAGCACAATTAAGTGTTCTGGAATTTTCATTGTTTGCAATGTTACCCATAATATGTTATGACCCACACAGTCAAATGCCTTTGCATAGTCAATAAAACACAGGTAAACATCTTTCTGGTATTCTTTGCTTTCAGCTAAAATCCATCTGACATCAGCAGTGATATCCCTTGTTCCACATCCTCTTCTGAATCCAGCTTGAATTTCTGGCAGTTCCCTGTCAATGTACTGCTGCAACCGCTTTTGAATTATCTTCAGCAAAATTTTACTTCCATGTGATATTAATGATATTGTTGTTTGTCATCAAATCAGCTCTGACTCGTGGCAGCTTTATATATAACAGACCAAAACGTTGGCAGGTCCAGTGCCATCACCATGATCATTGGAATGCTTGAGTCCATCTTTTTGTCAACTCTATATTTTGAGTGACTTCCAATGTAGGGGGCTCATCTTCCAGTATTATATTGAATATCATTCTATGGTGACCCATATGATTTTCATTAGCTGACTTTCACAAGTAGATTGCCAGGCCTTTCTTCCTAGCCTGTCTTAGTCTGAAAGCACCACTGAAACCTGTCCACCATGGATGACCCTGCTGGTATTTGAAATACCAGTGGCATAGCTTCTAGCATCATAGCAATACACATGCCCTTGAAGTACTACGAGCTAGCAGGTGGGTGGTAGGGCCAGGAAAATAACTGGCACAAAATAATTTCAATTAGCTGTTTTAATTAGTATTACTTTCCATAGGTGGTGATGCGGGAGAGGGGTACCATTCTAGGTAAGGACAACAATGAAGGCTCTTTGTCTGGAGTCATGGTGGAGAGAAATGGGAGTTAAGGCTTTAGAGCAATTTGGGGTCTTCCTAGCTATATTCAAGGAGCCCTGTTAGTGCAGTGATTAAAGCATTTGGTTGGTAACCACAATTTTGGCTGTTTGAATGCACAAGCTGCTCTAGGGGAGAAAGTGTGGCAGTCTGCTTTCCTAAAGATTTACAGCTTTGGAAACCCAATGGGGGAGTTCTATACTGTCCTCTAGAGTCCCTGTGAGTCAAAATTGACCTGGCAGTGGGTTTCACTTTTGGTAGCCATGTTAATGAGTTGGACTGAACCAACAATCTGTCTCTAAGCCTTGTCTTGTGGTTCTTATAATGGGGCATTTAACACTCCTAGAGATAGAATGCCTGGTAAGTGGAAGCCACAGAAATATCATGGTACATGAACTTCCTAAGGAAAAATCTTGGGAAAGTCAAGTAATTTAAAGTTGTTTTAAAATGACTACACATATTTATGTTAAAACACAGACATACGGTACAGACTTTTTTTTTTTTTTTTAAGATAATCTGGAAATTTCTTGGAAGTTTCTCCATTTTAAGAGTTTAGGGCTGTACCCTCATTCCTTTGCCGCTTGCCTCACTCTTCTTTGCCTTGGGGAAAAAGCTGAATCAAATCCAAGCACTTCTTACAGGTGAAGAAACCTTGTGACTGGTGAAGCCAGTGGTTACACAAACAAGTTTCTTCAACCACCAAAGACACAAGGAAAATATTAGCCCAAGAAACAAAAAGGGCCACACAAACCAGAGACTCCATCAGCCTGAGACCAGAAGAACTAGATGGTGCGTGGCTACCACCAATGACTGCCATGACAGGGAACACAACAGAGAGTCGCTGCTGGAGCAGGAAAAAAGTAGGGTGCAAAACTTAAATTCTGGTAAAAAGACCAGACTTAACGGTCTGACTGATACTGGAGGAACCCCAGAAGACATGGCCCCTGGACTCTCTGTTAACCCCGAACCAAAACCATTCCCGAAGCCAACTCTTCAAAGATTAGACTGGACTGTAAGACATAAAATGATACTTGTGAAGAGTGTGCTTCTTAGTTCAAGTAGATACATGAGACTAAATGGGCAGCTCCTGTCCGGAAGCAGGATGAGAAGCCAAAAAGGGGTAGGAACTGGTTGAATGGACACGGGAAATCCAGAGTGGAAAGGAGGAGTGTGCTGATATATTATTGGGATGGCAACTAGGGTCACATAACAAGGTGTGTATCAATTTTTGTATGAGAAACTAACTTGAGCTGTAAACTTTCACCTAAAGCACAATAAAAATAAATAACTTTCTCCAGCTGTGAAGTGAGAAGTCTGAATTTGACTCAGTTCTTTAATTTTTTCCAAGGGCAAAGAAGGGTGAAAAAAAGTGGCAAAGGGATGGGAGTATAGTCCTAAACCTTTAAAATGGGAAATTTCCAGTGAGTAAGGTGAAATTTTTTTTTTTTAAGGTGAAATAAAACAACGTTCGCTGAGTACTTCCTCAGTGTCAGGCAGTAACATGACACTGAAGCCTGGCCACAATCCTGAGAGAGATTTTAATAGCCACATTTTACAAATGAAGACGTGTCCCTTTCCAGGGTCACAGAGGCGTGCAGTGTAGACGGACAACTGGTCGCCTCGGGGCAAGCGGGGGTGCTGTGAGATGTAATTAACACAACTGGGTAGGCCTGGCTTCTCTGGGGCCCCCCGTGCCCGCCGGTGCCGACGTCACAGGAGTCCCGGGCTGAGGACGGCGCACGTTCAGCTCGAGGGTTGACAGAAAGGCGGAGAGAGCGTACGCGGGCTCCGCCCACCCCGTTTGCGCCTTCCCATTCGTCGCCGACCGACGTGCGCCGATTACGTCCGCAGGTTCGGGCTTCCGGAAGTGCGCGCGGCGTTGGCGCCCGCAGGGTTGGTGAGCGAGCGCGTGGGGGCAGGACGGGGGTCGCGTAGGCGGAGGGGCGGCGGTGGCACCGAAAGCGAGCTCGTCTCCCGTGTCTTGTCGCCCCAGGGTTGTGCGGGAGCGGGGTGGACGAGAGGCCTCCTCCGGCGCTAGGGAAGAGAGCTCCAAGGTGGGGCTCGCCGCTTCCCACGGCGCCGCTGCTCGCGCGCCGATTCGCGGGCTTCCTCAGGGCATTTCTCGCGCGGCCGGGCCCCAGTGTCTCACTAAGCTCTCTGGGCCCAGCCCCTGGTGGGGTGCGGTACACGTCATTTCAGGTCTGAGTTACCACGGTTGAAACGGAGTCAGTTTTTCCTTCCCAGGTGGCCTGGGTTAAGCGAACTCGCCCCCTCGTGGGAAACACCCTCTTTCAAACATGCTTTCCAAGAAATGGCCGGGCCCTTCTCTGGTAATGTCGGTCGGGGTCCCTTGAGAGCTTCTGCTTCACGGAGGTCTGGCCTATTGAGACAACTAGACTCTGATGATGGAGAGAGGAGGGTAGGATGTGGGTGGCAATCAGGAGACGACGGCACGTTAATGGGAAATGGTGAATGGGGAAGATGCAGATTGCAAAGCTAAGTCATGAGAAAATATTTTACAATTCCTATTAAATACACCAGATGGCCACTTGAGCTGTAAATTTGAGAGGAGGGGAGGTAGGGTGATACTACACGTTGACTGAGATTTGTTCTGGGGGAGACCAAGTGTTCCTGCAAGTCTTCTGGTTTTATTTTCAGGAACCACTGTTCCTTGGTAGTTCGGTACCGCTCACACTTTAGCTGGAACTGGACTCCCAGCCAGCCAAGCCCGTTGCCATCCAGTCAGTTCTGACTCATAGCGACCCTATAGGACAGAGTAGAACTGCCCCATAGAGTTTCCAAGGAGCCCCTGGTGGATTCGAACTGCTGACCTTTTGATTAGCAGCTGTAGTTCTTAACCACTACACCACCAGGGTTTCCAAGAACTCCCAGGAGAGTATTATAACAGTAAGATGTACTATGCAAAGATAGTACTAAGTGCTCCCCAAGTACAAAAGGGGATAGCTGCAAGCTGAGATCTAGTTGAAACTGCCACTTTTTTCATTTTTCCTCTGAACAAGTGGTGGGGTTCTCTCAGTTAAGGAAATTGAAATGTGTCCCTTTATTTTCCTTAATTTTAATTTTCATTTTTGTGCATGCACGTTTGCCTTGTAGATGGATGGTTGGTGACTTTCTTTCCAGATGTTGAGGTACCTGCACCCCTGGCATAGGCCCGTACTGAGTTGTAGTTGGAGTAGACTGTGCCTTCTGAAGCAGTATCTGTTTACAATGAAGTTGCAGTCCCCAGAGTTCCAGTCACTCTTCACAGAAGGATTGAAGAGCCTAACAGGTGAGAGATTAGAATGCTCTGGAGTCCTGTGTAAATGGAGATGGAGGGGCTTAATGTTACTCTAGCCAACACTCACATTTTATTTTTCTAAATTTTGTTGTTGTGGGGAATCCACAGCAAAACATACAGCAATTCAACAGTTCCTACATCTACCATTTAGTGACATTGATTACATTCTTTGAGTTGTGCAGCTATTCTCACCCTCCTTTCTGAGTTGTTGTTCCCTCATTAACATAAACTCTTTGCCCCCTAAGGTTCCTGTCTAATGTTTTGAGTTGCTGTTGTCAATTTGATTCCATATACCCGTAACCAAAAACCAGATCCATTACTGTCAAGTCAATTCTGACTCATAGTGACCCTATAGGACAGAGTGGAACTCCCCCATAGGGTTTCCAGGGAGCACCTGGTGGATTCAAACTGCTGACCTTTTGGTTAGCAACCATAGCTTTTAACCGGTACGCCACCAGGGTTTCCTGATTCCGTATAAATTTTTAAAAGAACATAATGCTCAAGGCAGACTTTTTTTACTAGTTAAGCTAAACTCCTGTTTGGTTTTAAGATGACTTCAGGGGATATTTTTGGCTTAAAGATTATCTTAGGGCAATAGTTTCAGGGGTTCATCTACCTTCAATGGCTTCAGAAAGTCTAGAGTCCGTGAGAATTTGAATTCTGGTCTGCATTTTGCCCTTTTGATCAGGATTTTTATATGGAATCTTTGATCAAAATGTCCAGTAATGGTAGTTGGGCACCATGTAATTCTGGTGTCATGGCAGAGGAGGCAGTTGTTCATGGAGGCACTTAGCCACACATTCCATATCCTCCTCCTAACTCTCCTTCCTCTGTTGCTGCAGGTGAATAGAGACCAATTGTTGTGCCTTGGATGGCCGCTTGCAAGCTTTGAAGACTCTAGGCACTACACAATGAGCTAGGAGGTGGAATAGAAACACTAAATATGGTATTAGGCCAGTTAACTGGATGTCCCATGAAATCATGACCTTAAATCTCCAAACCAAGGAACCAAATCCCATGAGGTGTTTGGTTGTACATAAGCAGCCTCAACTGCTACTCTGCTTTTTTTTTTTTTGTTTTTTGTATATTTGGTATATAAGATTGTTCCCCTAGTCTACAGATGAGACTGAAGTTCTGAATGCCTGGGTAACAGTCAGTTGATGAGCCGGGACTTTTTTGGCTTTTTGGCCATAGATGATAGGGTTGGATGGTCCGTTATCAGCTGCTTAAGTATGTGAGCCCAGATAGTCATCACAGTTACATTTGGGGCAATAGGAGTAGCTGGTCACTCTTGAAGTTTGGGGCTCTGAGAACTCTGAAGGAGAGATCTGTCTTCCAGTAGTAATCGTCATGTTGGAAACTCATCTTCCCATTTGTACCACTTGTTCACTTCCCTTCCCTAACCTCCAGTAACCAAAATTCAAAATTGTAAAAGGGAGAAGTTAATGAAAATTTGATTGAAAATTTAAAAAGGAAGAGATCAGTATAAAGTTTGCTGCCACAATAATGGCATGGTCTTTTGGATTGCTAACAGGAATCATTAACAAAAGCTTACTATCAGATGAGGCAGGTGGAGCAAATTAACACAATTCCAGATGATGAGATTGTACGTTTCTTGATTATTAGGCTTAAATCTATAATTTAATTGGATTCGGTATCATTTTCACTGGGTATGTATGTAGCTTGCAATGTTTGTTAGAATACTGAATGTAATTCTGTATCTGAAAGATGAACGATGTCAGTGATGGAGGAATAAAGGAGTCTTAAAGTTTGGTAGTCCTGTATTAAGTCAGTATAAAATTGTGTATTTCTGATAGTTTTTATGACTACTTTTCCACGCAGATGCACAGATATGTATTTATATGCCCTTCTCAATTGTATTAAAATACTATTTTTAAAATCTTGAACTTTGAGTGTTTTGGAAATAGTTTAATAGCATAGAGCTAATCAAAATGATAGATTACTTTGAATTCTAATCTCTTTTCTGTAATCTAGTTTTACCCAGTGTCTTTGAACTTGCAGTTTTATCTTAGTGAGGCCAGCATGAGACTCTGAAAACAGTGGTTAACTGTGTGAATTGAGCCATGGCCTTCTGTATTTGGTTATTTAAAGTCAGTTCAAATCAAAGTGAGACTTGGCCATTTTTTGCATTCCAAAACAGCTTCTTAGATACTGTTTTAATTCAAGGAAACAAATAATAAATGAAATAAAGGAAACAAAACTTTGAAATGAAGCTATGTTTTTCATTACTAGGATATAGGCTATCACAGTTCAGTTCCATTGTGAGCCAAGTTGGTATAAAGATGAGTAAGATAGGTTTTCTACCCTGAAAAATGTGGAGACAAAGCCATAAATGAATAATTTATTGTAATTAATAAGTATAGAGAGTATGCCAGGCTATGTTTCTCATAACCCCACCTCCAGGAAGCATGAGGAAAAGTGAGCTGGTCAGTGTCTTTTAGACTGTGGGTGGTGGTCCATTCCAAAACCAGAAACCCACTGTCATCGAATCGATTCTGACTCACGGTGACCCTATAGGACAGAATAGAACTTCCCCATAGGGTTTCTAAGCTGTAAATCTTCACGAAAGCAGACTGCCACATCTTTTTCCTGCGGAGTGGCTGGTGGGTCTGAACCACCAACCTTCTGGTTAGCAGCTGAGCGCATTAACCACTGTGCCACTGGGGCTCTTTGGTGGCCCAGTAGTGGACCATGAAGTTAAATTAATGGTTATGACCAGCGTTCAAAAAAAAAAAAAAACGGGAGAGGAAAGAAGAGGGAGTAGGAGAGAGACTGGCATAGAATGTATTAGATTACAGGGTATGTAGTAAGGCTAGGTATTATTTCATGAAATTATGTAATGTCTTAGTGTGGGTCGTGGGCTGGGATGTTTGACAGCCACCTGGGTAAAGAAGTTAGGAAAGTATTTAGGTGAAGTGACCCACATGAGCAGTTACAAAGGGAAAGTTGAAGGAGAGTTAGGTACACATAAAGTGTGATGCAAGGATTAGTGAGAGGTGATTGACTCAGAAATAGGTTATGGAGGCCCTTGTATTTTGTGCTAAAGAATGTGGCAATTATCTTGTGAGTAGTTATGAGGAGCAGTTGTACAACATGATTTTCCTGGTGTTTTCGATCCCAGTGTCTAGATCGTGGAGGCTGGATTTAAGGGCAGGGTGGTGTGGTGCTGGAGGTGGGGAGATAAATGAGGACACTCTTATGAGACTCTTGTACAAGTGTAAAAAGCCCCTGGACTGGGAAAAATGGAGATAGATTCCAGAAATACCTTGGTGATCCTCAACCTCTTGGGTCATGGACCTCTCTATAAATCTCATGAAAACTGTGAACTAATATATGTGATTTCTACATTTTATTATGAGGGACCATGGGCCCCATACTAAGGAACCTTTCATATACAGTCAGTGGGACTTGACCGGAAATACGGAGTACAGGAAGGTGAATACTTGTACTTGGAGAGAGCTGACGGAAGTGGTATCCTTGTGGGAGAGCCAACTTTTAGTTAAGGCAAGAATGGAGGGAAGAAGCTGAGTTTATTTTTAGTAAATCACTTTAGGGAGGCTGTAGGGTCTCTATGAGTTGGAATCGACCTGACAACAATGGGTTTACAGGGAGCAGAGCTGAAAGGTTTGGGAAGAATAGGTGAAGGAGGAGGGTGGGAATGAGAATGAACAGAAGACAACAGCTGATTGGGGTGGGGATGGAGGATTATGTTTTGAGTTACGATCAAGGATGCTAGAACCCCAGTGTATGATGCACTTCACTGAATGCTAGTGTCAGCCAAAGACCACCAGGAGCACATCTGTTACTGAACAAATTGGGTTGTTATTCCTTGCAGTGAGGAAGAAGCCCAATATGGGGAACTGTGGGGAATCTCGGTAAGAGTGTGCTAATTGAAAAAATCCAAACCAATTGTCATCTAATTGTTTCTGATCCCTGGTGATGCTGTGTGTTACAGAGTAGAATTGCTACATCGGGTTTCTTGGGTGTGATCTTTACAGAAGCAGATAGCCAGGCCTTTCCTCTGGAGCACCACTGGGTGGGTTCAAACTGCCAATCTGGAGGCTAGTAGTTGAATGCAAACTGTTTGTGCCACCCAGGGGCCTGGTAAATGGGTGTTAGAAAGGATTTAGAGGATTTGGGATGTGTCAGGTGGGTTTTGAGGGGGACTTAAGGAAGGTAGGGCTTTGTTGTAGATTGGATGCTGTCAGGAAGTAGGGGTAGGTAATTCTGTGATTGTCTTAATACATCTTACCTAGAAGAAGGGAAAACTAGATCAAGGCTGAAGCTGTAATTCTTAGAGAAACGGCAGTCACTCATATTAGCCGGAGTGGGGAGGACAGGGAGGGGACCTTTGGTCATTTTTGTGGTGGCTCGGGCAATGTTCATGTTTTGTCCTTGTTTAGGCAATGATTATAAAGCGGTCTTGTTCTTGTCTTGATCCATTATGGTCAGAGAGTGGCCTTGTCTGATGTTGATTGTCTATAAAATTGCTTATGTCCAACAGGAGGGAGGACACTAAGGCCTAGCTTTGAGTGCCAGGCCTGCACGTGGCAACACCAAGGCTCAGCTGTTAGTACCAGGCCAGCTCCTGGTTGCCAGCTTCTGAATGTCTTTCTTACTAGATTCCATGTGGTGTCCTTTTGTCATATGGGTGTAGTTATATCGTGGACTTTGCCTTGTACCTACAGAGGAGTCAGCTGTGGGTTTCCTGTGAGGAGGCCCTCTACCAGCTCCTGTGTTTATGTGACCTCATCTGGAGCAGATATATGAGTTGATTTTTAAACATCATATGTGGATTATTTTTTGAAGGATTCTTAGCCTTGATGTTTTTCATAAGTAGTGTGGTAGACTAATGTTGTCTAAACCCTGGTAGTTTCAAAGGTTGCATGAGCACATTACATCAACATCTACACTTAGAGAGAAATACTTTGAAGAACAAGTCACCATTTCTAGAGTATGCGCATAAGCCTGGAAAAAGGAAGCAGAATAGTTTGTCTTACTCTTTAGTAATAATTCAAATTATGTCAATGACCTTGAGGCACTCTGGAATTCTGCATAGTCTTCTGAATCAGCAAAGAAAAATTCAGCAAGTGGTTGCTTCCCCACAGTTCTTCCAGGTGTTTGACTGTAGGCAAGTCATCCTACTTCTGCGGTCCACATTTTCAGTTTTCACAAGAAAGGGCTCAGCTAAATGATATTGAGTATCTCTAAGAGATTGGAAAACCTTGTACTTTTGTGATTCTTAAACTCATTCAAATAAAAATCTCTCTTCCCTCATCCCAGAATTATTTGTCAAAGAAAATCATGAGTTAAGAATAGCAGGAGGAGCGGTGAGGGATTTACTGAATGGAGTGAAGCCTCAAGATGTGGACTTTGCAACCACGGCCACCCCCTCTCAAATGAAGGAGATGTTTCAGTCGGCTGGGATTCGTATGATCAACAACAAAGGAGAAAAACATGGAACAATCACGGCCAGGGTGAGTGAAAAAAATTACATTTTTTTTTTTTTGTAATATTTAAATTTAATTTTTTTTCATAGTTAGAAAGCAAATAAAGCTAATAAATGTCTAACAGCTCCCTGCCCCCCTTAAAAAAAAATCCTGATTCCTCCTCCTCTGTTGTGAGCAGTTCCAACTAATTGTTTTGGTAGGTACCTATTGCTGCCACGTTTCTAAAAAAGACCTGTGTATGCTGTAGTTTTTAGGTTTGTTTGTTTCTCAATTTCCCAGGTTTTAAGATGCTGTCTGTTGACTTCCCACTAGGGAAGGTGATTGAGCTTTCTTATCACACCTCTCCTAGCAACACACACACGATTCTGCTTCCCTCTTGTTCCCAGTTTATTTATATCATAATTTTTGGTTAAATCAGGCTTCGGGGTTTACATTTATGACTTTGTGTTCTTTGTAGCCAGATTGTATAGTATGCTCTGATTACATTTCTTCTGTTGCATGTCTTTTGTTTTTCTTGCAGTTAATAACATTTTTCTTTTCCATAGTTTTCCATGAACTACTGATTCATCCTGTACTCTGTGCAGAACTGGGAAACTCTTCTCAATAGACTTAAACACATCATGTTTCAGTTCCCTTTATTTTTTGAGCCCTCTCACCTGCTGGAAACCCTGGTGGCATAGTGGTTAAGTGCTACGGCTGCTAACCAAAGGGTCAGCAGTTCGAATCCGCGAGGCACTCCTTGGAAACTCTATGGGGCAGTTCTACTCTGTCCTGTAGGGTCGCTATGAGTCGAAATCGACTCGATGGCACTGGGTTTGGTTTTGGTTTGGTTCTCACCTGCTACGCTCTGTCTTCCGGCTCCAGTCTGGACTGGTTGGTTTCTAGGTCTGTTCCAAGCCCTCATCTTGGGATTTTCCTCACAAGAATCCTGAGAATTTCCTTAGCCTCTCTTTTTTTTTTTTTTGTGCTTTAAGTGAAAGTTTACAAATCAAGTCAGTCTCTCATACAAAAATTTAGATACACCTTGCTATATACTCCTACTTACTCTCCCCCTAATGAGGCAGCACACTCCTTCCCTCCACTCCTCTTTTTTGTGTCCATTCAGCCAGCTTCTGGCCCCTTCTGCCTTCTCATCTCCCATCCAGACAGGAGATGCCAACATAGTCTCATGTGTCTGCTTGATCCAGGAAGCTCATTCTTCCCCAGTATCATTTTCTACCCCATTGTCCACTCCAATCTCTGTCTGAAGAGTTGGCTTGGGGAATGGTTCCTATCTTGAGCTAACAGAAGGTATGGGGCCCATGACCACCGGGGTGCTTCTAGTCTCCGGCAGACCATTAAGTCTGGTATTTTTTATAAGAATTTGGGGTCCAGCCTCTTTTTTTGTTAGAAGTCCAGTTTTCTGGATCTCGTGTGTATTCTTTCTTAGTTTACATGCTTATTTTAATAATCCAAAAACCACAGCTAGCTTTCTGTGAAGGGTGTTTGGGGAGGTATAATTTTTGAAGCTTTGGATGTCAGAAATTATTTTTATTTTACCTTCACACTGATTTGATTATTTCATTGGCTGTGGAATTCTAGGCTGAGTTAATTTCCACTTATAAATCTAAAAGCCAAGGCCTATCATTGTTTTCTAGCTTCCAGTGTTGCCACTGAGAAGTCTGATCCTATTCAGGTTTTTCCTTTGCTCGAGGGCCTGATTATTTTTCCTTTTGGGAGTTTTTATGATCTTATCTCTAATCCCCTTGCCATCAAGTCAGTTCGGACTCATAGCGACCCTATAGGAAAGAGTCGAACTGCCCCATAGGGCTTCCAAGCCTGTAATTTTTACAGAAGCAGACTGCCACTTCTTTCTCCTGCAGAGTTTGAACCACCAACTTTTGGTTACCAGCGAGTGCTTAACCACTGTGCCACTGGGGCTTCTTTTTTTTTTTTTTTTTAAATCTCTAGTGTTTTTAATTTCAAGATGATGTAGCTTGGTTTGGATTTTTCATTTATTGTGCTGGGTACTTAGGGGGTCCTTTTGTATTTCTTTCATAATTTCATCCCCCTTCTTAAATGTCTTCTCCCTTGGAAACTCCTATTATGTAGATATTGGGGCACTGGGCCAGATCCTCTAGTTTTTTTGTCTCCTCTGTTCTATCTTTGTGTCTTTTGTTTCCATGAGAGTGCCTTAAATTGATCTTCCAGCCTCTCTGTTATATTTGCAACTTCTGCTATCTTTTAAATTTTGAGGAAGTGTTTCTTAGAATATTTCTTTTAAAAGCATCTTGTTCTTGTTCCAGATGGTGATGTCTTCTCTTATTTCCCTTTCCTCTGAGCTTTTTCTGTCTCTTATGTTGGCTTTCCTTAAATTATGGGTGTTCTTGGGCTCTCGCTTTATATCTGGGTGATGCTCTAGTTAGCACAGGGACTTGAGGGCTTTATTGTAGCTTTGCTGTGAGACTGTGATGTCAGTGTCAGTAGGACCTTTTATTGGGAGGAATCAGAGAGGAATCCTTCCTCCATTGTTAGGCCAGGGAATGAGCCTGGCTAAGTAGCATTTTGAAAGCCAAGCGGAGAAAGGGGCACAGGTCATTCAATCTTGTTTTCATTGAGGTGCCTCACTCACATTACCATCTGTCCCTGGTGCCCCAAGTCATGGTTTTTGGTTCAACCTTTATAGAGAGTAAATCTCTGGTTTTTAGCCTTGGTAAGGGAGGCATTCTGGGGATCTAGCTGCTTCTAGTAATGATTTTAAAAGTTTTTCCTGTTTCAAAACTCTTTCCTTACCTCTTGCCTTTAGGGATGCTTGGTGCCTCAAATCCCTGTGTTCTGGAATTCTATAGTGAGAACTAGCTTATTTCTAGGCAGAGTATGTATGGAGATTTAGAGGAATTCTAGAACAGAATTCTAGACCGTCCAGTCTTCATTCTTTTTCAGACTTTCAGTTCCTAATGAAGAGATAGTCCACATGCAGCTTGACATCCGCGACCCTTTGTTGTCCATCTCGAAATGCTTAGTGTGCTGTTTGTCGGGCAGACTTTCTCTGTTACATGTAGCCTGTTTCTTTCCACTGTGCCTCTGACCATCTTTTCATTTGAAATGTTCTTTTTCTCTATCATAAAGCTCCTCAGCTTTTCCCAGCTAGAGGTAATCTCTCTTCCCAAGGTATGTGTAGCACTTTATTTTAACCTCACTAATGGAGCCCTGGTGGTGCAGTGGTTAAGAACTCAGGCTGCTAACCAAAAGGTCGGCAGTTCTGTCCACCAGCTGCTCCTTGGAAACCCTATGGGGCAGTTATACTCTGTCGTATAGGGTCACTATGAGTTGGCATCACCTTGATGGCAACGGGTAGATGGTTACCTGCAAAGGAGTTGCAGGATCTGTTAAGTTTATATCTCTATCAGTCATTTGCTCACGATATATAGTCTATAAATTGATACTCAGGTCTTTGCAAACTACAGCTATTAAATATTTTTACTAAAAGTAGCCTAATTTGAGATTGGAGAACCAGAATACACTGTTTTAAGGCTCCTCCCTCCCTTTTGCCATATCATGTATCAGTTGCCATTTTTGTAAATTCATTGTATGTCAAACTCATCTTTTTTATTAGGCTGGGTATTATTTTTGTAAATATTATTCTTTGGAGCTGTCTTTGAATATTGTGGGTATTTTCTTTCTTTTTCAAGCTATCTGTACACTAAAGAAAGAAAAAGCTGCCATCAAGTTGATTCCAACTCATAGCGACCCTACTAATTGACTTTAAAAAGAAATAAGATACTCTAATTGTCAGAGCTTGTAGTACTATACCTTAATGGAGACAAACTTCAATCGGCTTCAAACTCATTCATTCTGGTTCTAACCCAGGCTGAGAATTTGCATTTCTAACAAGTTCTCTATAAGAATCACGTGGGGATCTTGTTAAAATGTACATTCTGATTCAGTACATTTGGGGTGGAAATGCAAATTCTCAGCTGGGGTTCAAACCAAACCCTTTCAAGCCCTGTTTTCAATGCATCCAATGATATTAAAAATTAATTAAAAAAAAAACAACATGTATTTTGCAGCTTCATGAAGAAAATTTTGAAATTACTACACTACGGATTGATGTCCTCACAGATGGAAGACATGCAGAGGTAGAATTCACAACAGACTGGCAGAAAGATGCGGAGCGCAGAGATCTTACTGTCAATTCTATGTTTTTAGGTACTATATGGATATAAGCTGGTATTTTAATTCAGTCTTCCAGCATGTCTTCTTTTCAAGTGAATTTGCATTCTGGAAATGTTCTCCAACTTGAGAGGTTGTGTTAATTTAGTCTAAGAGACAGTGTACCATATTGGTTAAAAGAATTAATGCTGGAGCTAGAATACCTGGGTTGATTCTGACTCCATCACTTATTAGCTATAAAATGGGGATATTAATATTGTCTTCCTCTGTAGGGTGGTTGTGAGAATTAAGGGAGTTAATCATTGCAAATGTTTCAAATGGCGCCCAGCACGGGTATGCACTTGGTCAGTGTTAACTTACTAATCTAAACAGTGTTAACTTTTTAGCGCACACACACCCCCCCCATGTCATTCTTCTTGCTCTGCACTATCTGATGGCGTGTGTGACATGCACGTCCCACTTGCTCCTTGCTTCCCACGCCCACGGCGCACATTTGTAAATGACTTCACCTTTTTTCTCCTGAGCCTAGACTTCACCTAAAATTCTTTCATATCATTGTACTTTTGGAAATATCAGTAATCAGAATTGGCATGCAAGATGTAACTTGTCATTTCAGCTTAACTTTTTTGTTAGTGGAAGTGATGAGACTCAATGAGAGTAGATGTGAATTAGTGTTTTGGTGCCTTCTTGTGAGCTGCAGTCGAGTCAGCCCCCAGCTCGTGGCAACCCCATGCACGGTGGAACAAAACATTGCCCAGTACTGTGCCATCCCCATGATTGGTTGTGGATCAGACCATTGTGATCCGTAGGGCCTTTGGAAATAGATCACCAGGCCTTACTTCCATAGTCTGTCTTAGTCTGGAAGTTCTGCTGAAACCTGTTCAGCATTATCATAACACACAGGCCTCCCCTGACAGACAGGTGGCGGCTGTGCATGAAGTGGGTTTACTGGGAGTTGAGTCCAGGTCTCCTGGGTGGGAGGTGGAAATTCTACCACTGAACCACCACTGCCCCTTTGGTGCATTTTTGAGGCATTATTTTTTGTACTTTAAACTGTAGATAATCTCTTTATGTTTAAGACTTTGAATTAGAAAAGAGGAATGAAACATCCAGTGTTCCTCACTTAGTTTGTGGCAGCAGTAGTGGTGAAAGGGTGACGCCTAATCTAGGTACGTCTAGGCAGTCAGTGGGTACTTTGATATGCTTTGTCTCAGCCCTCAGAAAAGCTTCCTAAAGTAGATATTAAACCTGTTTGCCAGATGAGAAAGCGGAGACTGAGAGGTTAAGTAAATTAGCTCAAGTCACAGAGAGTTATGATTAGAACCTACTGCTCCAAAGTCTAGGTGATGTATGGCGAGAAAACCAAACCAAACCCACTGGCGTTGAGTCGATTCCGACTCATAGTGACTCTATAGGATAGAATAGAACTGCCCCATAGAGTTTCCAAGGAGCGCCTGGTGGATTCGAACCACCGACCTTTTGGTTAGCAGCCATAGCACTTAACCACTACGCCACCAGGGTTTCTGGTGTATGGCCAGAGGAAGCCCATTTAATGGTATGTTTTCTGTTAATTATGTGGTCAAAGCCCCAGGTATTACTACTTCTTACATGGTTTGTACTTAGAATAAACTGTCCAACTAGTGCAATGTATGGAATCTTGTAACTGGCTTGTCATAGCATATTTAACTGAAACTAATACTCCTTTTCAAGATACTATTTTATGAAAATAAATAAAAGCAAACTGCCACATCTTTATCCTGAGGAGCCACTGCCGGTTTTGAATCGCCAGCCTTTTGGTTAGCCGTCAGTTGCTTTAACCACCATACCACCAGGGCTCCTTTAAGTAGTGAGTGGCAGTGCGTCTTTCCTGTGATGCTACAGAGGAGGCATCTCATAGGATCACTCACTTCCCCATTTGGGTGGTTGAGTGATGCCTCTGTCTTTGCTTTAAGGGTTTCTTTTTTTCCTTGGTATGTAGGGTATATACCATTGGTTTGCCTGGGACTTAGATACTTCCTGGCATGTGTAATCTGTGATCTTAAAACCAGAAATGTCCTTGGCAAACTGGGATGAAGTGGTCATCCTACTAATAAATGAGGCTCTGTGTGCCTATGTGAAAATTGTTTTTCACTTTGTTGTTGTTCAGTGTATGTTCAGTATTTTGTAATGGGGATTTTTTAAATTTACAACATAATTTTGAATGAATAGTAGGTTAAAATGGTTCAGAATTCACAAAGTTTAAAAGGTTGTATAATAAAGTTTTTCCATCTGCAGTGAAGAGTAATGAAGCCTCCCCATCTGCAGTGAACAGGAATGCCTGTTTCACCTATCCTTGGTAACAGTGTTAGCAAACATTTGGATATTTGCTGCTATTATAGATAGAAATGTGAAAAATGCCATCTCACATTTGTATTTATGGCTAAGGTTGAACATCTGCATTTTAGAAGAGACTTTTGTTATTTCCTCTATATATTTTGAGTCCCCCCCCCCTTTTTTTTAATGGTTTTTTTGGTAAGAGCTTTTTATATATTCGGGAAATTAGCCATTTATCTTTGATATTGAGTTACAGATACTTTCTCTAGTGTGTCATTTATGAGTTGGCTTTGTGATAGCTTTTGCCATGCAGGCTTATTTGATTTTTATGTAGTTGAATTTATTGTCATTTCCTTGAATGCTCTGGGGCGGGGGGGGGGTGGGTGTGTGTGTCTGTGTTTTGTTTTGCTTTGTTAGTTTGTAACTGTAGTTTGAAAGTTCTTCCTTATTCCAGGACTATAAAATATTTTCCTGTGGTTTCTTCTGTTACTCCAGTTTTCTTTTTCTCCCAGATTATTTTGGTTATTCTTCCTTGTTTACTTTTCCACGTTAATTTGAAAATTAGCTTGTCTGGTGTCCTGTTGTCCCTATCCCAACAAACCTTTTGGTATTTTGATTAGAATTGCCTTAAATTTATAAAGTAATAAGGGGATTGCTATGAGTCAGAATCAACTCGCTGGCAGCAGGTCTCATCTTTTGATGTTGAGGCCTCCTGGCCAGGACCACTGCATGCCCTTTGTGCATCTTTCCATGTGATACAAGTGCTTTTTTTGGTCTGTCAGTGTCGGTAGCTTTTTTTTTCCTCCAGTGGTAAAATACACATAACATTAAATCTGCCATTTTAACCATTTTAAAATGTATCATTCAGTGACTTTAATTACGTTTGTTCACAATGTTGTATAACCATGACTATTTATTTCCAAAACAGCTTCATCATCCCAAACAGAAACTCTGTACCCCTTAAGCAATAACTCCCCGTTCCTCTATCCTACAGCCCTGATAACCAGTAATCTACTTTCTGTCTCCATGTATTTCCATATCCTAAATATCTCATGTAAGTGGGATCATATGATACTTGTCCTTTTGTGTCTTAACTTGCTTCACTCAGCATAATGTTTTCAAGGTTCACCCATATAATAGCATGTATCAGAACTTCATTTCTCTTTATGGCTAAATAATCCATTATATGGATACACCACATTTTGTTTAGCCATTCATCTGTTGATGGACATTTAGATTGTTTCCACCCTTTGGCTCTTGTGAATAGTGCTGAACGGACATTGGGGTGCATATATGTTTGAGTCATTGCTCTCAAGTCTTTTGAGTATTTATCCAAGAATGGATCATATGGTGGATTCCATGTTTAACTTTTTTTTAGGGACCACCTAACAGCTTACCATGGTGGCTGCATTTTACATTCCCACCAGCAATGAATGAGTGTTTAATTTCTCCACATCCTTACCAACACTTGTCTTTTTTTTTTTTTTTTTAATAGCCATCCTAATGTGTGCAGTGGCATCTCCTTGTGGTTTTGATGTTGACCATCTTTTCATATGCATATTGGCAATTTGTATTTGTAAAATCTTCTTTAAAGAAATGTCTGTTCAAGTCCGTTGCCCATTTTTTAAATTGGGTTGTCTTTTTGTTGTTGTGGGAGATCTTCATATATTCTGCATATTAAACCCTGTCAGATACATGAGTCCCAAGTATTTTCAATACCCAACCCACGGCCATCGAGTTGATTCTGACTCATAGAGACCCCATAGGACATTCGTCAGTACAGGTCTTGCATATTCTTGTTTAATTTATTCTTGGGTGTATTTTTATTTAGTTGTCATTATAATGCAGCCCTTTTTTTCATTATATCTTCCATTTGATAGTTGCTATATGTGAATGCTATTAATATTTTAATTTTCAGACTCTTCATCTTACTGAATTTTGTTTATGATAGTTTTATGTTGATGTTCTTGGGCTTTCCAATCCTTATTTGCTAATAGTGATTTTTTCCCCCCTCTTTTCTAATCATTAGGTTTTGATGGTACATTATTTGACTACTTTAATGGTTATGAAGATTTAAAAAATAAGAAAGTTCGATTTGTTGGACATGCTAAACAGAGAATACAAGAAGATTATCTTCGAATTTTAAGATACTTCAGGTTTGAGTTTTCAGAAATTACATTAACAATATAGTGTTTAATAATGCCACCACCTGAGCACAGGCCTGGTAGTGTGAAATGCACAAGTCAGTGTACAATATGGTGACATTCCAAATATCTGTCTCCAGTGGAGACTTGGTCGCCTGTTAACTTATGAGTGAGCTCTTACCTGGATACTTCATATTGTATTTTTATTCCCCAAATATACACATATTTCAACACCGGTGGGCTTTTTGGGAGGGGGGGCAGGAGGGGAGGTTGTTTGTGATGATCTTTTATATAATTCAGCTTTAAATCTCCTTTTTTCTTCTTGACTGATCTTCCTTCACTACACAGAAATTTGAGTGCTTCACCGCAGGTCAGCCACATGCTAGGTGATGGGAACAGAGTCATGAATGAACGGCTCTTCTTCAATAGGGCTTATAGGCATGGACGGTCATGGGAAAATCTGACACCTCACAAGACCAGTGAAAAATCAAAGTATAAAACATACTTAAAACTTGGATGAACTTGGTAAATATCAAATGTATTTGGATGGTTTTGTGAGTAGCAGTGATTTTTAAACTCCAAATTCTTTTCTCAAAATACTTTTCTAACTGGCCAGTTCATGTCTAGTAATAATCCATTTTTCACTGGTTGGGGTCACTCAGAATATTCTGTAATAGATGATACATATTTTGTCAATAAACAGTATTCCTCTAAATTTGAAATTTTGTAAACCATCTCTCACTACAAATAATAGAACATACACTAAGATGTAGCCACAGTTATTAGTCATTTAATGTAGATCACTAATGAATTGAATCCTAAAGGGTGTGAGTGGTAGAGTGGATATCCTTTATGGCTTCCAGTTATGAGATTCCATGAAATAAGCTCAAGTGTCTGCAACTAGATTTAACACACAGGCATGTGAATGTAAGTTTTCATATTATAGATAAAAGCTTTGAAAACAAGTATAGTCCCCTTTATTTTGCTGAGTTTTGCTTTATTTGTGCTGTTAACTCTATAGCATTATTATCATCATAAATTACTAATGTGAACATGGATTTTTTTTTTTTTTTTTTTACTGTGCTTTGGGTAAAAGTTTACAGCTCAAGTTAATTCCTTTTCAAAAATTCATACATACACATATCGTTTTGTGACATTAGTTAAAATCCCCATAATGTGATAGCATGCTCCCCCTCTCCACCCCGGGTTCCCTGTGTCCACTTGCCCAGTTCCTGTCCTTTCCTGTCGTCTCATCCTGCTTTTGGACAGGAATGGCCCATTTGGTCTTGTATGTTTGATCGAACTAAGAAGCACATTCCCCATGTGTATTATTTTTTGTTTGATAGGCCTGACTAATCTTTGTATGAAAAGTGGGCTTCAGGAATGGCATCAGTTCTGGGTTAACAGAGTGCCCAGGGGCCATAATTCTAGGGGTCCCTCCAGTCTCTGTCAGACCAGTAAGTCTGCTCTTTTTACGTGAATTTGAATTCTGTTCTGCATTTTTCTTCTGCTCTGTCTGGAAAGCTCCGTGGTGTTCCCTATTAGGGCAGTTATTGGTGGTAGCCGGGCACCATCTAGTTCTTCTGGTCTTGGGCTGGTGGAGTCTCTGGTTCATTTGGTCCTTTGGGCTAGTATTTTCCTTGTGTCTCTGGTTTTCTTTATTCTCCTTTGCTGTGGATGGGATGGGACCAATAGATGTATCTTAGATGGCTGCTCACAAGCTTTTAAGACCCCAGACACTGCTCACCAAAGTTGAACCTTTTCTTTACAAACTTCGTTACGCCAGTTGACCTAGATGTCCCCCGAAACTATGGTCCCCACGCCCCTGCTCCCCTGTCCCTCATGGTGTTTGGATGGGTCTAGGAAACTGCTTTGCTTTTGCTTTGGTCTGGTTGTACTGATTTCCCCTGTATGATGTGTTGTCCTTCCTTCACCAGAGTGGACACTTGTCTACTATCTAGTTAGCAAATTCCCCTCTTCGTTCCTCTCTATCCTCGTAACCATCAGAGAATGCTTTTTCTGGTGTGTAAACCTTTTCTTGAGTTCTTAAAATAGTGGTCTCATACAGTATTTGACCTTTTGTGACTCATTTATTTTCACTCAGCATAATGCTTTCAGATTCATCTATGTTGTGAGATGTTTCATGGATTCATCATTGCTCTTTATTGTTGCCTAGTATTCCATTGTGTGTAGTGTACCATAATTTATCTATTCGTCTGGTGATGGACATTTAGGTTGTTTCCATCTTTTTGCTATTGTGAATGGTGCTGCAATGAACATGGGTGTGCGTAAGTCCTTTGGTGTGATGGCTCTTATTTCTCTAGGATATTGTCCTAGGAGTGGGATTGCTGGATTGTATGGTATTTCTATTTCTAGCTTTTTAAGGAAGCGACATAGCATTTTCCAAAGTGGTTGTACCATTTTACATTCACACCAGCAGTGCGTAAGAGTTCCAGTCTCCCCACAAACCTCTCCAACATTTGTTATTTTGTGTTTTTTGCATTAGTGCCAGCATTGTTGGGGCAAGATGGTATCTCAGTGTAGCTTTGATTTGCATTTCTTTAGTGGCTAATGATCATGAG